>NW_024500349.1:4773009-5202217 GCF_017590055.1 Onychostruthus taczanowskii | reverse complement strand
CCCCCCCCCCTTCTTCTTCTCTGCTGAAAGGTATTTGTGGCAGATTCCTTCTTTTGAAAATACTTTTGCATGTTCAGAAGGCAAAGCCCCAAAAGCTTTGTCTCACACTTCTCTGGACCATAGAAATAACAGGATTCCTAGTGTTTGCTGTTATTTTCAGCGAGGGGATTTCTGGCCGTTCAGATGGATGAAGTGCCTCGTGTGGCATGCTTATTTAATTCTATTCAGAAAGCAAGAATTTTGTTTCAGAATACTGAAGCTAGATGCAAAGCGATTTAGGCACCATGTGGATAGATTATATCCACTTTCAAAATCCCAAGACAGATGTTTCTTATTTAATTAGAGGGAACACAAGTTTTAAACAATTCAAGCTGTTTATGTTTTCTGTTGTCTCTTTATAGGTTTTGGAAATAATTTAAACCTAGTGTTTGCAGAGACTTTAAAACTGCTTCCTTTATTTAGGCAGACTTTGACAGTTTGACCGTTAAGCGAAAGTTATTATTCTTTAGGTTATATTTAATCTTAATATTTGTGGTTTATTGAAATGTGAACACAATACAATCATTTTTTTGTTTGTTTGTTTGTTTTCTGAAAGAAGTTAAATTAGAAGAGCTCACTTAACTGTAGCAAATAAGCAGTGCCTTTCTTTACTCCTCCCAACTCCAGCCACCCACATCTTATTACTGCATTAGTGTCTAGGAATATTGATCAGCATGACTTTCCCATCATGCTGAGCATTCTTCAAAATAAAGTGTGTGTATGTGGCTACTGGGGCAGGTAAAACTATGTACAGCATCTGGTTATATAAATAAATGGAAATGTATATAGACACTATGCATACATTATTTTAATTGTGATATGTTCTGAGTGTACTTATTTTTTAAAAAGCCAGGAAACAGAGGAAATATTAATGTATTTCCCATCTTATGGTTACACAGTTCATGTAACAAAAGTGGAATGTATTATCTATACAAAATCATTTCAAGTTTGAATAGAAAACTTACAGACCAAATTAAAATTCCATCACATTTTTGAAGGGATTTTGAAAAATTTATTAAAATCTAGTGATGAAACCTAGAAGGACATCTGACTTTCCTGTGGGAAACTTGGGACAGCTCCATACTCTTCACAGAGTTGTTCTTTTGCAGATACTATGTTTTGAATAAAGACACAAACAAACTGGGAGTGAAAATACCAATAAGGCTGTATCACACAACAGTTCAGTGTGGAATCTCCAAAGGGTGGTTCATTGAGTCTTCCTGAGCTGGTTGTGTCCCCTAGCTAGAATCCTGACTTGTAGACAGCTGGAGTTAAGCCAGAGAGCAGCCATGCTGTAGGCAGAGATGCACTGTCCCTGCAGGAGGGGCGGCAGCACGGGCAGGTTTAGCAGTCCCTGGCTCTCCAATTCCAGTCCCCAGGACAGTAAAAGGTGTCATTTTGTGCAATTCAGCAATGTCCTCTAGACAAGGACCCCGGGAAGAAGGTTTGCATGGCTTGTGCCATGCCCAGTTCTTCACTGCCAGCAGCAGAAAGGCCATCTCCAATATGCTTTACATGACTCCTGCTCATTTCTGGATGTATATTACATGTTGGTTTTTTCTCTCCCAAACCCATTATTTACAGGGCCAAGTTTTCCTTCTTTTCCACTATTGCCCTAAGCAGAGTAGTCCACATGAACTCTGTCCTAGATGAAACTATTTCAACTAGCCTGTCACACAAAGTTTTTTTTGAAAAAGCCTTTAGCTATGTTATACCTGCTGGGACTTAGATAGTCCTTGGTAAATACGTGGGGTGTTTTCAGTTCATGGCTCCTATACAGGCATCTTGTACTCATTATGCCTTCTCCTATGACATCACTCAGAAATGTTGCTATTCCCATTTTTCATATTTATTCTAATAAACAGAGAGAAGTCAGTCTGGGTTGTCAAAGATCATGCAAAAAGTTGATGATGATACTTGTAACTGACTGGGGAGCTTTTTCTTCTTCTTCCAATGCTTTTACCACAAGATTATTCTTTCTTCCAAAACAGAAACAGTCAAAAGTTGTTAGAAGACTAGAAGTTCAGTTGTAGCAGCTTTAATATTGAAGATTAATGTTTCATGCCTTGTAGGAGACCTTTAAAAGTCTTGTTAAGCTTTGAGAATGTTTTCTGAAACAAAACAGAAGAACTACAGAGGCTGCTTCAGAGCTGAAAAATTTAATTTTGATGCATTTCTATGCAGTGCTTCAATTTTTCAATACTTTCTTCTTGACTCTGACTAAATAATATCTTTAAGTTAGATTAGCTAAGCAAAGAACAATAAAAAAATCAAAACTACTGAATAATTTGGGGTGTTCCTAATTACGTTCAGAAGTATAAACTGAATGGAACTGGAAAGAACTGGACAGAAAGGCAGTGTGAACCAACAAGTGGATCAAGAATTTGCTAAATCGCCATTTTTCAGCCTCAAAAGTTCAGTGGGGAGGACTTCTAAATTCTAAAAAATTTGTCAAAGTCAGGCAGACTCACATATACTATATTCAAAGTTCAATATGTGAAATTGCTTCAGGTCACAGAAACTATAACATTCACTATTACATAAAAATTTAAGAGATTAACAAATCCAAGAGGTTGAAAGACAGAGGCTTAAATTATGTACGAGCATGAGGGCTCATATCTTCTCATTCTGAGGACTGGATGCACAAATGAAGCTCAGCTGTGTTGCATTCAATGCAAGTTATGTTTTGCCTTTGAGGAGGGAATATACAGTGTGTGCACTTGGATGATGTTTGGACTGTTACTGCCACAAACAAGTATCTTAAGTGAGCATCTAAGACTCATATGTAACTGCACAGATTATTTCTGTTTCCACAAAAATAGTACAGCTAATTTCAAGTGAGATTCCTTTGTTTGCAAATGCTTTTGTGTTATTTGTATTAACACTGTTACTATGACAGTCCTACTAAATGAAATCAGTGAGGATACTGACTAGTATTCTGCGATGGCTTTAAGTCAAGATTCTGGACATTTTCAGATCTTGTGGTGTGGAGTTACTTCATATTAATTTATAGTTATCGAGTATTTTACAGTTACTGAAGTGTTTAATGAGTGGCTTGTTAATTAAAAAGGAACAAAACATCTCTCCACCAACATTTGAGGCTTGCTAAGAGACTATGACGAACATGAACACGCTCATGAATCAGGAAAGGGAAAGAGGAAAAAAAGTAATCTGTTGAATTTCTAAACTATTCGTTGCCTTGGAAAGAGGGGGCATTTGTTCAAGAGGTGATATGAGGGAACCAAGTCATTGACAGACGCCTTAGTTAAAAACTTAGTCTTGCTTAGGTTAATTTTATGATGTTCAGTGTTGAGATAGGATGATATTTGGTCCTGTAAAGGCTGTTTGGTTAAAGGGATCTTTTTGTTTGTTTATTTAGTTATGTGAGTAATATATTTTTATTTTTAAAATAACTAAAATGTTATTTTAAAAAATGTCATTCTATATCCTGAGCCATAGAGTCCTGAAGGGTGAACATGAGTGCCAGGCCCAACTGAATCTGACATCCTGACACTGGTGGGAGACAACTGCAGTGTTTCCCAGTGGATCAGGGATATGACACTGCAAGGGATGCACCCAGTCACTGGCAAGGTGCAGGTAACCTCCCTCTTACTGCACAGACTGTGGCACTCAGTATTAATTAACTTCATTTTTTGGATTGTGTAAGCTTTAAATTACCAAAAAAAAAAGTCTTTATGGTTTATGAAGCTCCCTTACTCTTTTTTATTTTTCCTCAGAAGCTAAGATCAGATGAGGGAGTAGACACTGTATTCCCAGTGGAAAATACAAAAAAACCTTTAAAAAATGCGTGACTACTGTTGAGTGCCATATTTAACCTGTCAAACACAGACTCAGCTCCTTACTACTAGCAATGATACTCAAGACTACTGCTGAAATCATCTCTGTGGCACTGTGCATGTGCCCAAGATGGTCTGAGTGCTATGGGCAGCTGCATAACCTGTGTACATGTGGAAATGTATGTGGGCTAAACTACCCTGCTGAGCAGATGGCTTGACTGGAGTTAATTGAGGTGCAGGAGTATCTGCAGCCCATTACAAAAAGCCACATCACCTAACTGAAATTGCTCTAGAGGAAGTTGTCCCAGATGGTTACTAATTTCTCAAGCCACCTATCTCTGCTTTTCATGATAGCTAACCCAGAGATTTCCAAAGCAATGAGGTTATTTGCTTGCAGTAATTAATCCTATTGATGAAATAGCATTTCTGACAAGCAAGAGGGGGAAAAGGAGGGAAGGAGGATGAAATTTTGTCATGTAGGATTTGAGCTGACCCATCCATAAGCAAGTCATGTAACCGGACATTCCCATATGGGTTGGCCAGTGATGTGGCCTGCAGCCAAGAAGGGGCTTTAGCAGGAACTCTCTGTGTTTCCTGCTGTTGATACAGAACTGACTCTGCAGTCCTGTGTTTGCACTTCTTTAAAGCTCCCTAAATCTGTGTGCCAGGGTCAAGGCTCTGGGAAGAAGCTCAAAGCACTGCCCCTGAGAGCACAATGGGTGCTTTAACGTGCTCCTTTGCAGCAGGGAACTGAGATAAAGTATAATGGAAGGGCTTTTAGTATCCCCTTACCCCAGGAAATATAGATTGAAGGGCAGCAACTCTTCTCCCTTGTTTCCCTACTTTGTGAAGTTGTCCGGTTGCATTGCAGTGTAAGGCTGTGATACTCTGAAACTCAATGAGAGGATAGGGAAACAAGCGTTGGCATCATATTAAAGGCTTGTGGTCTGTCTTTCCTCTCTTGCCTACACAAAGCTAACTTATTTTCAGTTTCTTCTGTATGAAATGGGTTTACAATGACTATTTTTACCTTAACACTGAGGTAGAATTACAATTTCGTGTTTCAACTGTGTGCTCTTCCATTCAGCTGCCAGGAGAGGTAGCAGGAGAGCAATATCAAGAAAACTTTCTCCTCTCTTGATTAACTAGGCAACTTCTGAATCATTCAAAGCATCTTGCAGCCAGAAGCAGACTTAAATACCCCCTAAATTGCACTGTTGCATTTGAAATCTGGTAAAAAGATAATAGTTCAGATTTTGGAAACTCATTATTAAGGTCACTTTTAGTTATAATACTTAATAGGCTGCATTAAGTTCTCAAATTTTAAATTAGGTCCTGAAGGCAGAATTCCAGATACACCTTCCCTTAAGTTTCTGGAACACGCTGAGGTGTTTTCTTTGCTATCAGTTAACTCTATCAGGTTTACTAAAATAGGTTGTATTTTTCTAAACTAGCTGGAAAAAATCTGAGCACCCTCTGAAGAGGAGCAGGGAAGGGGGATGTAAATCAGTTCTGACCAAGCGTGCAGTTGATAAAAAACATAAGCTAATCTGGCCAGCAGTTGAGCTGATTGTAACAGAACCCAGGTACTATATAAGGAGAAGATGTATTGTGGGACTTGAGAGCTTTAGTTACATGAAAAAATTATTAGCTGTGGAGGTAGTAAGACTCTGGGAAAAGCTTAGAATCCTGTTATAAAACAGAATTTGCATCTCAAGAGAAATTGCTGAGAGAGAACTTTGTTGCACTTTTAAATGTTGACACATTTTAGTCCACTATGCCAGTAAGACCTTATCTGGAACATCATGGTTCACTTGTGGCATTCTGGTTTATAACAGACTCTCATGAGTTTCTTTTGTAAGTCTCAGCCCTATCTAAAGAAAGGAAAAAATACTCTTAGCTGTGTTAGTTCAAGCCCTGAGGTCTTAATTTGTTTTTGATCAGATTGTATTTAGGGAAAAAAATTCTGCTGGGTTTGACGATTTATTTTTGGGGTTTTTTTTGATTCATGGAATGTCCAAGTGAAGCTCTCTAGATATGATCTATTAAATTAAAATGACTCATATGAATAGCAGCTAAGCTGCAGTAAAAACCAGATATAAAATAGGTTGTTGCAGAACCAGATAAATCTAAATATAGAAGCAGCTCTTCTCATCATGACACTGTTTTGCATATCCTTACTCTTCCTCAACACTTTGGAGTCCCTTTTTTCCCCAGCATTAATTAAAAGCAGTTGTTTGGCTCAGTTCCCTAGATCATATCTGGTGTTTAGCTGTGCATTTGAATTCAGTCTCTCTGGGGAGGATCTAATACCAGTGATGCTGTGAAAGCTACTGAGTTACCTTTGCTTTGTAACAGGTGGTATCATCAGACTCTTGTGGCAGTGATATGGTGGTAGGATTGTCAAGATTCCCTTGTTTCCCTCACTTCTAGAATATGGGAGCAAGTATGCCAGGACCCTTCCTTTTCCCTCTTCCCTTCTGTAAGCCAGAACACCAGTGATGCAGCAGAGTGGCTTTCAGAGTTAGCTGAGGTTGCTCAGAGCCTTTTGTAGCCAGCTTCTGAAACCACCCCAGAGGGGGAGAGACACAGTCTCTCTGGGGAATCTCTTCTAGTGCTTAAGACTTACTCAGAAATTCCCCTGCTGCAGCTTGTGTCTTGCTGCCCCTTTTCCTTTTGCTGCATACCTCAAATGGGAGTTTGGCACTTCCTTCTCTCTACCTATTGAACATTGGATGAAGCACAAGTAGATCATCCTTTGCTTTTTCTTCTTTGGGCCAAACACCTGCAAGTAGTGATGTTTCAAAATTGTACATAACATTCCAAGTGTTATCTCCATGTCAGGGATATTGACTTTCCTTTACCTGTATAAAATTTTAGAGATATTTGTTTGTTTTATACATTTGTATTCACATTTTATACAAATATGGATAGATTTAGGTAATTGTTCACCTCTACTCTGTGTATATATAATTATGTACCAATATATGAAATCCATGTATTGTATTTTAATTTTATTTTTATATGATGGATGTGTATAGATGCTTACACAGATATATCAAAACAGGTATTTGAAAGGGATTTTCTATCATGGATGTAGGCACAGATCTGAGGGGAGAGTGTAGCTGAACCTGCTGCAGATGCCTGGTTAATGGACATCTGTGTTTATCCAGGACATACAGGCAAATAGACCCAGAGCATTTAGACATAATACTTTTCAAAATCCCAGAATGGTGAAAATTTATGTAAAAGAGCTGCAGGTGTATTACATAGACAGGTATTTTGCTTTGACTAGAAGCATTGTTTTCCTGTGTTAAGTTTAACTAAAATATTTTTCACAGAATCACAGAATCATTTAGGTTGGGAAAAACCTCTGAGATCATGGAGTCCAACCTTTGAACGATCACCACCTTGATTTGCTTTTGTTCATTTGAGTATTTTTAAATTATGAAAGATGCTTCATTTTTTACTCTGAAGTTTTCAAGAGCTGAATGAATCACAAGCAGTAATTACCAGTGTTTGCCCTACATCTCTTATGCAGGTATTAATTAGTACAAAAAATATATTAGTAAGGGAAATGTTTTATTCATGCCTATTAAGGTATTTATGGTGTGCTGACTTAGTGACTGAGAGGAGACCAATTCCCACAGAAAGCACCAAATTTACTCTAATATGTGTAAATGATGAATTTGCACTAACACCTGCTCTAGATTCAGGCTTTAATTCCTACAAGTGAATCTGTGCTCTTGCTCTTAACATAGGTTTGCTTTTTGCTGTCCAAACTCAAATTTTTTATATTTGTCCAATTACTGTTTTGGCAAAGTAAGGGACTTTTTATTTTTCCGTTTGGTAGCGCCTAGGTACCTCAGCTAAAAAACTGGGTGAAGGAATGCTGGTTTTCATAATCATGTTTCTGTATCTCCAGAGCTGCTTCTGAAGCTGGATTGTAGGGCAGTACCATGTATAGGAGTCATGGCTCCTGCAGTAGAAAACGAGGTCCTTTGGGTTTGCTGAAATGCAATTTGAGGATGTCCTCATACCTAAATTTATATTTGTAAATATCTCTGCTCCTTGCATACTCCTGGTTGTCTGGGCCTTAGTCTGCAGTACAGTCTTAGGCAGTATCATTATGAGTGACTCCAGAGCTGCGTCTCAAGCCAAATTTGCGAGTCATGCAGACTGTTGACTGTCTGGAACAGCTCCTGGGCTGGCTCTGAAGCAGTCCAGCTGGTACTCAGGCACTCCTTGGACCTCTCTGTGGACAGGCTCAGGCGTTGTGTGCCCAGCCCAGCTGCTGGCTTGTACTTTTGCACTAGTGTCACATATCAGGACACAAGATAGCCTGGACTCCTTCCTAAAAGGGGCCAGGCACTCTCCTCCAGAAGAGAAGATGATACGTGAATGCAGCCTGAATTCCCACCAAGTTTTTGCTCCTCACAAAAATATAGCTGTGGGTAAGGTACAGTGTAGACTTAGCCTGTGGGCCTCAGATGTCCATAAACAGTACTAGGAGAGATATTTCCCTGTCATATAATGGCTTGTCAGGATACAGACATGCTACTTTGAAATGCTTAGATACTGCTGCTTTGAGGAATATACAGGTTTGAGGGGTTTTTAAATCTGGATTAGGATTCATGTGGGTAAATGAATAGCATTTGTCTGAGTCTAATCTAAGATGGTCATCCATGGTTATTTACAGTTGGTTTAAAAAAAAAAAAAAAGGTACTTTAGGTATTTTTAGGCCATGATTCTTTTGACCTTTTCAGAGTTTTGCTTTAGGAGGAAAAGAAGTGGCTTACATCATGTCCTCACATGGAAGTGGGTGACTAGCTTAGAAGTGGACAATTGCAGCAAGGCACAGTAATGACAGCTTGTGTGTATTCAGAAAAGTTAATTGTGTATGTTGCTTCATTTTGCTAAAGTTACATGGAAAGCAGTAGATGTTTTGTAGCATTCTGAAGTACTGATTAGTTGTTACATACACTAAACTGTATTTTATGGCACAACCTCAGAAACTGGGAACGTGGCTCCATAGCTCTAGCAAGGATGCTAAGCAATACTGATTAGAAAATTTCTATCAAAAGAGATTTATCCAGGGTAAAAAAAAAACAAAAACCCTATTTGTTAATTTGTGTTTCTGTGGTATTTTTCAAATTATTTTATAATTAAAATCCCATGCCACATGATGAAGGATTCCTACTACACCATATGCCACTAAATGAGGTGGGATTGTGCATGTGTGTATGTACAGTTCTTGCAGATTTATTGGTAAATTCAGATGTGATTTGATAAATCCTGCAAATGGTTGTCCAAGTTCTAAAATTTAATTTCTTTTCAAATGTTGGTAGGCTTTGCCAATAGACAAATATGTTGTTTTGATTGAAAATGTAAGCTCCTTTAAAGTTAGAATACTGGCCACGAGTATCCTCAGAGTCAGGCTAGCACTGGCAGCTGTAAGCTGGCCATGGCTGATTTTCAAGCTTCAAAAGTTTTGTTTGTATCAAGACCCCATCTGTGGACATTGATCATATTCAGATCTGCTGGAGCATTAAAAAAAAAAGAAAAAAAGAAACCTTTAAAGTCTGACAGGGTCTGACTTCACTGGAAAAAATAATTGAAAGTAGTGTTGCCAACAACTAGGTAGGAGCTGGCAGAGCCTACCATGCGGTGTGTCAAAAACACTGTCTCTCACATCCACACAAGTTTAGGGCTAACTTCAACAAAATGTATTTTTAAAATCAATATTTTTAGAGTAATTTTAAATTATACTTCCTGAATTTTTAAGAGCTAAATATTCCTGAAGTTTATCTCCCTGAGCATGAACTTCAAGAGTAGCTGCTGTAATTGGTGCAGCACAGAAGCAAATACTTGCATGAAGGAAGATGTTTCCTTAGAGACTTTCAGACTTTAAAAGATTCATTCTCATTCAACTTTCCTTCATGTTTATTAGGAAAAACTAGAGATAGAGTACCCTTTTTGTCCAAGTATGATGCATTTTTCTTTCTAATTCAGTTTACAACATTTATGAGGTTACCATAAGCTGAAGTCACTGGTCAGCTAACATCCTAGAAAACATTCAGGTATCTCCTGTATTCCTGCTGGGCAAATCCCAAGGGGTGTTGACTTTTTAAAATGTTGGCTGTATTTTTTCTCAGTTATTTAAAAAGTATGTAAATCCTTAGAATATGATCTGACGCTACTTTTTTTAAAGAAACATTCCAAGGAATACAGTATGTGGTTTTATTTTCACTTAGACTTCGAGTGACTAAAAAGGATTGATTCTTCTGAAATCCCTCCTGACATGAACCAGAAACAAAGACAAGGAAATGCAGATACAAGGGGGTAGGAGTAATGCCCTTCTTATGTATAAATTGAAAAGTTCATTAGGAATGACTGGTAAGGGAAGAGCATAGCTCATGAACATATGGGAAATCAGTTTAATTCAGAGAACTGAGGGTGAAGGGAAGGGTTGTCTGCTTTTTATTAAAACCTGAAATGCATTATAAATGGCCTGAATCTTTGCCCAGATGGCTTCTCTTATGCTGACATCTGCAAGAGTGTATATAAAGAAACATTAGGAAGCTGTCTCTTGTGACAGTGTGTACACATGTAATTCTGTTAAAAACTAAGTCCTTTGCTATCTGTAGTGTTGGTCTTTGAATAAGCATGCTGAGAAATATCATTTGTTTGACAAAATCTAATTATGGAACATGCTTTTTACATGGAAAGTTTCTATCACATCTGAGAAAACTTTTTAGGGCTTTTCACCTATTTTTGTAGATTCTTGCTCATTCTTCACCACAAATTCCAAGTAAACTTTTTTTTTTTTTTTTTTTTTTTTTGGCAGGGGGAAACACAGCATTTCTTATTCCAGTCCTGTGTATTCTTTTCTAAAGTTTAAGTGTTATTATTTTGAATTTTTTGGTGTGAATTTAAGCTGGTTTCTGCTGACCAGTGAAAAGGTTAAATGATAATAAAAAGTAAATTTCCTATTGAATGGTTTGGATGATAACAAGTGGATGCAATGTAATATATCTGTTAATCTGTTCACTTGTGTTAAAAATAAGCTGTCAACATAGTGCTTCTTTCTTTGTCAGACAACAGGAAAATTAAAGTCAATGGCACCAGGGAACCTATTGAATTTAAGACAAATCAGTGGTTTGGGGCAACAGTCAAAGCTCATAAAGAGAAAGTTGTGGTAAGTCTTACACATTTGATATTAAATTGGAAATAGTGTTTATTTTTCTCAAATGTATATATTTAATAGCTTTCTATGTGTACATTATGGAAATAACTCTCTGATTGTGCATGAATTATAAAACAGAGGATGTATATAATTCAAAAACAAAAGCAACCTATAAAATCAGGTTGAACTGATCAAGTGAAGATGATCCTGCTGCCATGTGAAAACAGCAGAATGTCATATTGTTGTGGAAGTGAATGATATTTTTTAACAGATAATGGACATATTTCAGAGATGCACAGGAACTGATAGCTGTCTGCTATAAAATGTTTGGTATTATGAAGATACATCCGGAATGTTAAATACAGAATGTAGTGAAATTGAATGTATTTGAATGTAATGAAGTGTTTTGAAGGCCAAGAACCTTGTTGATGTTCAGTTAGGAAAACACCTCTTTTGTCACCGTTACTGTGTTTGGAAGAGCTATTTCATAGCCATGGTGACACAGCTGCAAAAAAAGCTGATAAAATCAGCTGATAAAAAAGCTCCAAATCAAGATGGCTATCAAAATGAAGTATGTGTTCTCCAGTTTCACTGAATGTTTCACCTGGATTGATAGGGGCCCGACAGTGGGCAGGTATTTTTATTGCCCAGTGCTGGTGATGCTGCTTATACACAGACATTTTCTATTTCCAGTTGCATTAAGGTTTACATTAAAAACATCACTGAAGGAATTGTGGTAAAAATAATTGGTTTGGTCATTAGTTTTATAAGTTTTTGCAATTACCAAACAAAGATTTACCTTGGGATTTGATTAAAACTTTCAATTACTACTTAAAAAGTAGTCATACGGGAGGACGTGTTGAAAGGAAATGCTTTCCCTTGTATTGAATGCCTTGTAGTTAACCTACAGAAGGATTTTGATATGAAACTGGTAGTGAGTAAAACATCACCCTATTCTGTTACAGAGCTAAGCAAACATAAAAATTCTAAAAAATTCTAAAAATAGATTAACATTTTTCATTTTCTGTACTCTACTAAACAATTCACAAATTGAAATAAAATACATCTTTTTCCACCATTTGTGAAATTTTAAGTGATTAGAAAAACTCATCTCCAACAGATGTGCTGTGTCTGTACTGACCAAACTTCATTTATTTGGGGTAACTCTTCTCAGAATCTGAAGCTGAGATATAGTCAACACTTCTCAGGCAAAAAAAATTGGACAGCAAATCTGGAAAGCTTTGTCTGTTAAGCTTTGTAGGCTAAGAGAAAAAAAAAAAGTCATCAAACTGTCAGGAACTTGTTTTTTAAGCTACACATTTAATAGTAAACTGCATTAAGTCAACATTTATGATTATATTGTTCTTGTTTCAATCCATTTGGCTTGATGTCAGATATACCTAAAGTTACCCCCACAGGACACATGGTACTCTTTGCTGCACTCTGGTTTTGCTCTCTGTTTCAATATGCAAGGTTTCCTAGGCAGGGGCGTGTGAAGTGTCCCTGTTCTTAAGCCATTGCTCACAAGCTCTGGCTGGTGGTATGCTCTGAGTAGCACTGTGGTTCAGTACTAGCTAGTACTAATTGCAGAATGAAGGGTAATACAATATTGTAAATAGTAGCAATGCCTTGCCAGAGGTAGACAGCTTTGTAATTGAAAGAGTAGCACAAGACAGGACATGAATGAAGGTTTTATTTGCGTCCTAGAGAGGCAAGGTTGCAAGGAGAAGTAGTGTCTTCATGCTCCCAGGCAATGAGAAGTTTCAGGGCACAGGAGACTGAGGAATGACTTGCAGACCTGAGAGCTTATTGTTCTTATTTTTCTAACTATCTGGATTACCTTCAAAAAAGATGAAGCTTCTCTCTACACAAGTTGTGTATCTTTTATCTTTGTCATGTTTGTAACACCACTGCTGAACATGGAAGACTAAATATCTAGCCAAAGCTTCCTTTAGCAAAAAATTATACACTCAGCCTGTTGAATGCCTTGTAACTGTATGCTGTCTATGAGGATTTGAACCAGGGAGTTATAAGGGGTTATTACCAGGCAGACACTGTGATGATTGTGATCAACCATATGACAACAACCTGACAAATCTCCTGCTAAGTGGAGTCAGTTCTGCTGCTACACCCATTATCTTAGAGCATACCAGGACACAACTGAGATTGCCTTCAGCCACATATATGTCATATGCATCTTAAATTATGGGATCAGCTCCTGTGCAATGAGCAGTAATAGAGCAAACATATTACTTCTGAAGCAGACCCAGAGAGTATTTGTAACATGACTTAAATGTGACTTGTAGTCCTTGACAAATTTCACCTGCCAAGGGCTAAAAGTGAAACATCAGTGTGCTTTTCAAGTTATAATGAAATTATATGAAGAAGTGATCCTGCATTTTCTTCTGTCATTGTTACTATTTGAAGGATACAAGAGAGAATTCTTGTACACAGCCTATTAAAATCTACATTTGCCAGATGCAAGAGTGTGTGAAGGTATATGTGTCTTCTGTTTTGTGTTTCTGTTTTTATAGGCTTGTGCTCCTTTGTATCATTGGAGAACCCTTAAAGACAGCCCTGAGAAGGACCCTGTTGGCACCTGCTATGTAGCAATTCAGAACTTCAGTGCCTATGCTGAATATTCACCTTGTCGCAACAGTAAGTATTAATATGAGCAGTCCTGTGTTGAAGGAATTGATTTTGCACTAAGTTTTTCATTATTTCAGTCTTCACACCATTGAGTCTTGATTGAATGAAGGTTACTGTATGATGTAATTGCATTGAATGAGGGTGTAAGGAAATGTAGCATTAAACTATATGCCTACAATTGGATGCTGTATTGTATAATTAATTGAAAGAGGAGAAACTAAGTAAATTAAGTGTGTGCAGTTATAGTAATGAGCTATAATTGGTTCAATTTTTGTGGCTTTAAAACATAGCAAACAGATCTAGATAAGAACCAGACAGCATATTAAACCAATTATTCATACTTATGCTGAGTATAAATGTCTCATCACAAGGTCATGATTTGAAGATCAGACCCTGCATAGAAACACACAAGCCTGTATCATCACTCATGCCAATATTATCCACAAGAGCTCATTTGTGAAGAGCTTTCAGCATGGAAGAAAGCCATGGACATTAACACTGCTGTTCCACACTCTCTTCTGTGCTGTTCTGAGGATGTGGTAGCTGTCTCTGGGCCTTGCTTCTTGGGGAATAGGGATAAATCACATGCATATTCTGAACCAGATTCAGCCACCTAGAAGTCTAGAGAAAATACCACATGTTAGGTTATTATCAGTCATTCATCTTGTTCAGTATTCTATGCCTATTGTAGTAGGGCTTTAAGCAGAGTTCTGTTGTGTTTTCCTTTTAAAGCCTAATCCTTGTCTCTGCATGGACAGGCACAGAAAGAAGGTGAATCTGTAAGAAATGGTGTCCTTAAGATCTGGTTTAGGTACTTACTGATGTCTCACTGGGCCTTCAGCAAAGGCTTATGTTGTTTGAAGAGAGAGTTCAAGTGGCCCTTCCTACTCTCAGTTTCACAATCGTGCAGTCTTCTGGCACTATGGCACACATGGAATTGCCATTAGATGCAGGGCAGCACACTTTGCACAATTGTATAAGGATTTGGAGAATAGAAATAGAAGTAGTCAGAAGCAGGAAAGTTGTTTTTCCATGTACACATCCTGACCCTTACACTATATCAGTGTTTTTTGAGAACACCTTAGTAAACACTTATTTTTGTTTTTATGACAGACCGTGATGAGCATTCCACAGTCTTGTTGAGATTTTTACTTTTTTATCTCCAGCTAAATGAAAACTGAATCCTTGATAGCTGTTCCAAGGGTCCTTTCTTGGCAGTGGGAAGAGAATTCCCAAGTAGCAGGTCCTATTTTTCAAAATGTTCACATGGGACTACATGATCAGTGTCTTGTAGAAGGTCTTGATTTGCTCAGCCTCTTCTAAAAAAGAATCTGTATTTTCACATATTTTGGCAGTATTGCATTTCATAACCAGGAGTATCTGTGTTATCTTCCACATGCACTGTAAAATAAATAAAATGCTTCTCCCTTCATAATTGCAGGCAATGCAGATCCTGAAGGACAAGGCTTTTGTCAAGCGGGTTTCAGCTTAGATTTTTACAAGGTGAGATTCTGCTTCTGAAAGATTTTGACCAAATGTCATTATGATATATCTGCAGGGTTCAAGTGCTGTCTCAGTGATCATGAGTTTATCTACATGCTGTCGGATAAGGAAAGTTTTGTGAAGTTGTTGCAAGTTCTTTCCTCCTTTTCAAGCTTCAAACTTTCTTGTTTCATTAATAAAAATAAATAATCAGCACCTGCTTTTCTCTGCAGCTTTCCACTTTGTCTCAGTCTGTCTTGACAGATAATTACAGATAAAAACTGCTATATGCTTCTGTCTCAGTCTGTCCCACTTAAAATGCTTTACTTGACTTTCAGGAAGCAGTGGGGCAGGCATCAATTAGTTTTAAAAAGTTAAAATATGTCACTGTTTAGTAAGAAATGACACAAAGCCACCAGAAGGCTGAGTGGCATATAGCACCCGTTTATTTCGGACTGCTCCTTTTCATACACAGTTCGATACAGGTGGATTGATTGGCATTTAGTTAATACATCTCCCCTGATTGGCTAATTAACAAGACACCCTTTCATAAATAATCTTTGAGAATAACAAGAAAACAGACAGCAGGAAAACAACACCTGCAGGTTGTTTTTAATAATAAGCTATCATTGTTTATCTCCAGCTCCCTAAAGTCTTCCAGGCCTATTCTGAGAAAACTTATCGAATTTTCTGGCTCTCTGACCAAGCTGTCAGATCCACAGAAATAGCCTACATAAGGATGCTTTTGGTGGCAGACTAGTCATTGAGTAAAACCATTCTCATGTGGAGATGAAAGTACCTAAGGGAAAGGACTAGATTTTCTTTAATGCCCAGGGGGTCCAGTAACAGTGTTATGGAAGAAAGGATAAACTTTGCACAATTGTTGTTATCTGGGCTGTTATCTATTATTTACAGCACCAGTGCCTCAGGTAACTTTGACCATTGCCACTCTTGAACGTTTTGCAGCTGCATTGTATAATTCTCTGTAAAACATTGCTGTTATTTCAATGAATTGGAGCACCTTCTTTTCTGTTAACTTTGTTTTGTTACAATTAAGCAGCAATTTTTGAAATGTTTTATTTGTGGTAAAATAAATGGCTTTTATTCAAGTGCAGATGCATAGGGTGATTTTAAGTTTTTTTTTAACTGTGGATTTTCCTGCATATCCATGCACCTACATACTTTACTTGAGCATGGCTATTCTCCTTTATCATGATTCTGATATTATTTTGGTCATTTAAATTGATTTTTTCCCATGCATGCTTTTCCCATTTTGCTGTGTTCTTTTGTTGTGTAATTTTATTTCATTCTGCTTTTTGTAGAATGGAGACCTGATAGTAGGCGGGCCCGGTAGTTTTTATTGGCAAGGTATGTTCATCTGGCTGGTTAACTGGATCTAAGGTGTGAAGGAGAAAGTATTGTTGTTCTAGATTTCCACTGGTTTTTTGGTTTAAGATAACCAGTCTCTGATCTTATTTTCAACAAATCAAAAGAATTGCTTAACAAGCAACTGAGCATAAAAATAAGCCATGAAAATCCAGGATGTGGGTTGTATAGGGAGTTAAACAAATGCAGAGAACTATTTTTATGTTGGCATTTTAGTGTATTTGTAATTTAATTAATAAGTTGAATTTTTCCCTAGAAATACTGCAGGTTTAAAAATTGCTAATATTTGTAGAACAAATGTAAAATTTTAAAAATGTCTGTTACTGTTTGTTTTTGAACACAACAGTTTATAGCTATCTACATGGATTTTAATTTAATTTGTGGCATCATTGCAGGTTCCAAGATGTAGTTTCTTGTGTAGATAAACCCTGTTTACCTACACAAGAAACTTGTTTCAGTAAAGGATTAAGAGGTTATTTTTGTTTTAACCTGTTCTTACATGTATGATTCCCAGCTTCTGCCTACCAGCTTGCCCACTGTCAGCCTCTTTGATGTGTGTTTTTGTATTTTTTAAAAAGAAAATCTAATTGATTGTGATTGTAGGGAATTGATAGCTTTGAATTCTCCATTGAGAAGTTGCTTTCATTGGTCTACTACATTTGTACAGTGCAATGACTTTAGTTGGAATTAGTAGATTAAAGTGGGTCTGAAGGTGTTTTTGTAATGGTTCAATAGAGATTCAGTGCCTTGTTTTAATGATTTATGTGTACTCTTGAGACTTCCAGGATAATAATGGAGAAAGCCAGAGAGAAGTTATCTACTTTTTGTGCAGTACTAGTGTCCTTTCTGCTCTGTTCTGGTGTTCTGCTAGCCCTGTTTTATAGAATCTGGCCCTCTTTTAGTCCCTTTCATTTATGAAACTGTTTGAATCCAGGTCAGGTAATCACTGCAAGCATTGCGGACATCATTGCAAATTATTCCTTCAAGGATATTCTGAGGAAACTGGCACGAGAGAAGCAAACAGGAGTGGCACCACCCTCATATGATGACAATTACATGGGTAAGCTGAGTTCTGTGTGACTTAACAATATGTTCTAAAAGGTGGGTCTTACATAAGTATGAAAACAGGCCCTACATTACTATTGTCCCAGCTGTGAGAGGATTTGAACATGTTTTGCCTTAAGCCCAACAGCAAATCAGTAGTTTGCTGGTTACTTCAGTGAGATTACTAACAATCTTAAAATGATGCACAGCAGCAGGGTTTGAAGGTTGAGATCTTGAATGGCTTGTTAGGGTTCTTATTATTTGACCTTAAATAATTACAGAAACGGCAGAAATACAAAATTTGCTCATTTATGTATTTTTTCATTGCAAGATGATGGATTAAACTTAATATAATTAAAGACAATTTCAATTTTTATTAGATAAATTCAAATTCAGTTCTGTACAGCACTACACGAATACCCAATTTGTTCTCACTGATATTTAAAAGATACAAATGAAGTAAGTGGTAACAAAAGTCAATTTGAAGATACTATGTTTTTATTAGATAAATTCAAATTCAGTTCTGTACAGCACTACACGAATACCCAATTTGTTCTCACTGATATTTAAAAGATACAAATGAAGTAAGGGGTAACAAGTCAGTTTGAAGATACTATGCAATTAATGGAAAAAAGGCTCCTGATCTACTTATTAGTACTGATCTCTAAGCATTTTCTTGATACTCACATGTTTCTGCATGTAAGGCAGGTTTTTCTTCACACACTTATAGAAGAGATTCAGTGGAATTTGAAGGTGTGTCCTTGCACTGTTTCCCATAGATTTGAAATTAAAGTCCCTGATAAAATCCAGAAGTCTTTCTTTACGGTGACAGTAGTTACTGTCTCATAGGTTTACTAAAGCTCCAGGAGGTGCTTTACTGCATCTTTGGAAATCTATTTTCTAAATAAAGCTCAGCCAGGACACTCGCAAATTACAGAGCAATAATGAAGACCTGAATTGTGTCAATAGCTATTAGGGCAAAACACCATAGTACCTAGTGGTTTTTTCAGATGAATTAGTAAGTGTCATTGATGTAGAAGCTCATTTTTGGAGAAGAGTGATCAATTTCTTATACATTCAAACCTGCCATTAATTTAGTCATAGTAGTGTGATAAACAATTTTCCTTTTCTGCACACAGTTTTAGTATACTTATGTTAGAAAACTTGTATTCAGCAGATCCATTGAACATACAAATCTGATGGTCCTTGCATATTGTTTGAAAAAAAAGTTTTATCAAGTTGGGTTGTTTTTTTTAAATTTATCTTTAAACAGGTTACTCAGTGGCTGCTGGGGAATTTACTGGGGATTCTGAACAAGGTAAGCACCTGCGTACTTGAATGAAAACCATATGGCCATGCACTTACTAAATTCCTTGTTCTGGGTCTCTGCACAGGAACATTCCTATTACACATTTGAAACACTGGTGAGACTTAAGCTCTCTGTACTCAGTATTCTCAGAGACAATTCTTTCCTTAGACAGTATAACATAACAGAATTAAAGTAACACAAAAATTTGAATTCCGTAAGGGGTGGCTTTCTTGAGCGGCTGAACAGCTCTGTAGTACAGACTCACAAAGCCATTAGGGACATAGTTCATTTCCTCAAGTAAACCCAGTGCTCCAGAACTGCTGCTGCTTAACCCCTCTGCAGTTAAATTTGCCTGTCCTGCATTATGAAGGATTCAAAAAAAAATACAAAACCACACAGTTTTGAGCCAAGCACTATAATGTGTAAAAAGAGGTAATGGAAGGCTACATCTTTGGCTGCTTTTTTAATGTGTACTCAGAGTTCTATCATGGATGATTTTTGAATCAGTATTTCATGTGAATGACTGGTACAAAAATATTGCATAGTTGGCTGACTTGAGATTCATCCTGTGTCATGTTCAGGCTTTCATTAGTACTTCCACTTCCCCTTGAGCAAACACATTCAGTCAGAGAGGAGTGTATGATCCCAGTGAGGAAGAGAGGAAGGCTAGGTCTGTACAAGCAGGTGGCTGAGGTGTTCTGTTATCTGAAGTTCCTGCTGCTGTCTTCTGATATGGATATCCTAATGAGGCAAGATTTAGACTGCATGACTGCAGGCCAGGACTTTGCTTTTTCCTTCTTATTTTTACTCATTTTTTCTACTAGTTGTTTAAGATTTCGCCATTGAGCAAAATTATTCCTAGAAGGCAGCTAGGTCTAATGTTTAATGTTTTTATTCAGTGGATCCTTCCAATGCCAGTCACAAAAATTTCCTTGTAATGCTTTTAGGTAGATGGTGCAGAATTTGTCGAGCACTTTCATGGCATCAAGTGAAATAATGGATGAGCCAAACTGTTGGTAGGCAAAAAGAAACAAAGTATTTGTAAGGACAGTTCTATTTAGCTTCTGTGCTCTAGTATGTGATGCCATAACTAATTTTTGTTCCATCAGCTGTCAGGTAACAAGCTGAATTGTACCAAGAACTTTATTATACTGTGCAATGCTAAACAGAAAGAGATCCATGGATGGGTGTATTCAAAGGTCAGAGGGTAACGTTTTGTGCCAGTAAATTAACCAGGTGAATGCTATAGTCTTACGAAATAATGACTTGAAGTGATTTACAGGTCTTTCAGATACAGATCACAAATCACAATCCTAAGGGATCCTAAGGACATATATATCAAGGAAGTTTTAAGTGGTGTGGGATATATGTTACATACATGGCTCACATTGCAAAACCAGTTCACTGTTGATCATTTATCCTTTCAGAGCTGGTTGCTGGAGTCCCAAGGGGAGCACAGAACTTTGGCTATGTATGTACTGGACCTTCATTTTATAATTTTTATAGTGAGAAGGCAATTAAGCTATTTGTAAGGTTAAATGCTACATTATATTTTCTATCTCTTTCATACAAAACTTTCAAATCAGGGAAAACTGCCACTGACTTTGACCCTCAGGCTTATCTGGCTGGGTTGGAATGCCTTTACTGGTTTGGATTTTGAATGGTAAGCACTTAGTCCCTTCTGATGTCTGTTTTCACTAGGCAATCACAATTACAGTTACATGCTCTGAGTCTGACTAGTATCTCTATACCCACCAAGTGTTATCAGACCCAAGCTCACCCATATTTTTGTGCAATGCTGTGTCCACAATGCAGAGGAGTCCAAGTTCAGATTATTCATACCCATTGTTTACTTTCTGTGCTGTAAGTATATACACTGAAATCCAGATGCAAAGAGTCATGATATGCACTTAGAAGTGAAGGGAGAAAACAATATACATTTGTGGATACAGCTGTTAACTTGTAGGCAAAAAGTTCCACAAGTATCCTGAGTGGGAAAAGAGATCACAGCTACAGACACATTCTCTAGTTTTGTGGACCCCAAATTCTTTGTGTCACTGGGATTTGTTTGTAGAATTTTTAGGAAAAAATTCTTTACATTAAAGAATTCCTAAAATTTCTTTATGTTTTAAGTTCATGTTTTCATGCCTAGTCACTGATTAGTTGATAGTCTGTGATTTGCTGTTCAGCATCCAGCAAGGAAGGGAAATACTTTTCCCTATTTTTTTCATGGGGAACATGAGGGTCATGAAATCTTAGCAATTTGTTCAAGATCATACAGGGTAACTGTAGTGAGACAGAAAAAGAACTGTTTTTTCTTGGACCATCTTTTACTATGTTAAATTATTTTGCAGTGATGTCATGCCGTAGTATCTCCATGTGTGCCTGAAACTTTCCTTATTCTTCTGTTGCCAGGTCTCAATTATTAATTCTTCTGACTTGAGCTTTATTCAGAACTTCACTGGTGAGCAGGTAATGTCAAGCAACTGTGTGATGAAACATTGTATCTCTAGTGCATCAAAGAGGATTATCAGTAAAAAAAACTTTACATTTTATATCAGCTATGAAAGTCTATCTGTTGTTTTTTATTTTCAGATGGCGTCCTATTTTGGGTACACAGTTGCAGTATCTGATGTTAACAATGATGGGTAGGTTACAAAATATATTCAGCTCCACTGAATGTTAATAGAAGCAATGACTGATATTTATTTATAAATGTAGGTTTTCAGGTGCTTTATACCTCAAAATGCTTCTCTTGGCTTCTCTAATTTTAATTTTCCACACAGACTTATCTTTGCGCAGTTCCGGTGGCATGAGTATTTGCAGGCCTAGTTTGGGTGAGTTTATCTCCCTGAATATTTATTCAAAGCATTGTGTCATAGGAGCATCCAGAGTCCTAGGAAACAGATCCAGATAGAAAAAACAGTGAGTAAATAGCACCACGGTTAAGAGATAGGTGAAAGTCAGAAGTTCAGTCTCCCATACAGGAAAATTTTCTCATCCATAGCTTCACTTCTCAATTTTAAAAGCCTTCTAATGCCATCAGCTCTTCTTTCCTCATTCCAGCAACTGCTGGTTGGCCATCCATTTTTATCATCCTGAAGACCACCAATTGTCTGTGCCCCACAGTTGTCACAGCAGGCATTGTGCGTGTCGGAGGGATAATGATGCTCTGCTCCCAGGGTCATGATACTTGGGGATCCCTAAGATACCTGGGAGTTTCAGGATCTGTTGGACAAAACTCTTGTTAACTTTCAAGTCATGCAAAGTCTGATTAGATATTTTAAACGAAGAGGACTTTAGTAAGAGAATATTTATAGTAGCTATCTAGCAAGGAGATAAAGATCCCTGAAACTCAGAGGCTTGGAAGTCTGCACAAAGATGAGCCAGGATAATATTTGGAGATGTAGTGTACTCTTGCTTGTTGCAGAATGCCTCAGATGTGTCTACATCATATGTTTTTCTTGTGATCATTTCTTATTAAGTGCTTAAACATAGTGCATGAAATAATTTTTCTGGGTTGAGTCATTGCTTCTCATCAGTGACTAGTGACCCTTTAAAGATTGAGTTTTACAAGAGAAGAGAAAAGTAACAAGGTGGTAAAGTGTTATTGCAGTTACAAAAAAAGACCAAAGACCAAAACAACGCCAGAACAGAAGCTTCAGCAGTTTCCATTGTGGCTTCATAGAACTCAAATCCTTCCTAGTTTCTGAGATTAAATTTTGTCATAGTATCACAGTTTTGAAAATTTTGGTTTTTCTGATATACAGAATCAGAAATTATTTAGTCCTACTGATGTATTACAAATGTTAAAGGGTGGGGAAACATTAATCTAAGGTGCAATAGACACTCATTAGACTTACAGGGTACTTATTTAACTTCTCACTGAACCAAACTATTTCCTGTGCAGGTTATTTCCTGTTAACCCTAGGGTTACTTGGCAGGTCTCATACTTTCTGTGTACCTCTAAAACCACAGTTTATGTCAATAATATAATCAAACTGCTGTTGAGATCTGTGTGGTCTCCCAGTCTATATCTTAAAAGAAATCTAAAGACTCTTCCTGAGATCCAAACATCCCACAGAAAACAAAACACAAAAAGCTCTACTGGATAAACATGTCTAATTAGATATGTAGTCTGCCTTTGCTGCTTTGTACATATAATCAATAGAAATATTTATCTGAAAGCAAGAGTAAAGGAGGGAAAAAAAGCAAAAGGGGAATTAACACTTCAAATTCACTTAGACATTTTATTCAGCTAAAGATGAGGAGTTGTGGCCTCATCAGTATGAGAAACCAAAGGAAGAGTAAAGGAGGGGAAAAAAAGCAAAAGGGGAATTAACACTTCAAATTCACTTAGATATTTTATTCAGCTAAAGATGAGGAGGTAGTTGTGGCCCCATCAGTATGAGAAACCTGATTAAGTTATTTGCTGGAAAAAAAAGAATACAAGATTGTTAGGAACAGTGCTTTCCTGTAATAAGACTCAGGATATTGCTCAAAGATTAGGCTCATCTTTGGGAAAAAAGTTCTGTAGATCTAGCCCAGCAATTCTGTGGATATAGCAAAGTGAATAATGCAGTTTTATCTGCACAACATCAGGACTGCAGGCAGAACAGGGATATTGAGGATACTGCTTGAACTACCCTTTAGTTGCCTGTTGCTATTTCTGAGAAATCCGCAATGAAACTTAATAAATCAAGTTTGCCATCAACATACAAGCTACATTCCTAGTAAATAGAGAAAAAGAGAGCACTTTCAATTTAGGCTGAATCAGTCCAATAAAAATAGTGAAATAAACTGTTTACTGGGTTTTTTTATTTGGCCTATATCAAAGCTTTTCATAGTTATACTTTGACCTCTTGACATTTCCCATATTCCTGCTTTTTATTACTCTGCAGGATACAAAGGAATGGCACACAGTCTCAGCAGGTGGTCAGCTTTGTGCTTTTTAAAGATTTTTTTTTTTTAATCAGAAGGAAAGTAATACTGGCTGGTTACTTTTCTGCGTTGGAGCAAAAATTAATATACCATTTTTGTTAACTCTAGCATCTTAGTGCAATAATGAAATCTAATGAACCAGTTCAAAATACCACTGCACACTGAACTGCATTTCATGATTTAATATTACTGTCCAGGGGCTTTTGCTTTTTTTTACTCATGGCTTTTTAAAAGTAATCACATCAAACTGAATTTGACTCAGAACTCTCAATTTTGTAAATACAAACTCCTACAATGTGAAAAGCCAATTGAAATATCCTCTTTCACGAATAAAATGCATAATACTAACCACATAGGCACTTAGAACCCAACAAGTACACACACCCCCCGTACCCCCATGACTGCTTGCTCTCTAAGTAATTAAGTTGTAGAAGCTGGGAGGTAGAACTGAGCATAAAGTATGGTAAGCAGAAATTGTTTGCTCATTTTACCCACTTGAAGAGGAACCAGAAGAAAGTAAATGAGGATCAGAGAGAGTTGGGTAGCTGACAAATCCTTCCTTTCTAGTTATAGTACACTGCTGTGACAGCACAAAAAACCCACACTCTAATCCCAAACCTCTAGAATTGCCTGAGGGAGAGTTCCTTCTTGCAGAGGACTTGCTGAAGCAGCGTGCTTTGACCAACAGAGCTCAGCTCTGAAGGAGAAGGGGGAAAAATTAAGACAGTGAGGAAAATAAGGTGTTGGTGGGGGCAATACCTAAAAATACCTGGAGGGAAGACAAACCAAGTGTTGTGAGTGTTCCAGGTGGCTCTGCTGCCCATAACCAGTTGAGAAATAGGTCAGTGTATTAGGTGCCTTCCTTCCACCTGTCCCTCAGTACATCAGAAGATGAGCCCTGGACTGTGCATGCATTTTATAGAGTCACTGTCATTTATTTTAGCAAAGTTGAAATTTTACCAGAAAAATAACCCAGTACTGTGCACTTCTAGCTGGGATGATATGCTCCCTGTTCAACAAGCTCCAGCTCCTCTCTGCTTGCTTTCTGTATCACCTGGTGAATCATGTGTTCTGAGTTAGGCTTCTGCTTAGAGAGTATTAGTACACAATATGTAGTCTGTGTTTCTCTTTTCATTTTAGGCACTATAGATTTTGCTCTATGGACCAGGGTTTTAAAGGTATCTGGGTATCTGTTTATTTTACATCAGTGTGCTGGGAGCTTTCTGACTCAGTGATTTAGTTCCTTATCATCTCTAAAATAATCTTCCTTTAGTCTTAAAATTGCTCATTTGTAAAATATTCAAGGGAGCCAAGCACATTTTTTTATTTCATGGTTCCTACAGCACTTAACTCTGTGGCGTTCCAAAGTGCTGGGAATATCTGGGCTGTGAGGTACTGAAGCAGTAACTCATGATAGTGCTACTGTGTAATGCTTTTAGTACATGGCATATGTAAAATAACTTATTTTTAAAACAGCATTCATTATTTCTTTCTGTTGTTGCTGTTGTTTCATGGCAACCATTTCAGCTGATATTCTGTCCCAACCACAAACATCTTCCATTAGTAGAGGAAGATTTTTAATGTTTAGTGTTAAAGGGAAATCCCACCTTTGATGTCAAGTCAGCATCTGCTTCCTTCCTTTTTAGTTATTTATGCCATAGGGAAAAATATAACATAAAAAATAGGACAGCTGTACCAAACTGACCTAACATTTGAACTGCACTTTCTTTTATGGAAACATACTATAAAACTTAGTAGAAAAATAACATTCCTAGAAGTATTTTGTCACAACTTATATAATGTGTAAGTTCTACAGTGAAATTTTTTTCTTCTAGATGAAATATTCTGTGCTAAATTCTACAGTGTGTATCTTAGAATCATAGTGTACATCTGTAAAATAATACCTGAACTACTGCTGAATCATACAGATTTTTTTCTGTCAGGATTAGGAAAAACAATGCAGTACAATTTTATTATTTGGTTTGCTGATAGATAAACTCATGTTGGAAATATGATGAATTGTGAATAGAAAGTTTTCTGTGAGTTTTACAAAGTTTGAAAAAAAATTCACATTAGAGTAAGAGAATGTTTTCCAAATTAAATATTCTGTGATTAAGTATTCCTAGTTATTTTCAGTAACAGACTTCCTTAATACAGATGATCAAAGACCACTGAATGTAATGCAAATGATTTTATTATTTGGCCTTGAGCAACCTTCAGCAATTAATCTGATGCTATCATTTCATATCTCAGAATAATCCATTAAGAATACTTCTGATTTTTATGAGTCTGTCAATCACACCTGGTTTTATTCTTCACAGTTCATTAAAGGATCTTTTTATTCCCTCTGAATAAATGTTGGTAACACGTGTTGAAAAATTGCTGTTTAGAACAACATGCAAAATATGCTTTGATTGGTCTGTGTTCTTTTACTGATTCTTCTTGGAGTAGCATAATGGACAGACTTTTTCCTCTAAGCATCTTATTTTTATGATTCGATTATGTCCTTTCTTTTTGATACTCAGTACAGAAAATTATATGAACACTGCAACTACTTGTGTACCTAGTATAGAACAGAAGTGTTTTCAGAAATAGGACTTTGGCTTTTTCTCCCATTTCTATATGAAGAAGTGATGATGCATTCTCTATTAATTGAGGTTCTACTTGTGTTTCATGTATGTTACTCAAAAATCTGTTGTAAAGTGGCAGGGTTTTTTCTTTTGGTCACTTAACTGATGTATAATTTGCAAAAACTAGATTTAATACTAAAATTTGTCTCTTGTTGGCCCTGTTAGTAAAACAGATCTACAGAATTTGTTCTAGTGACACAGATTCACTCTTAGATTGCTGACTTCAGCATCACCAATTGCAAAGTGTAAGTTTTTGGTGTCTATTGTGGGCATGAATTGAAGTGCAAGCAATTCCTTTTAAACCTAGAAAAAAAACCATTTTGGCTGTGGTGATGATCAGACACTGGAAGTAGTTGCTCAGAGAAGTTGTGGAGTCTCCATCCATGGAGATATTCAAAACTGAACTGAGTATAGCTGTGGACAGCCTTCCCTAATTGAACATGCTTTGACCAAGTGTTTGAACTAGGACTCCAGAAGTGCCTTCTTACCTCGCTTAGTCTGACTGTATGATAATTATCAGCTTCTTGTTTAGCAAATGTATAAACTGTGTTGTCAACACTCAGTCTCTCAGTGACACTGTTTTTGTTTTTTTTCCAGTTTAGATGATATCCTAGTCGGTGCCCCTCTTTTTATGGAACGAGAATTTGAGAGCAAGCCTAAAGAAGTTGGGCAAGTTTATCTGTATCTGCAAGAAAGTGCGTTCCTCTTCCAAGATGCACAAATTCTGACAGGCACTGAAGTGTTTGGTAGATTTGGCAGTGCAATCACACACCTTGGAGATCTCAATCAAGATGGATATAATGGTAATTTTTATGTAATGTAGTGTACTTGTAACACTGAAATTACAAATGCCCAAGCAGCAAACATTGTGTCTGTGCTGTGCTGGAAAAGGCTTTGTTACACATTTGAAATTCATGAGAATTTACACCAATGCTAATGAAACTTGAGACCTAAATCATGAAAAGCGACCAATAAGAGGGCAGTCAGTGTGATTGACTACAGTGTGATTTTTTTTACTAAATATTAGTATTTTTAAATAAAAATACCTTTGTTTTATAACTATAATAACATTTAATTACTTGGTTAAGATGTTTCATTTTTTTAAAATCAGAGTTCTCTCCTCAAATGCTTGGAAGAGTTTGATAATTCAGTGAGGCTCAGTACATGGAGCATTTTGTCAGCAATGAAAGAATTGAGCAAGTTCAGAAGTACTATTTTGGAGTCAGCCTTCCACTGGAACTTAAGTACTAAAAAAACAGTGCATAATGGATTCTTTTAAATGCTTATAGCACATGCACACAACAAAATGTTCATGTAAGTTAACTGGCAGCCTGCATTCAAGGAAACAGAACAAATAAACTTACTGCTTGATTACCTCAGAAAACTGGAATACCTTGAGCACCTAAAGTTAGCCTCCTAGACATGATCAGTGGCATCTTGGTTTTCCCTGCATGCATTACCTTACTTCTTATTTCCAGGATGTTAGGGATCTTCAAAGCAGGTATCTTTGCATCTAAAACACCAAGAAGTTTTTTCCTGGAAGAGCTGTTTTGCACAGTAGCCTTTAGAATAGTTGTCCCACTAAGGAAAAATTAATGAACTGAGGAAAATTAATGAACCAAGGAAAAATTAATTACCTCAAGGGCTGTTTTTCACAGCCCTTGTGCTCTAGCCACTAGATTCTAGGGCAATATCCTCATTGTGTGGCTGCTGAGGGATCATTCATGTCCGGAGTCATAGAATTGCACTGGGGTTCA
This sequence comes from Onychostruthus taczanowskii, assembly GCF_017590055.1. Lineage (NCBI taxonomy): Eukaryota > Metazoa > Chordata > Aves > Passeriformes > Passeridae > Onychostruthus > Onychostruthus taczanowskii. The sequence continues at coordinate 5,173,997 of NW_024500349.1, read as the reverse complement.
GAGTGTACAAAATATGAATACCCTCCTGTGGGTAGAAGACATTGGATTGTGGCTGCTGAGAGTACCCTCACTGATTTATCCTGGAATCCCACCATGGAGTTCAGCACAGCTGAACCTCATGGTGGAGAATTCCTGTTTTCTACCTGTGAGCAGTAGCACATGCCCTCAGCTACTCTGGGCAGGCAGTGTTGGTCTCCTGTCTCTCCAGAATTCAGATGAGGTAGGCAGAAGACATTTCTGCTTTTCTCTGTCACTGCGTAAAGACTAAGAATACTCTAGAGCCAGAGTCTTCTGCTTCGTAACTGAATATGCCAATCATAGAGCTTTGGTGCACTTCTGCCTTTGGAGTGAAGCTACAGAGTCCAGGTGCTCAATTCAAGTTTAATAAAGAAGTCCAGCATCATTTCCTAGATCAGAACCCAAAATTGAGAGCTATAGGTACATATCCTGTATTGTTTCCTATTGTCTAGCTCAGCTAGAACAGCTGTTGGATCTCAATCTAGACAATATTGTCTCCACATCCCGTGCACAGAAACTAAGAGCACTGTGAATTCTGCTTCTTGGATATGGCACCTCATTTTTAAGGATTGAACTGTTTAATTCCATAGTGTCGTAGACCTCTTGTGAAATTCCTGACTCAGTACTATTCCATCAATAAAATGATGAATTGGTATAGATGAAAACATTATATTCCACTGTTCTCTTTTGCATTCTAAATCATTGGGTGTTTGAGGGCATGAAGTTTTTTGTCTATGTAGGATATGTTATCTGGAAAAAGAAAATTAGTGTTATCTAATAGCTGCTCCTTATTGACAGGTGATAGAAGAAATCAAAGAAAATTTGTACCTGTTTAAAAATATGAAAGTAGAAGCAGGCGTTCATTAGAGCTTGGTTTATTAAAGCTAATTAACTGCCCTGGAAATATGTAGAGGCATCCAGTGTGGACTGGCTATTCAGTATAATTAAACAACCTCTTCATAGGATTATTTTATAAGCTTTTGTCATGAAAGTTTGAAACAGAAAAAACACTGCTAACATTTTGAATATTTGCCTTTAAGCTAGAATACATACAGCAGTACAGAATGTTGAAGTTCTTGCATGTTTGTATCAGAAGCAATTTAAGTCTATTTTCCTGCAGGGAGTTAATTTTTAATTGTGTCCGTTCCTTTTATCCTTTCCTTTTTTTATTTTTTTTTTTTCACTGCAGACATTGCTATTGGTGCACCATTTGCAGGAGAAGACAGAAGAGGTAAAGTGCTCATTTACAATGGACACAGTAATGGGTTAAACCCTAACCCTTCCCAGGTTCTCAATGGAGCCTGGGCCTCACAGTCCATGCCTTCAGGATTTGGCTTCACTCTGAGAGGAGACTCAGATGTAGACAAGAATGATTACCCAGGTAAGATTTTTGCATTAGAAGGGGAATTTCATACTTCTGTTCTCTGGTAAATGCATCATGCCTAAACTGCTCCTTTTGGAAGGCAGAGGTCAGAATAAAGGAGAGACATTTCTGGACAGTTCTAGTTTGCTTTCCTGAGAGTTAAAAACAGACAAAACAAATACTCCCTTTCCTGTCAAAAGACATGATCGGAAAGTCAAGAAAGGGCTTAAATAGTTACATTAACATAAAACATGTGAAGTTTACAATGAAAACCTTAACCCTTTTCCCCCACTTCCAAAAACTGAATGGTCTCGGCTTATTGAACTTGTAAGGTTTCCTTCATCCTGGCATTCTTTCTTAATTAAAAACATGTTGCATTGTAGAAGAAGGGATTGGTTTGGTTGTGTTTCTATGTTGTTTTTTGCTGACCAAAGAGACATTGAGCTATATATAGTTAATGGCTTTGCACTACAGAAAGCAGAGAGAATGCAAATTGCTTAAAGCAGCTATTTTATTTGGGCCTTTCCATCCCTTTAATGTTTTCATTTTGAGATATGGACTCTTCCTTTTTAGGTTAGCTTTGATTCTTCCTAATGAGTTTACGTGACATGTATTTACATTTATCAATTTTGTAACATTAATTAAGTTTTTCAGTGAAGCGTTTGTTTTTTAAAGAAAATTTTTCCTACCATCTAAGTAGTCTGAATGTAAGTGTGCTTGTATTTACTGTCTCTCTCATCTGAAAACAAATCTGTTCTGTTTCTTTTCATCACAACTCAGAAGCCCTAGTAAGGGTAGTTAAACACCATATTTTCTTACTGTGAAAGATTCATCCACAGTAAAATCCTAACAGTCCATGCTTCCCTGACTTACTATGAAATCACTCTTGTTACCCTGCGTTATTTCAAGGCTAGAGTTCTTAAAAGTTGTACTATTTCAAAAGTGAAAACTGTAATTTTTCAAAGGGACAAAAATAGGATCTTTTACCTTTCTGAGATGGATTGTAAAAGCCTTGAAAGAGATATCTTTCCAAAAGCAGAAGGCAATTTCTGGGGTGTTTACAATAAAAATTACAGTTTTACAAACAGAAAAGCTGACTGCAGAGTAATAAAGTGAGGCTATCATGAGACTAAAGTAAGAGGATCTTTAGCATTTGAGAGAAGAAAGGGCTTTTAAACACTGTTCTGACTTTTTGTTTGCATATTGTCGATGTTACTATTAATAGTCTTTCATTGTCCATGACTAATGAGGTTCTCTTGGACAGCAGAGCTCTTTATTAAAGTTTCAGCATTTAAACATTTCCTAAAGCACCCACAAGGCCCCCAGCAAAACCAAAGGAAACAGGATATTGCATTCCTGGCATTTCTAAGATTGAAAAGATAGAGGGAAGGGAGAGATTCTTTGACTCACATAGAGAAGAGCAGAAGTCTTACTGCTGTGTTACCATACTTTATGTGGAGCAACTTTTAAGCTAATTTGTGGAAAGTTTGGGTGATAAGTCCTGATCTTTCTAAACATGCACTGAGGAATTGTGGTATAATTGTGTGCTCTCTGTCTGTCATTGTGGCCTCCACCATGCATCCTACTTGCAGAATTTAATGTTGTGTTATCAGCTCACTATGTGTTAGATCAGTTGGTTATATTACAGGAATTACCTAATTAAAAAATGAAAACAAACAAAAGAAACACCACCCTGCATTTACTGTAACTAGCTTTCCCCTGGATAAGCAGTCCACAGCTCTGGTGAGAGTCTCTCAGAAAATGAGGAGAAAAATCCCTTACTATGAGTCAAACACCTCTTCCTTGATTCATGAATATTTGGAGCTCCAAAACAGAGCTGTAAAAATAGTGCAAACATGGCACAATGCTAGCACAAAAATAGAGTGCCTTTCTATGGGAAAAGGAAAAAAAAAAGGAAATAATATAGGGAAATGCAAGCCTAGGACAAACACTCTAGGCAATGAAGTAAGTAATCCTTCTCGTGTCAAAGAGCTTTTCTTCTTCACCTCCTGACGGAAACGCCTAAGGGCAGCCCTTGTAAAAGGAGGAAACAAGGTACTGAAGTTGGAAGGATTAGGAAGGAAGTTTTATTTTAAAGAAACTGGGTCTGGCTGACTATAGAAGGTCTAGAAAATTAGCCTTTAATTCCATGCTTCCAAAACTACTGTTTGTGCCTGTGATTCAAAGAAGGTTGTGAAAAATTAAGGGAAAAATATCACAAAAATTTTAATTTAGGCTTTCTAGTGTGTATATTCTAAAAGTGACCATTTTATAAAAAGAAAAATGTAATAAAATGAGGTTATTCTGACTTAACGCTCCTTCAGAAGTTCTGTTCTCAGAAGTTCTGGACAGGGAGATGAGAGACAGCTGTAATGTCTGGCTGCAGGTATAAACATATATTGCCAGTGTCTAAGGTGAGATTCTTCAAGCATGTAGCTGTTCCATGGCTGTAGTTCAGTTGTTCAAGACTGACCTGTGTAAATATAGCTGTGCTTTTGTCATTTACTCAAGCACTTGTGCCTGACATTGTTCATGAGGCAGCTTATCCATGCTAGGAAATGGGAGTCTGAGGCTTGGAAATTACTCTGCCATTTTGTTTCTAATGCACTGTATAGCATTTTAAGAGCTTTTAGAGGTTCAGGCCTTCTTTAAATCAGACCATAAGGTAATGTTTTTGGGAGCAGTCACTGACCAGAGGGCAGAAGATACCACCTGTTCATATGGCTTCTTATCACAGACCACTGAACTTCCTCCTGGGATTGCTGTACTGACCCCAGCAACCAGTGCTCTGTGATTACAAGCTGGGTAATAAGTTACTAAAAAGTGAGGGTGAATCACAGTCAAATTTTTCTCCCATTGGGAAAAGGTTAAATCCTCTCTTGGCTGGGAGTACAATTCAGACTGAGATCTATGTATTTGGCTTCTGGAGAAGAGTGGGTATTTGGTACAGGGAGTAATATCTTCCTCTCTTCATCTTCATCTCTCTTCACAGGGAGCAGATGAAGACTCCCTAGTACACAGAGCTCTTCAAATCCCTCAGCTTTCCTGTGGATGAAGTGGTTTCTCTTTTCTCCTCTTCCTGGAAATCCTGCCACCAAAGGGAGAGAGTCTCCCCCACCCCCCACTTTCTGGTCTTCTTTAGGAAAGGCAGAGAAAGAGTCTCTTGTTCCCCATGACCCCAGTTGTATAATAAATTTGGGAGAAAACTGATCACAAGCAGGTCTAATGGTGAAGTAGCAGAGCAGACAAGGAAGAACATGATACAACCATACTGATAGAGATAAAAGATATGTCTAGCACCACAGCATGTTTCCAACAGTGGCCAATGGTAGATATCCTGGGAGTTGTACAGTTGTGATATTTCGCAGAATACTCATCCAGCATTAACCAACCAGAATATCAAGGTGACCCTGAGTCAGAGATGGCACCTCCAAAATTATTGTCACTTGGCAGACTTTTCTTCCATGAATTTGACCAATCAGTTGTAGAACTCATGCAGATTTTGGCACATGCAGCATTTGTCAAGGGACCCCACAGCCCAGCTGAATTGTCTGTGAAGAAGTAATTCTCACTGTGTCCCATTCAAATCTTGAAAGTTCCACTGGACATTTTCTAGTTCCTACACTGAATAGACAATGAACAGTTCTGCAGTCCAGTTATTTTACAGACTTCCAGACTTCCTCTATCAGCCCTGTGTTTTAATTTAATTGTATTTAATTGTTCTTTGTGCAGTGGAGAATGGCACACCAGTTCTGCTGTACCAAATGATTGTTCAGTCTTGCCACCACTGCTGCCTCTTCTCCTCTTCTTCATATATTTTTATGCAAAGAGCAGTTAGTAGTTTATGACTTGTGTATGGGTAAAGTATTGTTTCTGATAAAGATTTTACCTTTGACCTGCATTTCATATTAACCAATGTAAAAAAAGAGCTGTATCTTCTCTATTGAGAAGAAAATCAGAATTAGTACTTGAAAAAACAATAATCCCAAATATTTTTCATTGCTATCAGTAATTATGTTTGTACAAGAAAATAAAGCGGGCCAGGAGCTGGGGTCTGGACTTGAGGCTACATGGCACAGCACAGCTCACTATTATCAGATGGAACCACTGGAACAGGATGGCAGTACCATTTTCCCTTTTGTGAAAAGTCTTTGGCCCAGGTGATTCCCCAGATCTTTCCCAGCTGCTGTCTTGGGGAGTACTAACTTGCACACACTAAGATCACAGCTAATCTGTACTAACAACACAAAAATATGGACAGTACTTACACAGTGTCAAGCTCATGCCCTGCCTTTACTGCACAAGTACAGGGTACAGACAGCTGAATAACTAACTAGTCAACCTCTTACCTAAAATTGGAGCTTTCTCTGGTAGGGTCAGCATGCAGATAGAATTGCTTTTCCTTCTTGTTTGTAGTTTTGCCAGTGTAGTGACCATCTGTCTTCAGCTGTCCTGGCCCAGATGTTGTCACTGTAACAGACCTCTCAGCATTGTGAAAATACAGATATTTTTTCAAAAGGGAAGACTGAGTTTTGTTACTAAGTACAACCTTTGGTTTACATCTCTGCAGCTTTCCAGGGGGGAGTTCTGTAAATTGTGTCATACTTACAGATGCTCCAGATGTTATGTACCCAGAACTGTTCCTTTATCAGCACAGACAGGGGTGATAATATGGAAGTCCCTGCTTTGCAGGCTTGGAGGCAGTGGGAAACTTTCAACCCTGGGAAGCAGCAGAGGCAGAAAACTCTGCTGATCATCCTAACAGCTGTGTCACTCATGCAGCTGCCCTCTCTGTGCTCGTGTTCATCACCTTCTGCTCCAAAGAGAGGGCTCCTCCTCACCTGGATTGCAATGCCAAGCAGTGTGATGGTGGTAATTAATGGATAGATGCTGCTTTCTCTGTAGTCATGTAAGAAGCAGAATCTAATTAAACTTTATAGTCAGATAAGACTAGTAAAATGAAGCAGGTTAAGCATATCAATCAGATAGATTGTGCCAAACCATGATGTGCAGCTTTCCCAGTCTTCTAAGCATGTCACTGACAAGCTTAATACCATACTTACCTGAAATACTCAGTATCTCTCCAGTACACAACATGGACCCAGTATTTGAAGGAAAAGACCAATTAATCCTCCTGAGGTACATTTACACTAGTAAAAGAAATATGTTGTCTTTGGTTCTGAACTATCACTGAACACTTATTGTGCATGCTATTTTTTGCCAAAACAGGGTTACTGCATACTCACTTTTGTGGTCTAATAAATGGGATGAGTGAACTGTGTTAGGACTATTTTTATGATACCACTGCATACAGTAGAGATACAGCATACAGGCACATTCTCTGCCACTGTTTTACTAGCAATGACATAATTGTAACGTCTTTCAGCAGATGATCAATTTCACTGTTTTCTGACAACTCATGTTCTAAGGTCATATTCAAAAGAGAAGATCTGATCTCACTCTGTTGCAATAGTAAATACTGGTTTAATGCCATTATTCTGGATTGACAGTCATTAAAAAAAAGTAAATGGGATTAAAGAAATAAGGGAGGTGATGAGATTGAAAAAAATGTAAAAGATGGGCTTTTCCCATAAGTTTAAGTGCAAATACAGTGGTAGTTGTAATTCTGTGCCAAGGTGAGGACGTGGCAAAGCAGCATTGTGCTGTGTCTGAGGTGATCTTAGGCTGGAACACAATTTATGTAGCCATGGGATTCTCTGTGACAGCAGCCCTGCAAGGTTTGCATGAAGATATTCTGAAATACCTGCCTCAGCACAATCTTCCTGCCTGTCTTCTGTGCTGGGACATCTGGGATGCATAATAATATCTTTCAAGGCAGCTTCCACTATCCTGTAAATCTGGGGCTTTTAGGGCCCCTTTGCTCCATCCTGAGCTTTATGTGTGTTATCAAGGCCTGGAGCAGGGAATGAAGCAAAGGCATGCATTTTGAATTATAGTTTATTTTATTTATAAATTTATTTGTCTTTTTCTATTAGCATAGTTCAATTTTCATAGGAACAAAAGAAATCCATTAATCTGTTTAATGGGAAAGAAATTTGTTTCTTTTGGCTTCTGGGCATCTGTTCAAAGCTGGCCCCACTGAGTGCCTGGAGTCTGTGATTATCTAGGTGATGATGCTACACTTCCAGCTGGTTCATCTATCTGTACAGGGCTCAGACATCTGTAGGCTGTAAGGTTTCCACCCTCACATTTCAGCATGTGTTCAGTCACTTGATGGCAGATTATAGCTGAGCAAATAGTTTATAATGAATAACTTACTCAACTCATTAAACTTGCTTTCTTCTTGTGGCATATCCTCCCATAGACTGGGGTTTCTTTAAATGTGTTTCTGAATCAGGATGATTTAACCAGTTTATTGTAACAGTGTGGGTAGATTCAGAACAGTGTTTTGGATAAATTCACTATTCAGAGACTGTTGATTAGTTAATTGCTCAAATAAATTATGCACTATTGTCTCTGCTCCCTGCCTGTTTAGATGCTTGTGTAAGTCTTCCTTATTAACTTAAGAGTATCATTCTGGAATCAGTGCCACTGAAGCTTCATCTCCAAGGTATCGTACTTCAGCTGTTTGCCTGTTCTTTTGGTTTTTCTATATAGTCAAGCCTTTGTCAGCACAGGGAAATGTATAAAGGCATCTTCATGCCTTTTTATTTTGGGCTCAGTTATTATCTTAAGAATATCATAGTAGTTAGTTAGTTAAAATATCATAGTAGTTAATATCAAACTACTCTACAAACATTTTAAGAAGGAAAGAAGTGTAATAAGAAGAAAAAAATTCCACAGAACTTCAGTAATCCAGTCTAATCTTAATAAAACAGGAGTATTTAACAGCTCCATCTGCTGAGTACATTAACTCAGCCAGCAGGAAGAAAATCCTCAAATTTCTTTCTGAGAGGCAAGGGTCTTCAGATTAATAAATTTCTTTGAGAACAGTAGGCATTGTGCCAACAATATTACAAATCGGAATCTAGCGATGATTAAATTATGAAGTTGGTCCAGGAGATTTGTGGAAGACAAACAAATTAAATCAATGAGAAGCTGCATCTGCTCTGGTAAGAGTACTGCTATGTGTGGGAGCCAGAACAATGGCTTGGGTTCTGCCAGCAAATGCAGAAAAGCTGAAGTGCTTCTACCAGCTAATTATTTTTTCACATGAATAATCAGTCAAAAATGTAGTGACAAGCCAAGAATTGTGTACAAATATGTTGATTTTATGGGAAAATATTATCTCTGTAATTTTTAGATATGCTTTTCTAAAGTTATTTACAATATTTTATGAAATCACAGTATTGTGTGCCCAATAGAATGTAAGAGTAAAGCAGTTGATCCCAGTAGTGTTTTACTTAAGTGATAAAGCACTAACTGTCCTGTTTGGGGTTTTATTTTGTAATATAATGAATAATATAGTTTTGTTGTGAAAGGGATTCATTCAGACAAAAGAGAAGCATTGATATGGATTAGCCTTAAGTGTTATGTGTAACAGACCTGCTACCAGAATGGTTTAAAAACAGAGGATTAGGGTAGCTGAGATTGTCAGGATTGGAAGAAAGTGACTCTGCTTTGAATGATGGCTTTTTGTAGTATTTACTAAAATTCTCAAGTAAAGGTGGCTATGCAGGACAGGCCTGTGTCTTTTACTATGGTCAAGGCTGAAGTGATGGCCATTTAAAGGCATTTTTATTCTAGACCTTTCCTACTGAGATTTGGGTTTGTAATGCACACTGAAATCCTAGAAAACAAATAGAGATATGATCATGGGCCTTTTTGGCACCTGATCTGCCGAGGAAAATAAAAAAGCAAAAAAGGCACACAAAGATCTTTTAATAGAGTTTACAGTTAGGCAGTTTTCTCCCTTGTACTGAATTTCCATTAGCACCTGTACTCAGATAGAAAGTAACTGTTTTCCATTCCCTTTTTATACTATACAATGAAGGTGACAGACTGCATGAAGTTTGAAGCTGTCAGCAAATCATTCTGAGTCCCCAGAGGTAACACTTTCCTGCCTGTGTCCTGGTAGAGTTGCAGCAGGGAGGTGACTCAGGTGTCGTTTCATTTTTGGTTTCTGACAAGTGAGGTGTTTGCCAGTTATGCAGTTGTTCACTGGTTGTTTTTCTTGGCCACAGTCCCCCGTGTACCAATATGAGACACCATGTCTTGGCAATTTCTTGGGATTGCTGGGCAGGCTCCAATGTAGGGTGCTGAACATGATGAGTGTTCCTCCCTGCTCAGACTCCCTGAGGCTGCATCTATCAGAGAGAGTGGGGATGACCTTTAAAAATATGAGGGAATCATAATAAAATTTTCTTGAGTTAGTAAATGAATATGTTGAAGGTTTAGTAAGCATCATGGCAAGTTTCTGCCCTTTATCACACAGTGTTTCAGGTTTGGCACACTCACATGGCAGAAGGTGCAAGTGAACTCACATGCTTATAAAATCCAGTGTCCCTTTCAGTGCCATTACCTTAAATTTTTACAGTTTTATCTAAGAAAATAGACTTTGTGAGCCAGACAGCATGTTGCAACGTTTCTTTTCAGAGCAAAGTAAATTTGAAGTATTTGAAAATAGCATTAGGATTGTTTAACTTTGTGCAGTGCCCCTTGATTTCAGTTAAATATGTCCCAAAGACACTTGTTTCAGCATTAAGCTCTCCAAACTCTACTAGCTGGGACTTTATTGCATACAATCCGCAAGCTGTGTTAAAAATGGAAGTTAAAAATTCCTGTGGAGTTGCTCCATGCTTGTTTTCTTAATTTTTGCAGTGTGGTTGTGACCCCACAGGGCATTTATTCCTCAAAAGCAAAGAGGCAGAAGCACATGGGTGCTGATGCCAACCCTTCCTTACAGATCTTGGCTCTCTGCAGGTGAGCAGCTGATAGAAAATCTTCTCAAACAGACAGCTTAGGCAAAGTGATCATTTAACTAAACCAATGACATCCCTCATCATCTCAGAAACATGAAATATGAGAAAAGAAGAGCTGAAGGAGATTTTGTGATTCTTACACTTTTTTGTCTTTGTTTTTATGTTTTAATCACATGTTTTGATTTGAGCTTGAAAAAACCCTCACTGATGCAAAGAGTAAGCATAGGCTTTTCTTCAGGCTCTCTTTGGAAGGGTTGTAAGGAGTTAAGCTGTTTTTTTTTTAAGCTGGCTTCTTTTGCTCTGTAATTACTTGTTAAAACCTTGTTTTTCAGCTAGTGACCTTTGCATCAGTGACATTGCATGTGTAGCATTAACAAGAATTAATAAAGAAAAGTTCTATTCATAGAAGGGGAAAGTTGCCAAAATTCAGATAATTTAGACATCTCATGCAATTTTTTTCATAGAAATTATTAGTAACTTTTCTTCTATGGAACATTCAACAAATTCAAAACTTCTGCTTATAAAAGAGCTTGGATTGGATGTGTATTCAAATCTCATGCATTTGTATCAACAGCAAAAACCATTTTTTCCAATTATGGGTATAGGAGTTGCACCCCACAAAGCAATGAAAGAAGGAAGAGTGAAATTACTGCTCTGTAACAGAACAAGACAAAGCAAAGAAAAATCTCTAATTAATCTTCCAGCGAATGCTCTGTTTGAATATATAATAATTTTGTCCTTACACTAGATTGTAGAAGTTACTACTGGCTTTAAGTATGGGGGTTTTTTTTTTGCATATTCATTCTTAATTCCACTTTCTGTACTCAGTAGTTTCACTCATTCAAGCTCTTCAGATCAAGAATAAGCATTGCTTAGACCAGAAAACAAATGACATGTCAGGGTGAAAGTAAGAGCCTCCAAACAAGAGCAGAATGAGCACAGTCCTCGCTGCCCTTAAAGTAGTCTCAAATAGGCCTTATGTGGTGGTGCCATGATTAAGGGTCCTCATCCTGTTTGCTGTGTCTCCAAACCTGGCTGAAGTGGCAATGAAGAAAGATTGCTCATGGAAAACCAGTCTTTTGGTGGCTGAGGCCTATATTCGCTCCTCTAGACCCATCACCCTCTGTCCTCAAATAAGCTGGGCTCTGACCAAAAAAAACAGGATTTAAACCATTAAGCAGATGTACAAAATCCTCTTTAATATTAAGCGGGGATGTCAAGATAGAGGGTACCTTTGCACAGCAGTACATACTGAAATTGCATTTGCTCACACTAGTGAGGCCAGCTGTGTCTGACAGACTCATTCTTCTCACCTTCAGGTTCTAACAGGCTGCAATTTTTAAGCTTAGCCAAGTTGTGTGTTTAATCTTTATTTTTTTAATGAAAGAGCATATTATGAAATCGTCACTAGGCCAAGGTCTGAATAAGTCTTGGATATCTACCTGTTATGTCTCTCACAACATAACCCTGAAACCTTTTGAGTTATCAGGTCTGGCATGAACCAGTACATATCCTAAGTCTGTTATAGAATTCATAAAAAGTGCCCAGCTTGGAAGACCAGAACAGAAACCCTTTCCATCTTGTCTTCCAGTTTCTGTTCATAACATAATGTTTCTTTTTCCTTAAGAAATAACAAACAGAAGAAAACCCCACCAAACACAAAACTCATAAAAAATCCTTCGAACGCAAGCAAAATAAAAGTCAACAAAGTATTAAATTTTTGGGGGGATTGCTGTGGCTGCCACTATAAGTGAGCTGCCAGAAGTTCTGCTTGTGTGTGATGCAGCCTTCATGATGGCTTTGTCTCAATTAGTTGTTTATTTAAGAGGAAAACATCTTTTGCTTTTGGTACTGTGGGCAAGTTGTGTATAAAAGCTACTAAAGAATACCACATACAAATGTCCCAAAAAGGAGATAAAAACACTTATTTTCTTCTGCTATTTAAAGTGTTCATGACCCTGAAACATATTTCTCTAAGGCCAATGAAATTAGAAAAATGTAAATGTTGTACAAAGAGAGGATCAAACCCATAAACTGTCCATGTCTGCTCCTAATAGGACATTAATTAATGGAATTCAGTGAAGGACTGCTTGTTGCCCATGTGAAGTATTTGTTTATACTTTTTTGTGAAATCCTGACCATCTGAAAGACAGAGGAGCACTGGAAAATACACTGCCAGCCCTGGACCAAACCCATCCAGATAATTAACATCAAAGCTTGGTGTTTGCATCATGCTCAATGACTTCAGGGCTTCCAAAGCAGACCAGTGCTCCAACTATAGAAGCAGCAAGTAAGGGTTTGTTTACAAGCCCAAGTACTCATTTAATTAACTTATTTAGATCAATTTAGGTTGCCAATCTGTACCACTGCAAGGTCTGTTGTAAGGCTCAATCTTCTGAATTGGATACATGTCAGTCATGTTGAATGATAGCAGTAGTGGAGTGAAAGTTGTGCCCAGATGGACGCTGGGGGCTTTGAAAATGAAACAAAGCTCTTTCCAAAGGCAGAGGCAGCAGGAAAGTTGATCCTTTTCCTCATGGCTTGGCTCCAGTTTTTCTCCAGCAGGCCTGAATGGATCCAGCAAGCCAGTCTGGATTTTTCTCCCCATCTAGATGGGGACTCCAGGCCAAAAGAGGAAATATTTGTAGATTCCCAAACCCTGGCCAATGACCACTGACAAAGACATGCCCAAGTCCCAGTGTGGCACTTGTGTTGTTGACTCCATCTGTCAGGGAAAATTACAGCTTTAGATGGATAACTGTTGTAAGCCTTTTCTCATATTGCTACAGTGTTGGAAACATTACAGGCTATGAAATCAGCCATCCTCTGACCTTGCATTGTGTTTATTTGCGCAGAGAAGTAATGCCTAAATTAATGAACAAATCACTTAAAACACAAAGCAGAATGGAAGGATTGTCAGGAAAGAACACCATGACTTATATGAAACTGGCAAGAAATTGTTTTGCAGCTCTTCATTTAGTGGACAGTTAAGGATTTGGAATAAAATACATAGAGTTTAATGACATTTTGTCCCCTATAATACAAGTTGGAGAGAAGTGAGATTGTGGCATGGGTAACATTATGTTAAGCAGTTTGGCAGTTACTGGTTGCAACTGAGACATTTATGACACCATCTCTGACATGTGAAATGTTTTCTTTCAGGTACACTTGTGAAGAAAACTGCTTAGAAAGGAATTATCATATATGTTACTGCAATGTTAATGTAAATAACATGTAAATAATATGACTGAAAAAAAATGAGTGAGAGATTTCTCTATTCTGAAACCATTTTCGTTTTTTCAGATTTAATTGTGGGTGCATTTGGAGCTGGAAAAGCAGTTGTTTACAGGTATGTGGTAAATACAATGGATTTGATATTTCACAGCTTTGATGGGAGGTATTAAAATTAAAAAAAAAAAAGTCAAATTCCTATTTCCCTGTGCCAGTGTATAAAAGGTGGTCATTAGAGATGATAAATTAAACATCTTTTGAGAAACAAATGGTTTTTTCCCATGCTCAAAACCTGTAATTTTCAATGAAAATTTCCATGCTTAGGCTTAGCTCAAGCAGCTTCTAGAATGTTTGACTCTTTAGTTAATTATAAATAAGAAATTTAAAAGGCATGGGGTTAAAAATTAATTTCTTTTGTGGGGAATTGGTGCTACTAAGAAATTTTAAAGTGACCAGTCTTCAGAGATTGTGTATGTTAAGATGTGAACCATTTCTTGAAAATAAAGACTGCTACTTTTAGCCTCAGTTTAAAACATGCACAAGATCCCACTTTACAAAACAAAAAGTTGCTGCTAACTATGGAGCTTCAGTAAATGCACTTTTTGATTAGATGTAAAATTTAAAGCTACCAAATAAATAAACATTTACATAAAATCTGATAATGCTCTGTTAGTCCAACCACGCTGACAGCTCATTTCATTTAAGTATTCACCATCCATTGCTAAAACATGTAGTCATATTGCTGATTCTTGTCTGGCTTCTTGTTATCTGTATTCCCAACAGCACCTGACTGAGAAAAAGCATGTTCTACTTCCCAACTGAATGTTTGTGAGAGAATAAGAATTTTGTAAAGCAGGGATGTTCGCCCATCTCAGCTGACGCTGTAGATGCAGTGAGAAGTCCTGATTTTCTTTCTGTGCTATGAAAGAATCAGGCAAATACTTTGCAATGCCATGAGAGAGTGCACAGGATAAAGCATAGAAGAATTAGATCCACTGTGTATTTTCAATAACAATAAAATTTGTTCTATGTAATTTAATAAAGTGAATAGCAGGAGGCCATTTCCTGGCCAGAATGTATCAAATATGCAACTTGTCATACTGTTGAAATAGAATTTTATTACTGAAATTTTCTAGGCAGGAAAAAAGTTATCCCTGTTGCACAAAAGTGAAGAGAGTAATTTTATTTTTTAATGTCTTGCTGAAGTAATATAAGAAGTAATCATAAAAGCTCAGATATGGATTAAAATATCAGGAAAAAAAACTGTGATGATGTACATTACTGTAAATAGTATTGCTGTCTTAAAAAATCAGAATCTGGACATATACTTGTTATTATTTGTCTTCTGAACTGCTTGCAGTTATTGATTATCTTATCACTTAATAACAGCTTTAGAGGGATGGTTTCTGTCACCAGAACTGTATATTCATGTACTCAGCACAATTTACTGGTGATTATTCCTGATTTACAAAGTCAGTTGTCTCCAAGAAATGTCAGACAGAGTTTACTTCATTTTTGGCCCAAGATAGTCTACAGCAACTTCTACTTTAACCAAATCATGTTTATATTTTTAAGAGTCTTGAAACAGACATAGTAAGTTGGAATATATCATTATGAATGGAGACAGTACAAAATAAATCTGCAAGATGGCCAAAGGACTGCTGCAAAACCCAAAAAGGCAAACTCTGTCCCTTTGAGAAAACTCAGTGTGATGAAATGTGTCTGATGAAATGTGTCTGAAATGTGCCTCAGTCCTGGGACACATCTATTGCTTAACCATAGGGTACTGTTTCTGTGAAGTGTTAACATGAGATTTTTTTGTGTGTGTGTATGAATCTCAGTAAGATTCTGATGGGGGAAAAGAAAAGGTTATTTTGGCTATGAGCAATATTATAAAACTGTGTTATCCCAAGTCACCCTACATCTCTGGCTGCTTTGCAGCCAACTCAGTTCAGTGTTTTCTCTGCTGCAACTTAGGTACTAATGTGCTCCTTCTGAACGTGGTGAACCTTATTTCTGTCCCCCAGAGCCAGACCTGTTGTGACAGTGAATGCTCATCTAATTCTGAACCCCATGATTGTGAATCCAGACAATAAAACCTGTCAGCTCCCTGACTCTCAGCTTTTGGTGGCCTGGTAAGTCCATGATTACTCAAAAAATATCCTTATCCTCTTTCTCAGATAACTTCCTGTTCCTTAATTTTATTGTAGCTCTTTGTTGAACATGTTCAAAGTTCAGAATGTTGATACATGCTGTGAGCACAGCAAATCCCCCGTAAGTAGAAATCTTTTTGGTATTTTCTAGTACTTAGCAGATTGTCTAACTCATTGTGGTAGGTAAAAGCTGAGTCTTTGATACACTGAGTCTCCTTCTGCACAGGAGGATGCTCAGCTCCTGGGCAAGCTGCAAAGTTATATGCAATGTTTAGATGAATGAAACAGCTATAATGGACAAAACACATAAATATTTTGTTGACAAAATGTAACAGTGAAAGTGATGCAGAGCAGGTGGGCCCACCATTTTCTCTTGGAGAAAGACAGATCTTTGTCCTTTGTGGAAGAGAGAAGGTATCTGGCTGGCCATCCTGAGAGGAGTTCACAGGATGTTGTTTGCTGTCTTTGGTTAGAGAAAAGGGTTTTTTGCACATCACACAGGACAATGTTTCAACCATCCTTAAAAGAGAAACCCTTAACCACGGTAGCATTTAACTTTGAAGAGGAAAAAAACCCACCCAAAACCAGCAACCCAACATAAAAAACACCTTAGAGCTAATTAAAACAATTTAAGATCAATTACAAGTACCAAATGCTTGCAGGAGATTTGGAGGCTATCTAACAGCACATAACACCACATAGAGGCACTTTTACTGCACTAGAAAAAAGTCACTTTGAAAGGACCTCGGGAACAGTTGACAAAAGAGGCTATTACAAATACATAAGATACTGTTTAAAAGTGGAAATCATAACAAATGAGGAAACTAAAATCAAAACACAACATAAACACGTGCAAGTTGAGTATAAAATGGTAGTAAGTCTTGCCAGAGAGTCTGTGAGGAACAGATTTCTAAGATGTAAAAACATTAGAAGCAGGAAGCCTGCCAGGACGTGGGCTGGCCAAAAACAATATTAAGGTGTAAAGGAGGACTCCAGAAGATAACATGAATGCAGAAATTTTGCACTGCTTTTAAACCAAAGATGGTGAGAGGATTTCCTCACATTGGAGACATTCTTTAAAGGAGATGAGTCCTAAAAATCATCTCAAATGTAAGATTCAGCAAGAGAATCTTAAAGAATCTTAAAAATTAATTAATAAATATGAACTGTAAAACATAATCATGAGAAGCAGTTCATTTAAGAACCGTGGATGGTCTAAAAGCAACTAAACTCTGATACAGTTAAACCAATAAATATGTGGGCTTCCAAAGCATATGGGATGGGGCTGTCAAGAGATTTTCACTCTTGCGCTGTTCTTCTGCACTTTGTGGGACTTCTCATATTTTTTATCATGTTCCTCATTTCTACATCCAGTGTAGAAAATTCCCCATCTACAGAGCAATGTAGAAGGTACGTGGTGGAACTATGCAAACCCAGAACTTTAGAAAGCTTTGGCCTTCCTGGAATTTTTTTGATTCAATTATCTTTTGTTTTAAAGTTGATGTAAAAAAAAATTATTTAAATACAGACACTTGGCTGAAGCATGTTCATTGATCCAAATTATGTTGTTTCTCAACTCCAGATTTTAAGACTGTTAAAAAATGCTTAATGTCATAATAGGAAAGATTTTGGAACCATAACAGTTAACAGGTATTGAAAGAAAAAAGGTGGTTTTTTTGCACAAGAGGAAGAACATCTCTCTTTAAAAATATTCTTGGTCTGAGATATTGTTTAGAAAAGGAAGGAAGAAATGCATACTTCTTTAACACATTTTTTTGGAGTTTTTTACTTCTCTGCTACAATAAGCCAGAAGAAGTTTTGTTCGTATCTACAAAAGCTTTAATAGGAGCATAATTTAATTTCTGTCTGCTTTATTCTAAAATAATGTTCCCTAAAGATTTAGTTCATGTTATGAAATGACTGAAGAACAGCTGCTATTTTCCACACTGTAATTTTTTTCCTTAGTTGATATAAACTTGTGTTGTACATATGAAAACAATTAGTAGGGAAACTCCAACAGGCAAAGAATTCCTCAGTCCCATGGGACAGATTTCTGTATCTCTTAGCCAGCTGTGCAACTTGTATAAAACTCTACTGACTGACACTGCAAAATTAGAATGAAAGGAAACCTCCTACCAGAAAAGCTTCAGGAAGTGTGTGTGCATGAATAATGTGGATTGTTGTATGCTTCCAAGTATTAGGAAAATATTATTTCTGCCATGATATGAATTGCAAAGCTGAAGCAGCAGAGGAAACATGCACAAAAAGTCATTTTTATGCACAGCTCAAGGAGAATTGTCCTGAACTTCTAGAAGCATATTATTCATTCTCTGCTGTGTGTAAAATGTGTCTTTTTCTGAGTTCCCAATACTAGCAAATCTGTAACAAATTCTGCAACTTTGAAGATATTAAAGAATATAGAAAAAGACTTTTTTTCCCCCTAAGTGTGAAGGATGCAAGTGAATACCTGTAAAAAAATGGAAATAAATTAAATATTTTCATTTTTCAAAACCTCTTTCCACATCATGTGATTTGTTATGTTCAAGATTGGGCTCTAGCTGTCAGGAGGTCCAATTTATCTATGCATTGGTGTTTTTATTACCATTTGAGGTCTGATTATCCACTAGCTACCTCATGTATTTGTTCTTAAATTGCATCTACAAAAGCTTTTACTCAACTCTCACTAATTTAAGGTGAATATTGTTAATTCCATTTTGTAGAGGAGCAATAAATCTGACTTACCAAAAGTTTTGTAGAAGTGTCCAATCATGAGAAAAAGTTGATTTGTAGCATATGTTGTGAATATGTTTTGTATATATATTTCTATGTTGCTATTTTTATATTTGTAGACTAATTTTTTTTTGTAAATGCTTTTCATGTTTGGATGTCTGATTTGAAATGTGCCTTGTAGGCTATCCAGTTTCTGTAAACCCAGGAAAACCAGAAGCAGAGAACTTAAAATTTCTGATTTTTCAAGTTCCTACTATCAAAAAATACTTGGAAAAAAAAATGTAGCTCCTTTATCTCCAAATTTCTTACTATTAAAGTAGTAAAAAAAAATATTTATGATCTTGTGTCAGCTAGATTCAGTAAGACATTTCTACATACACTTTGAAAAAAGCTGAATACAAAATCCCTATCAAAGATGTAAACTGCCAAAATAATATTTCAGCAGTTCATAGCTGCATAGGTTAGACTATGTTTCTTCTTTTGCTCCTTTCTACTGCTGGTATTTTCGTTTCTCATTGACTTAATTTGAAAGATGATGTGATTTAGTGCCCCATGGAAATGGACCTAGGGGCCATTGTTGAGATGAATTTGTGTGAGATTTTCCAAAGACTGTTGACCAGCCTGACTCCATGGGTGGGACAGCAAAGCCATATGGCCAAGAGCAAAAGATGGATGCGTCACTCCTCAGGGGTGGTCAGAGGGGGTAGGCAGGTGGTGTCACTTGCCACCAACACAGCTGAGGCGCTGTACAGGAGACCTCTGTGCCAGGTTTTAGCTTCAGTCACCCTAGAGACATCCAAAGGGCAGTCATTTGTTTTATCTAGCAGTCCTAGTGCTCCTGCAGCCTGGCTATGCCATGTAGCTTAGCCATGTGATGCCTTCAGCATTAAAACTCTGTGTTGGTCACTGGATTAGACTTGGCCATAACAAAATCTAAAAGCAGGGCAAGTATTAGAGCATCGTAATAGAAGTGTATTAACTTGCTTGCTTTTATATATTGTACTTGAAAAAGGAAACTGTTTAAATGTCGTTCATCAGTAAACAATAGCAGCTTCTTCTCTTCTGTGGAGGTCTGTGACCTTGCAGGTTGGGTATCAGCCTCACACAGAATGGAAGCCCAGAACATTAAAGCTTATACTGCCTTTCTGCTAAGGCATTATCCATTCTTTCTCTCCATCTGCAAAACTGGGTGCTAAAGAAATCATTAGAAATGACAAATGACATCTGGTAGGATCTGCTAATGCCTTGATTTTCACCTCCTGAAGTAAGTTTCCTATTTTTTTTTTCAGCTGCTACAGTAGCCATACCAAAATAATTTCTTTCTGATACTAAGTGCAGTCTAGAAAATATTATACATGGGTAACTAACTTTTCACCACTTCTGGTGATATTAGGTAATTTTATTAGGATTAACTTTTGAAGAGACTGCTCCTGTCTGTGCCAAGAGTAGTTTTGAATAAAGGAATATTTTCAATATTTCAATATTTTCTTGCTCTTGTAAAAATAATTTCTGCGTAACTGAAAAACATAAAATTATTTTAAACAAACTGCTTTGTTGCCCTGAGATTGTCAGGAAAAGCTAGTGTGTTCAGTTTCAAGGCTTTCCCTCTATTCTGTAACTACATTCAAATACTATTGAAAGCATAATCTCATAGTGATGACAGACACAGCAGAATAAATGTGATGTGGGGATCTCTTCAGAGCGGGAAGATTGATAGCACGTAAAAAGTTTGTATGCTTTAGGATGATGGACTACTTCCATTTTGTTTCTTACTTGTTGAAGTTTTCTTCCTTTGATTGTTAATTGTGTTGTTTGGTTGATGGCCCCTATAAGCAAGCTCCAAAGCTCAGCTATTTTATTTCTTACTGTGCCTAGGAGTCAGATCTCAAATCTCTACAAATTCTTTAGACTCTTTTGTGGTCTGTCTTTCCCTCTGCTTTTCTTTTTCTTGACGCTAAAACACCCCTCAACATCTCCCCAGCATCTTGTTGTTGAAGTCCTGAGTGAATCTAAATTCATCTAGGTTTGCAATTGAAATCCTTTGTGTCTTTAGCACTATTTCCAAACTAAATAATACCACAAATGTGTGGCAGAATTCTGCTAAAACCACAGTCTTTCCTCTTGTGTGGCCAGAATGTGGGAGATTATCCACTCCAGATTTTTGCTTTTTTGGTTTGCCATACCCTTTTTGACATGCTCTGTATATCTTGACTCTTACAGTAATATTTGAGAGCGTGACTTCAGTTATCAAATATGTATAATGAATTATTCTGTTCATTGCATTAAATAAAGCATACACTGAAATTGTTCTGTTTAACAAGTAAAGCATTCCAAGCTGCATTTTTGAATGCAACCTTTTTCCAGACATGATAGGGCAAAATTTATGTGACTCCTCTAAAGCAAGATAACTGAGTTTAATACAATGGCAGCTCTTGAGTTTACATTTGAGGAAATACCCTCTTACACTCTGACATGTGAGGCCTGTGAAATCTGATGTCTAAATTGCATTCATGCAATTACACAAGATTTCCTCATTTTTGTTATTTTGTCCTTGTGTATTTGGAAATAATTGGTTCTTCCTGTATTGACTCATAATTGTAAAGAAGTAAGAATATTAAAAATTTGCACTTTCTGCATGGACTGGAATGAGTATTTGAAGGCTACAGTTTAGCAGAGATTAATGGCATTATGCCATTCTTGTTTCTCTAGAAATAATGAAAGAATTTTTCATTAAGGTCATGAGAGTGACACATATGCCAGATGTGGCAGTTTCATTACCTCTGCCAGAGGAAACAAACATGCATTTAGAATGGGATTGGGGGTTGGTTTAAAGGTTATGTTAGTGGTTTTGTATCCACTGCATGGGAGCATTATTATACAATACAACAGAAGTGAGGAAATCAAGATCAATGAATAATGCATTTTTTTAAATTTAACTCAAGCTGATTTTAATGCTGACCTACAATTTGTTTTCCATATACAAGCCAAAATATTTTATGAAGCCATGAAAATTTTCATTAAGAATTATTGGTAATCAGAGACACTTGCAAGAATCTATCACCTGAGCAATTTTGTTACATTATATAGGCTTTCGTTAGGAATTATGGTATGCAGAACTAAGTCCATGTGGCAGATGACAGCAGAAATCAAAAATCAAGAACATCTTTTCAGTGACATATTTCTTGTTTTGCAGCTCAGGGAAGTACACTCTGCTAATTGCATCAACAGGCATAATTAATACTATTTCTCATACCTTCCAGAGTAATTTGTGAAAACTTTTTCAAAATGCAATTCAGTTAAATATTTATAAAACTTGCATAGATTCCTTACAAAGTGAAACTTGTCTATAATCATTACTTTTTTAGGGTTGTTAAAATTAATTTTTATGTAAGTTAAAAGTTTGGATTGGAAGATATCAGCCAATACAACTAAAAAAGGCTTCTTCTATCACTTGTTGAGTATAACTGCAAATCTGTTGCCAGTCTTGCACAGAAATATTTCTTATGGGAAAGGACTCTCCTATGGTTGAGGTGACATTTGTATAATCATTGCAGTTGTGATGTGAGTATTTCTAGGCTCAAAAGAGCTTGCTATAAATTCAGAACAGGCAAATTAAAAACAATTAACTTGTGTTGCTTTTTGTAGAATGCATTGCTTTAGCATAGTAGATAAAGAATATGAATCACCAATTTCTCTGTGCTTTGATTTAGATAATGTAAATGCCACTTTCTTCAAAACTTATCAAATTAAATGCAATACAGTTTGGTTAATCTGATGCCAGAAAAATCTAACAATTTAGGTTTTATGTTTGGAATTAACTGTAGCCTGTTGAAATAATGAAAATCTTACAGTAATGCCAGCAGAGCACATTGGTATCCCGAGTGTTTTAATTTGCTGGAAAAGACCTTGAGCATTGACAATATGTTCTAAGATTTTTCTGATTTGACCGTGATGAACCAGAAATTATTTCTGCAGACAGCCTCTTACAAAGGTGGTTTTCTGAACCTCAGCATAAAAAAATACAGCTTTGGCATTAATGTCAGAAAGGTCATCTCCATGGACTCTCTCAAGAACTCCTGGGACCAGAGAATCTTCTCCATACCTTTGCCAGGAAGTATTCAGAGACTGGCTGCTGTGATTATTAGTGAAGCCTAGGAGACTTCCTGACATAATTAGGGAATATCATAGGTAGCTAGATACAATCACAGTTAATATATTTTTAAGCAAATGAAAATAAAACTTTAAAAGATATGACTTGGGAACTGCTGATTCCCAGCTCAGTCCATTTTCTGCTAATAATGAATTACTTCTCCTTTTTTATATGTAGCTTTACTGTAAGAGTCTGCGCAGATTTTGAAGGTCAAAGTATCTCAGATGAAATAGGTAAGAAATTTTTTCTATTCCTGTAATTTACCCTCGTCCTGCTCCATCTCAGATGTATTTTTTTCCTACACTTGGAAAGACAATAGGAGTGATATATATATATATATATATATATATATGTGTGTGTGTGTGTGTGTGTGTAGATGCAAACCTTTTATTACTCACTTAAAGGATTTTTGTTTCAGTTTAAGTCATTTTCTAAATAAAACCAAGAATGTACCTTGTTGGAGAATGTTCTGTTTTGGAAAAATAATAAATTAAATGGACAGAAGTCCTGTACACATATGATCTGTCAATAAAATAAGAAAGCTTAAATTATACATCCTGCATAATTTGGATCAAAACCTAGTGGGCTTTCAAACAGACAGGCACTTAAAGGATGGATTAGTTTTTCTTGGAAGACTTGCTTAGGTTAATTAATTATAATACAGAGTGAATTCTTTACTATTTTCTTTCTGTTAAAACAATAACTAATTTATTTATTTATCCTTTAGTGCTGAAGGGAGAATTGCAATTAGATTCATTGAAACAGAAAGGAGCTGTTAAGAGGACCCTCTTCTTTGATTACCATCAGTCACATCACTACTTCTCCATTGTGATAGAAAGACAGAAACAACTCCATTGCCAGGACTTCCTTGTTTATCTCAGAGTGAGTTGTTTAAAATCCTTTGGACTTTCATCATTGTTTCAGTAGTACGAGGGATTTAAAGGTAATAATAAAAAGGAGTCACTGGAAAAGGATAAGTAGTTTCCAAAATTACAGAAATGGGATACAAGATAGACTTCATCTGTATGTTCAGAATGTCTAGAGCATTCTGCTACCTTGAAAAAATTCCCTGTGTAAATCTTTGGCTCATCTTCTGTCAATATAAATAGAAAAGAAAGACTGATTTTGAAGACCATAGAATTTCTCTGTGTAAAAATACATTCATTTCACTCTCTTCTGGAAATTCTGATCAAATACTTCATCTTTTGATACAAAAATGGAAGATTGCTTTCCCTTTTTGATATTCTTTTTTTTTATATAGTATTCACAATGCAGTAATAAAAAAAATCATGTTAAATAACATGCCAATTCAAGTTCAAAAGATTTTAAAGGAGCCTTGCCAGAAATATTGGCCTAAAATTCATACATTTTTAAAAATATTTTAAAGATACTTTAAAATGTTTTTGGAAAAACTAAAAATATGGAATTGAAGTTGTAAAGGAGAAAGGATCAACGCTTCCTCACTTGCAGATGGGGTTACGTCATGCAGTTGAAGTAGATTATTCCAAGTTTGATCCAAGAAATGCAGTGGGAAGTGAAATGGAGAAGTTTCAAGCACTATGTAAGGACATATCTAGACAATAAAGGTGGTTGAATTTTACCATTGCTAATTCTTATAAATTCTTGGTTATGGTACATACCAGCAATATTACCTCCACAAATCCACACATGCCCTACCTCCATTTCAAAAGGAAGGAGGGCAGTAGCTGATAGGAGTTGGTTCTGTGTGTCTCTCTTAAACAGCTTCATTTTAGGCTAATGCTTTGAAAAATATCTGAGTCTACTCAGCTCAGCCAGCTTCTTCCAGATGTGGGGCTGTGGAGGCAATGTGTTCTGGGCATTCCAATTACTGGTGAGTCACTTTGCTTTCCTAATGACACCACTTGTAGCCAGAATTTGGCCAGCATCTGTCAAAGAACCATGCCTTACCTTCAATAAAGACCACATCTTTACCTTCAGAAGTTTGAATCTATTGTCTTACTATACTAACTGAAATAATCATAGTAAACGATTGGTTTTTATTATGTGATTATTACTCACAGGATGAAACAGAATTTAGAGATAAATTATCTCCCATCAATATAAACTTCAATTATAGTTTGGATGAGTCCAGTTTTGAAGATAGTTTGACTGTGAAGCCAATACTGAACTATTACCAGAAAAACTCACTAGCAGAGCAGGTATGAGTTTTGCATGTCATATTTTCTGTATATAAACATGAAAGCATTTACAAATATTATGTGTGTCATCTTCCTTAAAAGAGAGTATCACAGCCAGAAATTACATGACAGGGATTTAATTAATACAAAATGTAGATTGAATATAAAACTAGAACCAACAGGCCTTTCAAGTATCTCCAAAACTTTCTTGTGCTTGCAGTTTTGATTGCCTTCTAGAATATGTAAGCCAAGTTAATGTGGGAAAAGGCCTGAAGATTATATTGTTCTGCTAAGGACATATTTGACCATCTAAATAGTCTCCAACCTCTGACTATCATGTGAAAAGGAATTTACAGAAAGGATAAAAAGATTTAATTCATTAAGGCAATGCTAGTGGTATTTAAGACACTTAGGTTAGCAATATTTAATGAAGTGATTTGGACTTTGAGGCATGTACTAACTGTATTATATTTTTTTATTTTCAATAATACAGGCCTACATTCTGGTTGACTGTGGAGAGGACAACTTATGTATTCCTGACTTGCAACTTTCTGCAGTGCCGTAAGTTAAAATTCATTCTGCTGTATATACAAAGTCCAGCCATTGCTAACTGTTGTAACAGAATGATGTAGAACACAATTCTGTTGTTTACTGTAGTTAATCACTCTTACTTGATTTCCAGATTTTAATTTGTGCATCCATTTCAGCTATAAAACCAAGAAATTGAGAAATATACTTGCAAACCACATTCATGATGTTTAATGGTTATCATAGAAAATATAGTTTGCAGGTGTTTGTTAGGAGTGGCTCTAGTTCTCTGAAAACCAAGAGATGATGCAAATTGTTATTCATAGGAGGTTTCAAGTTTTTTATTTCAGTGTGCCAGTGACTTTGAACTTGGACACAATTCTCCTGAACTCAATATACAGTGAAGTAAATTAATCTCAAAATAAAATTTTCAAAACATGGCAACAATTCCTCCTGTGGAGGGAGAAATATGCCAAGCAGGACATGTGGGGAATGTCTGAGAGTTACCTTACTCATCAGAATCAGTCTGTAGCTGTGAAACAAGGGCACATGCCATTGCAGGTCTCAGGAGAATTTCTGTCATTGTTTGTGTTACAATGGACATGAGTAGAAAACTATCAGCGTTGTGTCCTTCAGAAAACAATGCTCATGAGACCCCTGTGGCAAGTGGTTCCTCCATTAAATACTTCTTGCTGTTTAGAAAGTAGTCCAGCTCTGAAATTTTTTACCCATTGCTTTCAAGTTTTGTGATAGTCAATTTTGGCCGCAGTGGTGTTTTCTCTTAATCTCTTTTCTACCCAGGTGCTGGTATACTTTTTCATGCTGTCATTTTTATAGAAAATGTTTTATTTTGTGTTTACAGAGTGTTTTCCAGAACACTCTGAGAGCAAAATTCCTTCTGCTTTATTCATATGTAAATCCTAATTGTGCATGTTTTAATTCCTGACAAGTAGTATGTTCTATACAGGGATACAGATCAGCTGATAATTGGAGAAGAAAACTGCGTCATGCTCATAATAAATCCAAGGAATGATGGGGAAGGAGCCTATGAAGCTGAGCTGCATATAAAGATTCCACCCGAAGCAGATTACACTGGGGTCGAACGCAACAACAAGGTGAAGTAAAATCACGATGTTAGTGATAACGAAGGAGACAACTGAGAGCAAGGATAACCTACATAGGCTATGCCAGCTGAAAGTAGCACAATAGAGGTTCTTTTCAGGAAGGGAGATTCCATCAACTCTCAGCTATCCTTGCTTGCATGGCCCAGGGTAAAGATAAGTCATACCTCCAAAAGATGGGAAGGACAGGAACATTCTGTTCAGACCCAGCTCAGATTCATTCCCATTAACCCAACTCCTTCCCACTAACTTCTTTATAATACTACGCAAATACTGTAACATTTCTTCTAGGAATAGAGGTATTCACATAATTCAGATTTTGAACCAGTAAAAAATACCAGTAGCAGAAAGTAATATTGCCAAATTCCCTTAGTGCTTCCAACCTGGCATCCCATGGTGCCAACTTCCAGTCAGAGTTTATGAGCCCTGCTGACCCCCAGACACTTGGACACTGCTGCCTCTTCTCACAGCACACCAGTGTTTTACCATTATTAAGGGTGTCCCAGTCTCCAGTGTCCTGAATAGTTGGACATTACTGCAGTATAAACTTGACAAAGTTACTTTCCCTTGTTGTCAAATCTTTCATGTTATGAATGGACCAAAAATGCAATTAAAATGTAAAATGTGCCAGTGTTCACAGAAGGACTAATATTGACTGAAGTCCTGCTGAGCTGCACTGAACATTCAGTGTTTTTCCTTTTTGGGTCTGTTTTTTTAAGAGCAAAGATGAAACCCTATCCTGCAAACAAGCAGAGTGTTCATGTATTCTCTGTTGGACAGCAAGTCTGAATTGCCTCATCTGCACATATATCTCCCAGGCTGTTGCAACATGAGCCTGCTTTTTTCTGTTAGTGCCTGGAATGTTCAAAAGGGCCTCAAGGGTGAGAGTGGGAGAAAGCAAGTTAATTTCCTTTCTGAAGGCAAATGTTTTTAAGGAAGTTGAAAGTAACTTGCAAGGTATTTCCTTATTCTCCTTCTGTCAGTGACTTTAATAGGCTTCTATCCTAGTTCGAAAAAAAATTCCAAGAAGTAATGCTGTCATCAAAGATGATAGAAATTCTCCGCAACCTCACGTCTCAGAAATATATCTTAAAGACACCAGCCTTTTCCTGCTGCCTGTTCCTTTTGTTCTCTTAGCAAAGCCTCTGGTTTTTTGGACTGTAATCTACAAAACTAAAGTTCTCTTCAATATACTACAGATGGTTACCTTTTTTCTTCATTCCTCTTTAGAAATCTTTTGCTGTTCTTTTGGATGTTACCAAGGTGTCAGAGGAGACACCAATTCCAAAACTCAAGCATGTATTAGCACATATCTATTATTTGAAGGACCTGGGGATCGGAGTAGAGAAGAGGCTGGACATGAGTTGTCAAACTGCACTCCTAGCCCAGAAAGCCAAATGTGTCTTGGGCTGCATCAGCCTTCCAGTACCTGAAGGAAGACTAAAAGAAAGACAGAGACTTCTTACACTAACATGTTGTGACAGGACAAGGGAGAATAAATTCAAACTGAAAGAAAGGAGGTTTAGATTAGATACTAAGAAAAATTCTTGGTTGTGAGGGTGGTGAGGCACTGGAACAGGTTGTCCAGGGAAGCTGTAGATGCCCCATCCCTTGAAATGTTTAAGGCCTGGTTGGATGGAGCAACCTGGTCTAGTGGAAGTTGATCTGTCCATAATGGGAGTGGGGGGTGGGTGGAGCTAGATGATCTTTAAGGTCCCTTCCAATCCAAAATGTTTTGTGGTTTGGAGTGAAGAGAAATTATTCAGAGCTTTTTACAGTTTTAGGAAAAATTTCGTTTTATAGTGTCAACACAATAGACTCATGGAGAAAGGAAGGAAAGAATACATGGGAGATCCTGGTGCGTTGGAAGAATAAAGAGAAGCTAGAATGGGTTGAGAAGGAGTTTTAAAGTTAGAATACTTTTCTTTTGAAGACAAAAACCCAGGAAACACAATACAACTACTTCATTCTTTTCAGATTTTGGGGAAGATAAAAATGCCTTTCTGACAAATCCAGTTCTGAATCCTTGTAGATTTATAAAAAAATGCCTTCCTTTTCTCCACATTTGCTTAGCTCACTCCCACACATAATTTATTTCACATTCTTTGCTTTTCATACTTCATTCAAAAAGATGTCGTGTTCTTTCTGAGAAGGATCAAAACATTAGTCCTACTTGCTACATCATTTTTAGTGTCTTTCTTTCGGCATTTCAAGGACTTTCACAAGGATTACAAATGGCACTGAAAGTAAGTTTATTCTTCCTACTGTTTTTAAATGGTAAATGTGTATTTCTTTAAATTATGTTTATTGCAATATTATGGTTCCATTAAGTAAACTAAAATATTAACTTCTATGTGCATTTGGAAAAAATTGATACTCTAAATTTCTTCTAAAATTTTCTAAATGTAAATTCTTCTGTTATCAGGATGACCAAATTCTTAAGGGTCATAGTATCAATGAGTATATGTGAGTATAAATGAGAGGGACTCAATTCATTCAACTTAGAGGGCTTTGAACAATTTGAACTGACAAGATAATTATTGGCAGAAGAAGTAATCACACTGGATGCAGTAAACACTGAGGTATATGGAAAAAAGGTCTGCAGGCACTTTTGGAGTCATGGACTAGAGGTGAAAATTACAGTTTTCATATCAGTTGCAGTGGAGTCAGGATTTCAGTTCTTATTTTTATGTTTATGTTGTATCCTGACAATGGGGCATCTGTGACTGCTCCTGAAATATACCTAATTTGATGCAAACCACTTTCAGCAGACAGGTAGATTTATGGAAGAGTGTATTGTAGTCATGTTCTTAAAGCTCTGCCTCCAGAATTGCATTTCCTCTTGGTTGCATCTGTGTTTACAGTCCTCTGAGTAGCTGGTTTTCTCCAAACTGCAGAATTCCTGGTATTAAGGCAGAGATAAGATTCCCTCAGAGCCAACAAATCAGGAAGACTAAGACAAGGATAAATGAAATGGAATCAGTTGAATAAATCACTTGATTAATTTCTGATGGAACTGAAATATCTGTAGAATCAAATTCAATTATGCTGTCATGTTTTCAAACTGACTGTATTCATAGAGGATATTTGGCTATTGTGGGGCTTTTCTGGATTTAGTATAGCTAATAAAGAAACACACATTAAGTGCTTAATAGAGAAACACCTTAAGTGCCTCCTGTCCAGCTCTGCATTTTTATTTTATTTCATGTTAACAATGTGTTATTCTGTGTAATTTGAATTACACTTAGAAGCTGATGAAGTCAAAAACTTAACTGAAAATTCACTTGCCTTCTACCTCCTCCCTTCAGCTTTATCAAATATAGTGTTTGACCTGCCTCAGTTGGCATTATCTTCTTATCTCTGACCTGATTCTGAAGAATATTGCACACAGACTGTGCAACTGCACAGAAGATCAACGTTTTGCAGAAATGTGATCATATGTAGGTGGAGAGGCAAATGAATGGGTGTGATCTTCAAGTTTGAGGTCAGGGACATGATTTTGGAGCTTCATTGATTCCTGCAGATGCCGAGACTTCCTTCAAAAGCTGACAATTGAAATAGAATTAATTTAAATTAAATCAAGTGTGTTTTTTCATCAGTTGCATTGTGGAAACACTTAGAAGGTCCAGAAACCAGGTAAATGAGAAAATTACCACAGCTTCACTAGTTCCTGGAAACCCATTGGTTTGCAATAACTGTTCATATGCAGTAGGTGTGAATTTACTGAAATTGGCTGCAATGAATAAGGTATAAGCAAGTATATTGCCTCATATTTCCAGCAGGAGATCCAGAGACAATATATATTGCTGTGTGGTACATTCTTACTCTACAACCGTCACTAACATGACGGTGTGTTTGAACCTCCAGCCATTGCCTGAATACTGTGCACTAACCCTTTGCTCCATGATAGAGCTGCCCATATTGAACAGCTCATTCCTGCCTTAGTAGCAAATGCTGGGACCCAGATTCTTGTGGAATAATTAGTAAATCAGGCAAATACAAAGCATTAACAGATATTTGTTACACACCAAAAACGTTATGTATTTTGGCAGAACTGCCTCTGCTCAGACTGGAAACTGCAGAGTGGTGAAGATCACATCCAGACAGGTACTGCAGTGGATAAGCTCTGAGCCATTTCCCCCATGCCTTTCTGAACTAAATCATGGCACTCTTAAAATGAGAAAAAGACCTAGAACATTCTTGTCTTATATGGAAATAACTAGGTACATTGTGGCTGGCTAGATGAGACACAGTTTGAGCTTGGTGAAAGGTAAAATTACTCTTCATGCATCAACTAGATACATAAATATACATCAACTTGAAGATCCCCTAATCAACTAATTAAATCAACCAATCCATCCCCTTTTCCTCAGAAAATAAAATTGGAAGGTGTTGGTAAAGGAAAGGGGAAGTTTTTTACTTGCCAGTCTGTTGTGTTTAGCTGTTGTGGCATCAATTAGTAATTCATCACTACAACCACAAAAAAGTTTCAAGTTTGTAGGCTGCCTGGATTACTTAAAGCATCCAATCACTTTCTAGTTAAAATGCACCCTGGGAGCACACATGATAATTGTTGGGGTTTTACTTCTGCTCAAGACTGCCAAAAAACCTGTGTGTTGCTAGAGAAATGTGAATTGCTACCAATGCCAGGTAGAAGGGCTTTGTGGCAAAGCCTTCCATCTGGCTGAGTTCCATGTGAAAGCAATGATGCTGACAACAGTAGGTGTACAAGTCTCAGCTCTTGGTAGCTTCCTGCCTGGTTTTAATTTTCCTGTTTTTTTTATTTAAACCTCAAAAAGATGATCAGTGCAAAAACAAAGACAGTAAATCTGATTATGGAAGGAATTCTACCACAGTTGACCCTTTGTCACATCTTCATACTGCACAAATTAGCTTTTGTGATGCTGATCAGATAAATTCTGCAGCATTAATCATTTTAAGTCTAGGAACATAGCCTCCAGATTACAGAGGAACTCCTTGAAAAATTCCTATATTTTCTCAAAAAAAAAACAAACAAAAAAACAAACCCAAAACGTGTGATAAGGGCTGATTTACTTTGTGCTGGTCGATAATACAGCATCTTTAAAGAAACTGCCAAATATCTAATACAAATGAGTATTTTTCCCCAACTTTTAGACCTCAATTTCAACCCTCCTCCCCCAACAAAAGCAAAACTATAAACCCACACATCAAGATCAAATGGACAATTTTCCAGACACGTTTGATTCCAACTGTGTTAACACCCTCTTTTCTCCCATGCGTTGCTTCCCACCTCTAATTAACCAGCTGGAAAGAGTGTAAAAATGCTTCCCTCCCAACCCTAAAGAGGCTTGGGAAGGCTATTAGTGCACTGGACATGCTGTGTAACAAACTTTTCTTTCCTCCTAGCAAACTGTAAAAATGTCAGCATACAATGAGGTGTGTGCTGAGGGCATGCTTCACATGGGCTCTGTTTAGGACATGCCCTGTCTTTTCTTTAATCTCAGGAAGTTACAAGGACAGCATGTCCTTGCTGGCTTTTACAGATAGGGCAAATTGGTACAGAGATTTCCCAGGTCTTTTTATATAGAGGGCATGAACTCATTCACACTGCTTCATCTGTGAGAATCACAAATGAGCAGAAAGGTAATGCAACTTGCTGCATCCTGCTTTTACAAAGCTGGTTTACTTCTGCACATATAGGGAAATGCCTTCATTTACTGAAGATGTAGAGGAAAACGGAAGAAAAACCCAACACATTTTATTGCAGCCCCCCCATATTTTATTGCTTTGCTTTATTCTGTATCCTAGCTTGCACTGTTTTATAGCTGTACCTCCTTTTGTAGAGTTTGTTTTGTTTACAGATTATATTATTAGTGATAAAGATTGCTATAAACAACAAAAACCTTTATATCTGATAACATGAAAGTCTATCTCCTTTGTTGCTAATTTGTAAACGCACATAACAGGTTATGTTTTTACAGAAGTATTTAACGTTCTAAGTATTTTACCACAGATTGGAAAACAAAGATCTAGAATTGATCCATACTCGAGGTTTGCCGGTGACAGAAATCCGTTATAGAGATTTGTTGTGATGGATAACACTGTAATTACTGTGAGACCTACTCTTCTCACTTAGTTTTGCCTACTCTTTGTTTCTCTGTTGAGTCATTATGGCTATAGGAATGATTCACAACAACAAAGCAGTGTGGTAAAACTAGACATAGAGTGATCTCATCCTGATTCTTAAGGTACTGGGAAACTATCCTGTTTGTTTTTCCCTGGCATCAGTTTTCCCCCGTTGTCTGACAATAACCAACTAAATGTTTTGATAGTGCTCTGAGCAGGTGTCTGAAATCAAAAGAAAGGTCACAGTCAAAAAGGCATCACTTTCCCAACTGGATACATTTCACTGTGATCTCTGACCTCTATATTGGTGTCCTTTTGTTGCAGGCACTGCGTGTGTTGAGCTGTGATTACAAGATGGAAAATGAAACTAGAATGGTGGTTTGTGATCTTGGGAACCCCATGGTGGCTGGCGCAAACGTAAGGGAAAACCAGATGCATTTACTGATTTTTATCTAATTGAATTATAAAGGGGAAAAAATGGAAATTTGTTCAATTACCAGAATGTGTCCTAATAAGCAGCACATAAAACAAATTATTTACCTGGACAAGAAATTGTTGGTGTGCTAAGAGGCAGAATTGTGCCTCTGAAAAAGTAACATTTGTTTTTCTAAAAGATTAATTATGCTAGAACTTGGGGTTTATATCACTCAAAGAAAGTGAGAGTGACTCAATTTATCACTATCATTTCATTAGAAGTTGCACTAGTATAATGAGAATTCCAATCTATAATGTGATCAGTTTATTTCTCCCTTTTAGTATCCTCTCTACCTAAAACATATAGATATATGTATGGTAAATGACAACTTCATCAGCCTGATTCTCATCTTGAGTACATAAGGGTTGTCTTACCAGTTTATATCACAATTTATATCAAGGAAAGTGTGTTTGGAATAAACTTTTGCTTTAAAGTTATTATTTTAATTCTAAAGATTTCCCTAAGACAGCTTCTTATAAATCATACTACACATTAGATGGAATGATGGTAGCCTTGTTTTTGGACAAAAGCAGAACTGAATAATAAGTGATGATGAACACTAGATAAGGATAAAGAATAGGTTTGGAGATAAAAAATTCCACAATTGTCATTCTTTGTCCCTATGTCATGACAAAACAACCCAGTAAATCCCAGAAGTATTAAATCCAGGAATGTTCAGCTATGGATGCTCTTGCAGAGGAATTTAGTGTTTCTCACAAATTCATAAGTTCTATGAATATTTAACTAAGAGAAAATAATCCAAATATTGGTACTTAGGTAAAAAACTGTCCTAATAAAAACAAAGCAATCAACATCATAAGCACATATCAGGAATAAATAACAGCTTTTCATAAAACTACTACTGTTTGAATTTCATATTGAACCTATGGCTTTGCAAAGAAACCAAAACAAATTTCTTTAGTATTTTCAAAATGCCTACTAATTTAAGGTTTATCCTATGGAAGATCAATATTTCAATCTTCAGCCTCTCTACAGAGGGGGGCTTTCCTGGCCTCTTTTAATCTTGAAGCAGTTCATGTCTGACCCTTGACAGAAGAACCAAATGGGTTGTATCATTGGAGATTGGGATTAGAATAAGTTTCTTCGGATCTTTGGGATAGCCTGAGATCAGCCACACAACTTTAGAAAGTGAGTGAGGGCAAGTGTCTGTCTCATGGAGTCATCTGCTTGCATGGCCACAGGCAGTCCTAGAGATTCTTTGGGACTACAGGGATGTGGAAACCATTGAAAATTGAACTCTAGGTGATGGACCTCCTGGGAAGAGGAATCTTCCTGGTAAGGATCCTTCTACATTGAACTACTTTGAACTAGAAGTCTGAAGAGATTACTATAAACATTTTCTGGGAAGGACATAGATAAGAAGGCCAAAAGATTTTGTAGTTTTTGTTTTATTCTATTTAATGAAAGTCCTAAAAAGTACATAATTGAAAACATTCCTGAGGAATGGAATTTTCATAATGGAATGGTGGGATGCAATGATGGGCCAAAGCATGAGACAAGTTCCAATTCAAGGCAAATAATTTCTTGTACTGAGAAGATAGCAATTTTACTTACCTGCTTAGTAGTTTCCATTTAGTGTCAAGGCAGAAGCAAATTCTCAGGATACAAACAGAAGTGGACAAGAATATTGTGGGTGATTGGGATGCAGTGGAGTGGGGCAGGAGAGCATAAAACCCCTTGGGCTGGAAGAGAAAAGGAAGACCAAACACAAGAGACACTAACTTGTATGCCAAGAAGGAAGTCTTTGCAGTTTGCATGTTGTCACAAGCATAAGCAATGAAAAGGTCTGAGTGTAGAGGAGTTAGACTACAGACCCTAATACTCCCCCCTTTCAATCCAAAGCCCTGTTTCCACATCATACTTCACCCAAAATGCTAGCACTAGCAGTGTGAAGACTTCAGGAATGTCATTTGGTGGCCACTAAAACATTACTACTCTTGCCTGTCTCTTTATGAATTTTCACAGCATAACTAATCCTTCTTCTCTTCAGAATCAACTCTAAGACTGCTCTAAGTTCCATTACCAGAGGCTCCTAAGCAAACTACTTCATAAAGAGAGAAGTAGCTGAATAAAAATAGGGTTCATACCGTATTCAAGGGTTTTCTACTTTAGAACAAAATAATCCATCCCTTTAAAATTGAGGCATACAAAGGTAGAGCATTACAAAGCCAGATGGCAACATTGTTTGATTAGAGTAAGTGAAATCTTAAATCCTAAATTTATCTTTGAAGTCAGCTCTCCTGGAAGCCCAGTAAAGGTGAAAGGACTTGTATTTTTCAGTCTAAACATATTTGTGATGGCAAATGTACTTCCAAAAGCAAAATACCAGCCCTTTGTACAAATTGCATAAATCTCAAAAGGTTGCTCTGATCCATTTCCAGTTTTGCAAAACAATTCTGCTCTGGCAGGAGATCAGTTATTCTCAAAATACTCAGTCAGAAAGGGACTCTTTGTGGAAGTTGTGAGTGGGAAGGAAGGGTTAGGTCAAAATTGAACATTCCTAAAACTCTTTAACTATTGAGTCACCATAGTGACTTGCCAGCACCCTGAAATCCTAGAATTCTTGAGCTCTTGAAGATCAACTTCTGAGTATGAGGGTTATGTTGGGATTTTGTAATATAATCCATGGGATATTACTGCAGCAGACTACAGGGTTGTCTGACACCTCACATCTTCAAAATGCATTATGTCATCTGTGTCCTTAAAATTGTTTACTGGCCACAAAAAGTATTTAATCTTTTCAGCAATATCTTTGAAGATTTAAAAAAAATAAATATGAAAGAGTAAAAATTAAGACAGAAAGATTTGGTAAGGAAAACCTCCAGGCCAAATGGCCCAGAATGCAAAGTAAATGTATGACAACATCTCACTGGCAAAAATTGCTCAACATATTTATTTATGACACTGAAGTGGATCAGACTGACAAGCTTCCTAATACCTGTTCAGTGGCACTTGCAAGTGAGAAAATTCTAGTAGAAATACCTGGAAATTTATAGAAATTAATAGAAATAAGGTTAGAAGAGTTGGAAGATCTTGCCCATTTCTTGGTATGTAGCAAACTGATTCTTCAAGAGCACCAGGTTTTATCTTTCTTATGCACTGTAAGACATTTCAAAAAAAGCTACACCTCTGTCTCCTGGCATACTCCTAAATCCTGTCAAACAGAATAGGTTAAAACTTATTAGTAATAGCAGAAATATAATGTATTTCAAAGATACATGATGTTACAAACATGGAAATAATGCAATTTTAATGAAACTCACTTCACTTCAAAAATTTTAAGTAAAAACAGACTGTTCTGATAAAATGATGTCCTATTAAAACAAGGATGTTGAATAATTGCTAAGTTATGTGTTCAAGCGAGTTAAACTCCTTTGACCTCAGTGGGTTTTCATCAAGGACATGTGAGCATCTTTGCCCCGTTATTAGCAGCAACGTCAAGGGTTACGTGACATTACCAAAGTCCTATGACTATACAAAGACAACATCTGCAGCTTATTAGAGTTGTACAGTAGGAGTGTGTTTCACTATTAAATAGGGAATTAAGCCTCAGGGGTGTAATAGATCATCAGAACTGCAGTTCATGTCTTCTCTGTCTGATGAAAATTTTATCTTTGGGTCATCAAATGTTTTTTCTGCTATAAGTGGAAACAAATTTATTTAGACTGGTTAGTAAAAACAGTAAGATAAATGGTGAGTTTAATATCTGGAAATTTTTGTCTAAAAGACAAAAGTCATTATATTTTTAAAGGCAAATGAAATATCAATAGAGTTGCTAATATCATCTCCAAAAAGTGAGATTAAATTTAAAAATTACATCTTTAGTTCAAGTCAGCTATTCAACTTTTGAGCAATTTAATGAGTGCTGTCTTTTCATCTGAAAAATTTTGCTTCAAAAAGTAGAGATCTACTGTAACTATGAAATTAAGATAATCAGAATTCAAAGATTTGAACCTACCATTCAATTTATAATGACAGTATTGGTTCAGCATGAGTCAGCTGAAAGTAGTTGAAATCTGTTAGGTAAGTTTTGTTCTGGTGATGGATTGTGTTGCACCACTGCAAATGAAGAAATAGGAGAATTGAATGAAAAGAATTGGTGGGAAAAAGGAATTGCTTAAATATATGAAATGGTATTCACAGAGGAAAATTCCTCATCTTCAATGATGTTGAATTTAAGTCCCTACATTGATGTGTCCTGTCCTGTTGTTAACAAGGTTTTCTGAAATAGTCTAAGGAAATTATGCCAAGCAGACAACCTTTTTTTTGTTTCCCCCCACCCCCAATCTAGTCAGACATTGGCAGAAATGAGAAAATGGTGTCCTCATTTCCTGATGCCTTTTGATGAATTTCTCACAAAGATTGTTTGTCCACATGGAGAATATACCTGTGGTTTACCATCCTTTTTTTTTAAATGCAAGTACAACGTGCATGTTATCCTGCAAAAAAATCTGCTATTAGGCCAGATGGAAGGTAGAGGGGGAGTGAGAACTTGTAGGAATTGAAAAATTCACATTTTGAAAATTACCAGATTTAAAACATGCAGTTGAAATAATTTAAAACAATAATTTAAACATTGAACATTAATTGAACATTGAGGACAGGTGGCATCTCCTGTTACTCACCTGCCATTTACACACTGGGACTGTAAATATGTCCAATGAGAGGCTTAGAGAGACTCCACCAGAGGCTATTGTATATTACTTCTCTAGTTAGCCCTTGTTTCTTCTGAATAAACTTGATCTGCTTATCCCTGCTCTTCTTGCAAAGCAAATGGAAATTGTCAAAAGGAGGAAGCCAGGTCTGCTTAAACAAAAGGCAGCGCCAGTGGAAGCACTTACCTCCTTCAGTTTTGGGACCTGTGTGTTTTACTCTCTCCTCTGTCACTCACTTCGAGTTGTGCCACTCCAAGTTGTGGCAAATGGAACTGCAAATATGACTTTGAAGCTGTATTCCTTATAACAGAATTGTAATGGAAATAAAGAACCAAATTGAAAGTAAATTAAACTGCCTCTAATTCGGCCTCAGGTGCTCAGTGAGCCCCACAACACCTGAAGCAGACAGTGCAGAGCTGCCAGGTGCAGGGACAATGCAGGGAGCAGGGAGCCCTGCGGACCTGGACAAAGGCATGCATGAATGCAGGCAGGGATGAGAGCTGCCAGACAACTGTTATTTGCTCTTGGCTTGGCAAAGCAAAGCAAAGACTGTCTGGATGAAGAAGGGCCCACTGCTGTGTTCTTGGGAGTGTGCTTCTCTATTCCTCTGATCTTTCCTCTCTCCAGCCAAGTTTTCCATCTGGTGACATACAGAGGCAGGAGGGTATTTTTTCCTGAGAACAACTAGATGATGTTATTTCATACTAATTTTGAAAAGCAACAGTATCCAGTATAAGTCTGTGAAATGCAATGTTGAACAGTGCTGCTTTATTGATCTGGAGAGACCAACTGTTTCTAGTAACCTGTTGTTTTGTTTCTTTCTCAGTTCTCCACAGGCATTCGATTTTCTGTTCAGCATTTTGAAAATGCAGATTTCAGCATCAATTTTGAGCTGCAAATAAAGAGGTTAGATATTTTATCAAGAGCACGGTCATTTAAATTATTAACTCCTATTGGCATATGAAGTTTATTATATAATAAGGTCCTTTTTGAATATCAGTAATTATTTCAGGGGCTTTCCAATGATACTTTATTTCAGGAGGTTTTTTGAGGTTGGAGCCTCATTAGCTGTTAGGAAGATCAGTCTTATTTATTTAAAATTCAGGTTATTCAGGTATTTCTTTAAAATTCAGGTTGACTTATTTTTTAAGCATCTTCTGCAGATTTGCCAAATTTCAACTTTATTTCATACTTCAGAATCCATTAAATTAATTAATTAATTAATATTTTGTTACATATAAACCTTTGTAACAAAGGTGAATATGTACAAACATGTCATGCTCTGAATTAAACCAGACATGCTTCTTCTTCACAAAAATTTAGAAAATAAATGGAAAGCATTTAAAATCTGCTCAACAGATTTACTGGCATGGAGAGAACTGTTTCAGTTCGGTGCAGGTGAACCTTTGTAATTTTTCCATTCGATTCCTCCCCATTTGTGGGCCTCACATGTTAATATTGTAGAATCTTGTGTTTTATGCTGGGCAGTGCTGCTTCCACAGAGACAAAAAAAGCACAGAGTAGGCTGGGTTAGGATAACAGCAAAAACAAACCTGGAACTTTTTCAGTAGGTGGAATGGCTTCTGCTCCATCTGTCCTCATCAAACACACCCTGGAGTATGGGGCCCTCTCCGCCCCACATGCAGAGACTTAATTGCTAATGTCTGGCCTTTAATGAGGGCCTTGATCATGTTCATTATGGTAAATAACTGAGACATTTGAAATGTTTAAGTCATGTCTCCATAATGTAACCCTTGAAAGGAAAAGACATGCAGAAACTCAGGAAGGGCACAGCAATGCCGCAGAAGTCCATTAGACGCTTGGTCAGGCGTCAGCCCTCTCCCTGGAATCTGGCTGGGGACCATGCAAACCTGGACATGAGCTCCTCTGGAGAGAGACACAGCCTTGTAGGTTACCTTGTAGGTCCCCTGTCCATGCCACTATTCATTTCTTAATGCAAGCAATAGTTTTAAATGGTTATCCAAGGCTCATGCCACTACATGCTGTGAAATTGGGGAGGTCGAGAGCTTTTTGGGCAGTTAAGTCTGTCTAGGTAATAAGAGTTGAATGTAGGTAACAGTTTTTGAAAAGTGACAAGAATTTCCTGAGGAATGAAACTGAACATGAGGCTGAACTTCAGGAGACAGCAACATCTCATGCTTCCTCCATGAGTGTGACTCACTAAAATGTAAAGGAAGGAAATGTGTTGGGCTACAAGCTCATATGAAAATGCTGAAGAGCACACAGCTACTTAAAAAAAAAACAACAAAAAAGGGAAAAATAAAGAGTAAAATTTCTTTCACAGGGAATGTACCCTACAGTTAAAACTCACTGCTTTGTACATTCATTCACAAGCAGCGGGACAGTTTGTGTGTTTCTATGTTCTTAGTGAACAGGTAAAACAATCCTAAAAGAAAAAGGGAGCAGGACTTCATGAAGCAAAATGAGGAAATTGCCTAGATGGAGGCAAGAATACATCAGAATTTGAGTCCTACTTTAATTTATTCAAAAAAGAGGACTTTCATTTGCTTCAAAACATCAAGTAGAAAATAAGTATTTTGGTTTGCAAAACTGGAGTTCATTACTTATAAGAAACAAGCAAGAAGCTGAGTAGTGTCTTGAAATCTGATTCCTTTTCTGATGTGGATGTTGCTATGCAATTATGTACCTCTTAGAGAGAGAAATGTCTTGGCACTTCTATTTAAACTATTTTCTTCTCTAAAAAATGCCATAAAGCATGAACAAGGTTTGAATACCAGATATGTATGATCAAAATCTGTATTTTAACTCTATGGAAAGTGGACAAATAAGCAAATTGGAGAGCAGCTTATTCTAACAAAATAGTGGTATAATAATTTTTACACTTTAAACAATTTTTGTACATTTATAATCAAAACAATGGCTATAGAGGATTGCATAAAACTTCAAATAATGTTTGATGGGAATCTGCATTAGTTTACAAACAAATTAGAGCTGCTCTTAATTTTAGCAATCTGTAACCAGACAGCCTGGATCAAAGCTCTTTATTCCTCAGGAGTCAGTCACTGGGAATGCTGACCTCCTCTGAATGTTTCCAATTGACTGATGCTACCCAGATGTAATACCAGCAAATTGGGACAGCAATAGAAACTTGGTATTCATGGAGCAAGGAAGACCACACCTGACTGAAAAAAAAAAATCCAAATTTAGTGCTGTTAATCTCATCATTAGATAAATTCTAAGTCTGTAATTACTCCACTATCTTCATGAATTTGAACTTGCAAACCTTTCTTTATAGGAATGGGCTATAATCACAAGAGTAGCCTTTTGAAGTAAGAGAGACTACATTTATTACTAAGGATTTACAATCAGAAAAGACAATAAGATGAGTGAGAGCTCTAGATTTTAAACACAGAGATCTGTTTTCACTACTAAGTGGTTTTAAAAATGTAAACACTCTGAATAGGGGAGGGAAGAAAATAAGAAAATTGAAGAAACAGTTGATCATGGTTATTTTTCCCTAAAGACTCAGTCATGTAAAAGTCACAAGTTTGGAGAGTCATAGAAATAAATATTATTCTAACAAAGCCTGTCTTGTTCATTAACACTGCCTTCCTCCAATGTATGAAAACAAACTTCTATTCTATTAAGATACTTTTATCTGTACAGATAGCCAAGTTGTACAAGATATTCTGAGCCAAATAAATTTGTATCATCTTATTCATCATCACAGGATTCTTTAAAGGAAGCTTGAGTTCAAGATTTTATTAAGTATGTGATGAGCTCAAATATTATCCAATTTAAATACCAGTGTCCTACAAGACTGAAGGGTGCCAATAGGAAATCCATTTTGTAATATGCCCAGTGGGGCTTGTGTGTTGAGTGATACAATAATCTAGAGTTCTGATATAAAACCTTTGTTAATATTTCTACATATTTTTTCCAGTTCTAACAAGATAAATCCCACCAGCAACTTAGTGAACCTCCATATCAACATCAGTGCTCTGGCTCAAGTACAGATCAGAGGGTAAGTATTCAACGATTTCAACTCATTGTGATAACTACTTTTTTTACAGAATTACTCTGCATATGATAATCCCATGCAGTGA
The DNA here is from genome assembly GCF_017590055.1 of Onychostruthus taczanowskii. Classification (NCBI taxonomy): domain Eukaryota; kingdom Metazoa; phylum Chordata; class Aves; order Passeriformes; family Passeridae; genus Onychostruthus; species Onychostruthus taczanowskii. Next base: position 5,132,315 of record NW_024500349.1, on the reverse strand, counting down.
ATCTTTTGGCATATTATAAACCCAAATGCCTTATCCATCTAGGACACCTGGGTCTCACCCCTGCAAGCCTTGCAGGATGGAGCTACTACAGACTTATTGAGTGTCTGTGCAAAGACAGCAACCTAAAGAATCTCACATTGTAGTAACAACAGTCAGAGCCAAAATTTTATTTGGGCATTCAAATTGTGCATGGATGTTACTAATATAAAATGCCTGCTCATATGTGTAGGTCTTCTTGTGCAACCACTTGGATCCTTAATGCTGAATACCAAACAGAATCTACTGCTTTTATGGCTGGAAATGTGGAACACATTATGGCAAGCATGTGCTAATAGAGAGCAGAGTGAGGCCTTTGGGGAAAGGATGAGTAAGAAATGAGTTATGATAAACTGTTCACTGACACAAGGTATACCAAAATTAAGCACAGTATATAATCAAAGATGATAATTTTTATATCTGTTTTCATAGCTTAGTTTTGGGAATTATAAAATGCAATTAGGTGATAATTGCCAGCTGAACATGAGCCAGCACTGTGCCTATGTGGCTAAGAAGGCCAATGGCATCCTGGTTTGTATCAGACATAGTGTGGCCAGCAGGCACTGATCAGCCCTCTGTACTTGGCACTGGTGAGGCCATACCTCGAATACTGGAATCATGTTTGTGCCCCTCACTACAAGGAGCACATTGAGGCACTGGAGCAAGTCCAGCAAAGAGGAACAAAGCTGGTGAAGGGCCTGGAGCAGCGGAGGGAGCTGGGGGTGTTCAGCCTGGAGAAAAGGAGTTGACCCTGGCAAAGAATTTTAGCACCAACAGCTACATGCAGTACTTGTAGGTGACAGAGGTCTGTGCCAAAAGTGGCCTATCATGCTAAAAGAAATTCTTGGGACATGATTTCCCAACTTCTGAACAACTGAGTGAGGTTTAGTTGGCATCTGAATGGGACCGGTACAATGAAATTCCAATTTTTATGAGAAATAAAATATTTGTGATTCAAATAAAAATGTTATCAGAAGACTTTCTTAAGGTCAGATAGAGAAGAGAAGGAAAAATAAAAAAGCAGCTGGAAGAATGTCAAATATTAAGTCACAGTTTTCTTTGTTTATGTTATATTTATGTGTTACAAGTTGCAACAATAGTCCAGGGAATGCTTCAACGGCCACTTTGTTCGCAAAGCAGTTGGAAAGCCTGGAGCACTCTAAAAGAGTCTAGTCCTGAATTCTGTTTCTCAGTACACCAAGTTCCATTATGACTTTATGGAAGTCACAATATCTCTGTTTCCTATCTGTAAGATGAGATAGGCTACTTTGCAAGGTTTTTTAAAGGAATAATAACAGATGTAACAGAAATTTACAATCAGAACAGTTAATATTTAAAAATGTATTCTAGGAAAGAAAGATGCATCACATTAAACACCTACAGGCTTTAAATGGAAATAGAAAAATACCTTTATTCATTCTACTTTTGTGGATAATCTATTCAGGTATCTCATCAGTGAGAATGATATAAATGCCCAACAGATTGGATTCCTCTCTCCAAACAGAGCTGCACCCTGGACTGTCTGGAAAGGACAATCCATCACAGGAAGTATGACACTGTGCACCCTCAGTCATTTGCAAGGATTGGGTAGTATGTTACTGAGGCATTGTAGCATTCACCTCACCTAATTCTAATTAATGTGCCCAAATAACAAGCCTTTGAGGGTTCAGGTAAAGATAGTGGTCATCATTTTGGTCTAAAACGAATGCAATCAATCACTGGTAACAGTTACTCTTTTAACCTGTTTTGTGTATTACAGAGTGTCTCACCCCCCAACAATTATTTTGCCACTTCACAACTGGGAACCCAAAGATGAACCTACAAAAGAAGAAGAAGTTGGTCCTTTAGTAGAACACATCTATGAGGTAAAAATTATGTATGTTGCCTCAGGACCTCACACTGCCCCCACTGAATTCCTGATGAATTTGGTTTATTGTCTGTATCTGTAGATAGATAAAGCCACAAATGTAAATACTCTGACTTTAGCACCACCCAAATTTAATCTGAGAATTCACAACCCCATTATCTGTTCATATGAGTGGAGGGGATATTAGTTTATGCTAGGAGCCTGTCTTAGATATTTAAGGGATTTATAAACATTTTGGGTGTTTGACAAGAATTAAAAACAGTGCTTAAAAGTTCCTTATAATCAATGTCAAGCTTCTCATTAGAAGCTGTACATGCTGTGCACTGGAAAAAATGTTTTCTTTGACATTTAGCTAACTGAAAAATATAATGTAGGCATACATGTAATTTGTTACCTCAGAAAATATTCTGTTGAAAACAACTCTTAATGTTTGAAGTCCACAAATTTTTACCTTGTATTTTTGTTGTTGGATGATTCGTCAGGTAAAAGAGTTCAGCTTAGAAAAAGGGCATTGGGTGAACTACATGGAATAAAAGCCATCCTTAGAATCTTATGGATAGCCTTTATTCTAGAGGGTAAAACAGGGGGCTTCACATATGGTTATAATTCACAAACTAGCACTCAAGAAAATATAAGCAACTGAGCTTAATCAGCAGTGTAAGATTACAATTTGCATGACATACTAAAGTGTAGTGAATACAACTGTAAAATACAAATTATCATTTGTGAATTCCCCATCTTAACACATTTCTCTAAACTGAAAAATACTTCAAATCATCCTGTCTCAAGCATTTGGGTTGTTTGTGAAACTGTATTTGTGACTTCAAATATATTAAAATAATTACAGTGATTAGTTACAGTTACTAAGGAAAACACTTACATGGTTTATATTAGCAAAGCATCCAAAAGACCAAGCAAATTCCCAGAAGATGAAGATTGAAAGGGCTTTTTATTTAGTTGTAACTAAAGGTCATCAGTCACAAAAATTCTGCAAATTAAAAAAAAAAGGAAGTTTTCACATCTCTAGGAACTTTGCGTAAAGGTCCATGGTGTTCAGCTTCTTTAACTCTTCAAGCCCAGTGACAACACTTGTCCAGACTCCTGTTGTCATCAGTTATTTTCAAACTGTAAACTGATATAAGGAAATTATTTTAATAGCCTAGATTTCTAAACTTCTATTATTTCTATCTTTGCTCATTTTCCCCAGAAAAAAATAATGTCCTGGCATATTAATTTAGGCAAACTAGTTCCTTTACTTCTTTTGAGAAAATCTAGATTGAGAATATTGAAAATATAGTTCTTAACCAAAGAAACTAGTTTAAGTTCTGCTCTGTCTTCTATTCTTGTGCCCTGAAATGTGATTCTTTTGTATTCTGAACTTTTGGCTACTATTTTCAAGTATGATCTGTTAAGGTTCATTGTTCATATTTCTGTGGGGTTCATTTGCTAGTGTGTTTTGGCTTGGAATTTTTTGATACTTTTTTAGATAATTTCAACTCTTCATATGTAGGGAAGAAATGGGAAAGGTGATGGATTTCTTGGATACACACTCAGACAGAAAAGAATGTTCTCTCAGATTTGCCATTGGCTTTGTGACTAATGTGAAGAGGTTCTTCTCTCCTACCTGCCACAGATTCCATCAATAAAGTGATGTTAATAATCTGCAATAATCTTCCCTAAATACTCTAAGGCTGGGTCCACTAAGAATTTGAAAATATCTGAGTGGTGGTTGCAGTGTTTTTTGTTGTTTTTCCTGCCTTGGAAGGTACTGATTATACTTCTTCAACAGCTACACAATATAGGACCAAGTGCCATCAACAACACAGTTCTCCATGTTGGCTGGCCTGTGTCCAGTAGAGAGGAATTTCTTCTTTATATTCTTCACATTCAGACACATGGACCACTGCATTGTCAAACAAGCTCTCCTATTAATACAATGCAAATAAAGGTAAGTACTTTATTTCCATCATTTTCTGCATTTTGATTGAGGTTTTTTTGCCTACACTTCACATGGAATGGAAGTTTCACATAAATGGAATTTTCGTGTGAAATTTTAGCAATGCAATATCATTTTCCTAGTTAAGAAGCAGGATATAGATAGTCTATAATATTTCTAAAGTGAGTGTTGTGTTGCTTGGTACATATTTGGTTTCTGTCCTCTTTATATGAGGAGAAGGGTGTGCTCAATCCCGCTGCCGATGCTGACAACAGAGATGTTAAAGAGGGTCCTGCCTCAGTACCAGCCCTGAGGAACACCACACGTCCCTGGGCTCCAATTGGACATTAAGCCATTGACCACAGTTCCTTGAGTGTGATCACACAGCCCATTCGTTATCCCCTGGGTGCTCTGTCAGATCCATGTCTTTCCAGCACAGAGACTGGGATGTCATCTGGGACAGTGGCAGATGCTTTGTCTGGGTGCAAGTAGATGATCTCAGTTGTTCTTCCCTTATCCACCAACACTGTGACCCCAGAATAGAAGGCCACCAAATCTGTCAGGCACAATTTGCCTTTAGTGAAGCCATTTTGGCTGTCACCAATCATCTCCTCATTTTCCATGTGCCTTAGCATAGTTTCCAGGAAGATCTGCCCCATGACTGGACTGGGTACAGAAGTGAGACTGACTGGTCCGTAGTTCTGCAGGATTTCCTTTTTCACCCTTTTTAGAAATGGGGGTTAGGTTTCCCCTTTTCCAGTCAGTGATAACTTCACAGACTGCCACAACTTTTCAGATATGGATAGTGGCTTAGCCAGTTCATCTGCCAGTTTCCTTAGGTCCCATGGATGCATCTCATCAAGTCTCATGAACAAGTGCAACTTCAGATTCAGAACAGGCAGTTCTTCATTCTTCCTTCTGTGATTTGGGCAGTGTGCCTGGAGCATTTGCCAGTGAAGACTGGGGGAAAAAATTCATTGAGTACCTCAGCCTCAACATCCTGGGTAACCAGGTCTTCTATTTCCTTCTGGAGAGAATTTACGTTTTCCCTCGCCTACCTTTGAGTATCCATAGAAGCTTTTCATATTGTTTTTAACATCCCTGGCTGCATTTAATTCTCTTGGGGCTTTGGCTTTCCTAACCCAATCCCTGGCTGCTTGGACAATTTCCTGTTTTAAGATCTATGTTTGTGATGGCAGATCACCTCAAAAGAGCTTGGTTTGGCTCACAGTCAGAAGATTAAGCAAAACACAGCTCTACATATTATCCCATCAAAAACAAGGTATCCAATTTATTAAGCATGACTGATTCCAGACATTTCTGGAGTAAACAACAACACTTCTCAAGTTTAACTAGTAGCCTGTTAAACATCATTCAGGGAGAGCTGCATTCCAAGCGCTAAATATGCTCTACATCTTTTGCATACCAGAATGGGTTTGAGTTCAGTACATTGGATGAAAGGGGAGAGAGCTTTCTAGTGATGAGGAGTGGTCACAACATAAGGAGTTACAAGTCAAGTCTTTAGCTTGAACAGACAAATACAATACATACTTTAAAAGAGTAAAGAAAAATTAATGTCTAGCAAATACAGTGTGGCTAGTGTTTTGTGTTTCAAAAACACAAAACACTATGTCTCTTTGGTTTCTTGGGAAACCAAAGAGACATTGGAATTCCACCCTTTTATTTAGTTTCTTTAGAGAAAGAAAAAGCAAATGCGTGATAGAAAATGACTATCCAGTTTATACCCAAAGCACAGCAAGATTGGAGGCAGGGAATTTTTTCTACATATCTTTTCTACCTAATTTTTCACCTCTTTTTCAAAAGTGGTGAGGAGAAAGAAACTGAGGCCCTGCATTTGTTCTTGCAAGCCTAGCTTCTCAAACTCATTGATCAGATCAGGTTGCAAGCTCATGAAAAGCAGTTCAACATCTTCCCACCCTAGCCACTGTGTTCTGTTTAAGGTTGAATTAAGAAGCTGGGTAGAATTCTGGCACAGTTCTTACTGACATTTTCAGGCAATGTATATTTTTTTATTTAATTTATTTTATTTTTTAAAGAAGTTTGCTCTTCCTTCTCCTACTTGATAATGATTGCATCTGTTACATAAAAAAGACTAAATTCTTGTGAAGCTTATGAGAAATTTTCCTGTAATAATGATCCATCTGTTGTGGGAGAATATGGTTTTATATGCACAGTTATTATGGCAAGAAATTAAATATCCTTTCCTTATTTCAGTTTTTAAAACCATTGAACAATATGAATACACAAATCAGGTTTCAGATATGTAATGCTTATCTCTTGCTTCAGATGGCAAGAGGACACAGAGACAGGCTTCTTCAAGTTTCATGTAAACAACAGGATGCTTAGCTCAAATTTCCAAATAAGGCTAAGGGCATTAAATGCCTGACTTCTCTTGGATATCTGAACTTACCTCTCTTAGGGCACTGAGGCGTTTCCCCTTTGAAATTACTCAGATTGTTCTGTTCCAATCAAAGTAGTATATTCCTCCCCACTGCTGAATTTTTTGTCTTGTAAAAAGGTTTTATTTGAGCTTTGTTGTCTAGTCCACAAAGATGAATCACACCTATGCACACAAGGGAAGACTTTTGTTTAGGAACTTTTCTGTAGCTTATTTTTCTATGAAGACAGTGAGGGATGTGAAAGGATAATAAAATTATGAATCTTTAAAAAGGTGGGAAAAGGAGCAAAGATACGGAAGGAATTCCAGTGCAGAAGAACTCAGAACTTAGTACACTAGGTCACTTCAGTCTAGAAAAGAGGTGACTATGCACAAATATGATCCTCAAAATGAGTAGTGGCAGGAAGAGCGTGGGTGTGGATTGACTGTTCTCTGCCTCTCCCTGCACAGGAACTGGAACATCTAATGAAGTCTGGAGAGCCAGATTCAAAACAAGCAAAAGGAAGTGATGGTTCATGGTGGCAGGTCTCAGGTGTCTGGAATTTGTGGCCAAAGGGAAGTAGTCAAGGTTAAAAGTTTATGTGATTCTAAAAGGAAAGTAAACAAATTCCCAAAAGAGAAGTCCAGTGAAGACTAGTAAATGAACACAAACTTCATATAGATAAGGAAGTCCCTGATCTGAACACATTCAGAAGCTGAAAGTTATTAGGAGTGTACTGTGTATGCATGCCCCATTCTTCCTTCCTTCTTGCTCTTCCTAAAGGCAGCTGTGATGAGAAGAGGGCTCAGTTAGGTTGCCTTCTGGCTTGGGACAATATTCCTGATGAGTTGTTTTTTACTCCCAGAATGATGGCAAAAAGCATTTTTATGAAACCTGTACCTATAAATACCGCTGTGGTAGAATATTCAGACACACATGGCACATTCTCAATAGCTGAGCACTGCAGTACCACGAGTGAGGCTTCTGTCAGGGAAGCAGTGAAATAACAGTAAATTCCACCACATGCATAAGGTACATCCACCAACATGAGTGGCAGGAACTAACCCCTTCCAGAGGCAGTCTCCTCATGCTGCAAAACTGTTAGTACTGTGTTTAGGGCTTGGTCTTGGGACAAAGTAACACCATCCAATGCATTGCTCTTGTGTAATTTTGTGTATAATCTAGTAATAAAATATATTTCTATTACATATTACATAACATATACTATATATTGTATTTATATATATATATATATATATATATATATAATATTAAAATATGTATAATGTAGTATAATATAATATAAAGTATGTAACATAAAACGATGTGTATAATCTTTGTGCAAAAAAGTCCTCTTCCAGAACATTTCTGATGGAGTTACACAATGCAGCAAAGGCTATTGCCTGGCTAGGAAATGAGAAAAGTGGAACAGGGTATTGGAATGAGAAGTGGGGAACTGGAGAGGTCTGGAAACTTGCTCAAAGTAATAATGCTCAGAAGAAGGAAGCAGTACAGTTTTCCATGGTGGGGAAACTGAGGCAGTCCACTGTAGTGAAAGGGAGGGGGTGATCCTCTAAGATAGTGTGGCAAATACGTGGCATATAAAATAGCAACAGAGATAGATTATACAGTTGAGCAATTCCATGTGACTAGATCAAGAAGGATAAAATAATATCTTTAACCTGGACATCTAGGCCACTGGACAATTCTGCTTTTAAATGGTTGCAGGAGACACATGTGTTTCTCTTAACTGCAGAGGGCTGTTTTTGAACCTTTGCTGTAACAATTCACTAAGGTGCTAACACTCCAGGATCTATGAAGAAAGAAAAATGTAAATATGAAAATCCTTTGGTATTCAAATGGATCTACATATATATCCATTGTGATCATATATTGAGGGCTCCTTTGCAGGCACATTACTACATTGTGGGTTTTTTTTAATTTGTCATCATTAAAGAAGTCTATATGCTGGTTGAAAGAATTCAGGAAGGAGAGTTTGCACATGTTGCCACATTGAGAGGGAGAGATTTACTAGCTACTTATGGGTTCCCTTATTGCAAATAGACAATGCTAACCTCATGAAGCAGCAGAAAAAAAGGGAAAAAAAAAAAGAGAATTCTTTTTTTTTTATGGGTTTTCATCTGTTAATGAATTATAATATCTTTCACTTTCTAGGATGCTTTTGACTGAAGATCTCAGACAATGTCAAATGTTTATGTTCTATTTATAGCATTATAATTTTAATCAGATAAATTACACCACTTTTCCAAACCTAGTACTACACAGCATTAGTGTTTGGGAGGTTTTGTGTGTTTATAGCTATTCTCTTTCCTTTAACGCTACAACATTTATTGCAATTAGAAATATTTTCTTTAGGAATTTGTTTAGGATATTTTGTGTTCAGAGGTTAAAGGAACTGATAAGAAGGATCTGATGCAGCACTTTATAATCTGATGTCCTTAAGGAATAGCTTTGGCTATGTTTAGTTGAGTTCCTGTTGAGATCTTACTGTAAACTTCTATGTATATTTTATTATGATTTTACATTATTGGATTGTCATTAATTCAAATTTATCTTTACTTCTATAGCAGTTGGCTCCACGAGTTATTTGAGACTTTATAAAAGAAGCCATAAATGCCCTGTATAGAAATTAAAGAGAAACTGCCAACAAAAAGAAGTTTTCAATTGGAGAACAAAAATCTGTAAATATAAAGCTGAAGAGAATGCATTTTAATGTGAGCTTAAAAATGAAGAAGCTGTTGCATTATACAAAGTTGGGCTGTTACCAAAACAAATCTGTAACATTTTTGTTATATGATCAAAAATTGTGTTGTTTGAAGTCAGACTTCCTTTTTTTTTCTAAAATTGGTAAAATCATTATATTTTGTTAGGCAGATTCTGATCTGAACTAATGAATGCAACAACTCTGAATTTATCCTGTTATATATATCAGAATTTGCCCCTGAAAGTCTAACAAAATTAAGTAAAGCAACTAAATTGACACCAGTAAAAAGTGCAGAAAAATGTTGTCTGCTGTAATTCCTATAACTGGGCAATATTTTCCTGTGCTATTACTCATCATGCTCCTAGTTGAAGATAAAGTATTCTCATGATTGTGCTGTTCAATTGAAAAAACAGTGTTAATCCAAAATTCAAGACCTCTGAGACAGGAACAAATCTGTTAGAATCATTGTATGTGTATGTCATTAACATTCCCATTTCTCTCTTTGCAGTTTGCTGTTCCAGAAGACACTCCTGAACTTGCTGCTTTTTTATATAATTCCACAATTTCTCATTACATCAGGAGAAGGGATGTCGCAGTGGCAGAACCTCACAGGAAAAACTCTGCAAAAATATTGGTGAGCTATCTAAAAGCTGTATACTGGGAGTGTGCAGGGAAAGATCAGACTTTCTACAGTACCACAGGCAAGGCAAATGGGACACGTCACTATTTTTAACAGTCCAGATAATGCTGGAGCAATAACAATGCTGTCTGTCCTAGGAAAATAATTCTGATTAGACAGTCCGGTACCTGAGTATTTGGACTTGGCTGTATTTTCATAAGTTTTTTTCCACTCCTGCATTCAAAGTGCCGTCCTTAGCATACTTCAGCCCTGTAGGTGTCAGCTGCCTTTACCTAAAGACAAAGTGCAAACACAGTGACCTTGAGATCAGGCAAGGGATTCACAGTCAGTGCTTTCCATCTATTTTTATGAACCTTGGGCAGAGTTTCTTTCATGCTGTCCAGTCTCTTATGAAGCTGTTTACTGCAAACTCATGCTTGAGTTCCTTGACCTCACTAGAATTTGGAAGAAAAGAACCTCACAAACTTAAGTGTTCTGGGCTAAGAGAATAATTATTGCTTCTGAAAGTTAATTTGGCAATTTTTATAACAGGAAGAAGATAGAATCTGAAAGTAATGAAAACTGTAATGTTATTAAAAACAAAATCATAGTTTAACCCATTTTAAGCAATAATCACTGTTGATTCCTGTGCCATTCTTTCATCAACCCAATACCCTAGGAAGAATCTGATTCCACTGGATCTGAAGGAAAAATGCCAGGACTTTCAAAGACATTACCAGTCAATATCACAGAACACTTAATCCATTCTTCAGTGATATCTTAATTTTCAGTCATCTTTCTGAGTGACTAGGCTTATAGGCTGCCAACATAAAAATGACAGCAGCAACTGAAGTGGTTAACAGAGTTCTGAAGTATGCATTGCATTTGCAACTTAAAATATGAAGCAGAGAATTTTCAGCTGCTTGATGTAGATGGATCAAACATATTTAGTGGGGTACTCAGTAATATGAAATTGGCACTTTGATGAGCATTTTTCCAGTAAAATATGCTTTCGATCAGCACAAATTAGGATAGGATTGGGTGCAGTGTTTACCACTGGATATATAGAAAGACTTTTCCAGGGTGAGCATAGAAAAGCAATGTCATTGGTTCAGTTAGAAGGTGTCCCAACACTAATGCCTTCAGCATTAGTTACTGCCGATGCTTTTTATTTTTTTTTATTTGACGCATTGGAAGTATACATGAAAAATGAAGGTTGCTTTGGAAAAGACTGATTGGCCAAAGATAATTCTTTGTTAAAAATTGTCATTTATTTTTTTTAAATTTTAAATTATTTTCATCAAAGCATTTTCACAGAGAGACAAAATGTTCTGAGAACCTCTTATTCTATTTATACTGTTGATTAAATATTTAGTTTCTTTTCCATTAGTTTCAATGTTGCATTGTTCTGAAAACTACACAGGCTAAGTGTGTTACTAAGAAAAACAGAAATATGTGTTCAGGTCCTAGAATGTCAGCCAAAAGTAGACTTTTGCATACTAATGATTTGTTTTGCTAATGTGTGTTTTTGACCACTATGATTAATGAAAACAAGTCTTCTCCTTCCTGCAAAATAAATAAATCTGTTTGGAGGATGTTTAAAGCCAAATAAACAGATACTTTAAAATATTCATTAAAAAAAAAAAGTTTATAGTTGCAAGTTCCAGGGTTTACAGTTTCATTTTCATCAGATATAGAAAGCAGCAATTAAGCATACAGCTTCTGCTCCAATAAGACAGAGATTTGTGAGGAAATCTGTCTATAAAGATACAGGATTCCTTAAGGGTGTTTTCAGATCTGTTCCATACATCACCATCTCATTTCCTGAAGATTGGGTATTGGTAGTGCATTCTCACTCTCACTAGGGAATATACTTACTTGTGAAAACTTAGCTTTTCTTTTGAGGTCACAAGGCCTTCTGTCATGGGAGGGATTCTCTGCTTTGTTATAAAAATAGGAATCAATTAAAACCTCAGCCTTCCCCTGAGTCAAACAAAACTTTTCAGATAAAACCCATTTGTATATACAAAATTTTTTAATTTTTCCACAAACATTTAATCATTTTTTATGAGATCGTTTTTCCTTTTTATGCCCTAAACAACCACATAATTCCTGTGGTTACCCCATGAGACTCTGCTCATTCTCTTCAGTGGCTTCCAGTCAGCTTTTAACCTTTAGTGTGACATTCTTTTGGCAGACTTCAGGAGTATATAGTTTTGAGTTGCAAGCTTGGCTTTTGCTTTCAGCCTTGTATATGAGCCAGGATCACTGCTCATCAGGAATGGTTCACAGACAGTAAGCCTCAAGTAAAACAACTAGTGAATCTCAGCAAATGTTCTGGCTGCTATGATGTAAATATCAGTGGGAAAACCAGGAGAGTTAGAAAAGGGGGAAGATTTAGCAATATAAATAAACACTTAATGCATAGAGAACAAAAAAATTGTGCTGAAATCATAAAAAGATTGATAGGTGAGGAAAAAGCACATCCTTCAAAGGATTGGTAAGTGCCTGGACATTTTAAGAGTTCTTCAGAGCAGATACTGTTGAAAATTATTACTTTTATTTTCTTTAATGTAGGTAGGTGTTTGTATTCATTTGTGATTCAAAAAGAATCTGTTCCTTGGTTTAGAGTTATCACAATGACTCATGGGGTATCTCATATACATCAGATGAAATTACTGATGTCAGACTGTTTAGCTCTTTAAGGAAAAGTTTATTTGTAGCATTTGAAAATGATTTTGTTTTCAAAGCATAAGTATGACTTCCCTTTATTTTTTGCTCAGAACTGTACAAATGTGAAGTGTGTCTTAATTTCATGCACTGTGGGACAGCTGGAAAGAGGAAAGAGTGCTGCACTAAAAATCAGGTCCCGGCTCTGGGCACAAACATTCCTGGAGGTAATGCACACAAACATCTCTTTCTATACACATATAAATGTATCTTTTATTTGAGCAGATATTTAAAAATAAAATTTATTAAATTAAATGGGGCAAATGTAAATACTTTTTGTTACCACTTTCTTTGAAAATAACATCTCACTGGTTCCTGTCCAGGTTTTTTGGATGCTGCTTACTTTTCTTTTTCTTGCTATCTCTTTCTTTCAAATCTATGTCCTGAATCCTGCTTGAAGATTCCAATATTATTTTTAAATACCTTTCCTGGTTTTGTTTCTGCTTTCCTGAACTGACCCAAATGTTCTGCATTTATAACCTCTTTTCCATTAGAAGGTTTTTCTTGGAGCCAAACAGTGTATCATGTACACTATGTCCAGCTTAAAAATTCATTGTTATTCGTTCTCTATTAATCTAGGGGAGACTAGTATGCATCAAGCTCATATGATACATGACACTCATGTACTGACAATCTGTCTTATTACTAAAAGGGGCAGTGTAGATGGTGGAAAAAAATAAAAGTTCTCTTTGCAAATTCTTGCATTTCCAACTTATGCCCTCAGGATTATATTCACACTGCATAGAGGGACCTGTTGGAGAGAGTGCAGAGGAGGGCCACAAAGATGACTGGAAGAATAAAATACTTCTCCTGTGAGGAAAGGCTGAGAGAGCTGGGGTTGTTCAGCCTGGAGAAGAGAGGGCTATAGGAAGAGCTTACAGCACTTTCCAGTACCTAAAGGGGTCTTCTGAGAAAGATGGGAACAAGTATTTTAGCAGGGCAGGTTGCAATAGAACAAGGGGTAATGGTTTTCAACTAAAAGAGGATCTATTTAGACTATATGCAAGAAAGAAGTGTTTCAAAATGAGGGTGGTGAAATGCTGGAACAGGTTGCCCAGAGAGGTGACAGATGCCCCATGCTGGGAACGTTCAAGGTCAGATTGGACTCTGAGCAGCTTGGACTAATTGAAGATGTCCAGGCTTATGGCAGATGACTTTTAAAGTTCCCTTCCAACCCAAATTATTCCATGATTTTGTAAGGCAGAGGGATTTTACTTTGAGCTGTTAGCTCACAGCTGGCAGTGTGTCTGTATTTACTATGCAGTTGTCATACCTTTAACACTGGAAAATACACTGAGAAATTTATAATTCCATTTGCTGTTATTAAGAAATACCTGCATCTCCTGTCTTGATCAAGCAGATTTATTATTGGCTTCTTTCTCAAGGAATTCAGAATTCCCCAGTCTTTCTATCTGGAATGGAAGAACCTTTCCTGTGTTCCCTACAGCTGTGGGAGAAGAATTCTTTGTATGCAGGGGTACCTCTTACCCTAGCAAGAGAAGAATTGAGGATCTTCAGTTTACAGCTTTAAATTAAGCTCCTTACGCCTTTTTAATTAATTTCTTCCTTCCCTCAAATAAGAAAGTAGACAAAAGAAATTCATCCTCACTTGCTGTCCTGGAGAAATGAGAGCAGATAGGATGGTATTTCCAGAAAGCTGGATGCCATCTCAGTAGCTAACCAAATCCATAATGGGTTTTTTTTGGGAGGTCACTGGTCTGTTTTTGTGTGCAAGACTATGGCAGTGGTTACTTGAAAGGATGACTTGAAAGGCTTTTCTACCTATCTGTCAGGAGGCCAGGTCACATTCTGTGTTTCTTCTTCTCCAAAAGCTGTTATAGGACCACTATGACCAAAGAGCACTTAAGTTCTCTCCTCCCTATCTGGCCTTGCTTGAAGAATAGAGATTTCTGTCTCACTCAGCAACAAAAGTCATCCTTTCAGATACTAAGTGAACTAATTCCTGATTTGTCAGTGCATTTTCTTTCTATGAACAATCAGTCCCAAGAAATTTGCATATCCTTTCTTCAGTTCCATTAACACAAATAAAATGCTTTTAAGAGGAAGCATATTTTAAAGATGTTAGCTATGTCTAGATGCTCTAGACTGGATGTACCTTATTTAGGTTTGCTGAGTGCGTCATCTGCTAGTGCAAAACAAAGGCAAGGTCTGGTTCAAATTTAAGCCCAAAAACATGACAGCTTGGATATCTTTTTGTCCTTTCAAATCTGGGAATTGGGATGGACATTGTTTGGTGCAAGCTTTTGCAAAGGACAGAAAGCACCAGTATGTAAGCATCTCTACAGCTATAGAAGACACACATCCATTAGGAAATGGAATGGGAATTCGATTCCAGTTTTTTCCAATTCCATTAAGAGATGGCTGGACAAGCTCACACAGGATAGTCCCTGTTAAGTTCAAGTAAGAACTTCACTGCACTGGTTCTCTGTTCCTAACACACACACAGAGAAGCAGAGAGTCAGAGATATTACCCTTGACTGGAACAGTGTGTGACAATTTTGAGCACTGCTGTGGGCAAGCAATAACACAGAGGATCTTCATCATTTTCTTCACCAAGCAAAAGATAAAGCTCCCTTAGCTACCTTCCTTACTGGGAACTGAGCCTGATGTATTCCAGATCCAGTCAAGTCTTTCTCCTCATGATTCTGCTGGTGAAATACAGTTAACTCTGTAAGGGCCAAAAAGAAGGTCTCATGAAAAAATCCAATGCGCAGACCTTTAGATGAAATTTCTAGGCTATTTACAGCTATTTCAGTAGAAATTAGCCTCATTAGGATTTTCCTAAGTCTAGTTTAGAATATATGAAGAAATATCTGTAAGATATTAAAGTTAAACAAAATTAATGAGAAACAGTTTCTCTGAGTTTTTGGCTGTGACAGAAGATGTGTAGCAATTGAAATAAACTAGCTAAATAATACAGAAGACAGAAAATCTCCCGGATAACTCTTAGTAAAAACAATCTTTTTCTGGGGTTTAACCTTAGTTGTACTGACTTAGGTTCAAAACAAGTATAACTGCATGAAATTCAGTGGCATGTTTAGTGCAAGAGCAGTGGAACTCGTTTTATGAAATTCTAGTAATCTGAAAGTTAGACGCTAAAGCTGGTTGCTATCTCTGTCAACAGTGACAAGACAGAAAGGTATCTTCAGAGGATGCGTTATCCAGCTGATTTGAAATATCTTCTCCCTGTCTGATCTGGATGGGGAGACCGGTCAAACTGGGCCTTGGGACATGGGTGTGTGCAAACACGCCAGGCAATGCCAGTGCTGCAGTCCCTTTAGCTCCTCCTTGCTCCTTAATAAATCCTGCTTGCTTTGCCTGCACCTCCCTTCACTCAGTGAGCTCCAGGCAGAGATGGAGTGTTACACCTGCTTGTGGGCAGGGACAAGGGTGAGCCATCCTGTAGATTTACTGGGTGGAAGGACCTCATGGGAAACACTCTTACCAGATTACTCCACTGGCCTTATGTACCCTTGCTGTCAAACAAGACTTTTTACGGCCTGTGATTTTACCTTTTCCCTGTAAACATTTTTGTGTCCTTTGAATAGTAATTTGCAAGTCTTGTTAAGAATCAGAAAAACTCCACTCAAAGTAAAATAATTTTTTCCTAAGTAGAAAAAGGTTGTTCCCAGAGAACTGTTGCATCCCCCCATTTATGTCTAATTAGCTGCCCGAATAACGTGATCCCTATTTCACATGCAACTTGGAGACGGTAAATAGGGTCCTAGGGTCTGGTTGTTTTCCTTCCACTCATCTCAAAACAGTTCCCTTTTTCACAGCCCCTTTTAAAATTAAGAGTTACACAACCATCACCATAAAAGACTGTAGAACATAATTAGTTTCCTAAAAAGGGCACAATCTGTTCTTAGTAAGTCTGCAACCGTTGTTAACTAGGCTGAAATCTGCAGATCCAAACTGAGGATTAAAATGCAGTTAAAATAATCAGGATGAGATTATTGTGAATTAGGAAGGACTGTTCAAGGGCCAGACTGAACCCCACTGTCATGCTTTTGTAAAGAAACTTAGGGTAAAAGTCTCTAGAGAAGCATTGCAGTTCATGTAAAAGTTAATGTAAAAGTTTTCATGTGCCAAAGAAATCAGAATAACGGTGTCATACAACATTCCTCAGCTGTGTTATAATCCAAATGAAGACATGATGATTTGCAGAAGAAATTGTTTGTGCTCATTAAAGCTGAGAACACGGTGTAATGATGTATTTTCTTCTTAAAGATATGCAAATGCAAACCTGAGAAAGATTTTATTGGAAGTGATTAATGTATGCTAGGATGAAATAATTAATGTTTTTCATCGAAGTTATATGGGCAAATGTGTATTTTGTTGCCACAAAAGACCTGTCATGTATTGAGTGACTCCTTCCTCTTCCACTTAGTTTAACTGACAACAGCTGACCCTTTTGTCTCTTGACAGTTGTAACCTGTAACCCTAAAACCCAAACTCCCATAACAAATAACAGTTAAATGACGTGCAGTGATTAGACACATTTGAACAAATAAAGCAGCCAAAATTTCCCAACCAGCCAACAAAGATAGAGACAGACATTGTGCAAAGGCCAAGAAGAATCACATACTTTTTTGGAGTAACTTCAAAGTCTGGCTGTAAATATGAACTCTCTAGTAAAGCTGACTTTTGGATTCAGACTTGCTGATCAGGCAAATAATAGCCTGATTTGTTCAAAACAGAAACAACCTTAAATGGTTATGTTACATTGTGTTCTGATGGGGCTCCATTATGTCCCCATTTGTCTAATCATATTTCTGAGTCATCTGAGGGAGACCAAAGGGGATCTGGTCCAGTATTCTTTGCATGGATGGGTACTTTTTAATATGAGACTCAGAGCTGTCTAGTAAAACATCTGTTTTGAAAATGCATTTCTAAGTGATGAGTCTGTATAATATCTGATTTGTAACAAGCTTCAGGCTCCAAGCTCTTTGGAACTTATAACATTGTGGGATATGGAACTCAGCTCATTCTTAGCTACTGTTTCATCCTGTACTGA
Organism: Onychostruthus taczanowskii; assembly: GCF_017590055.1. Taxonomy (NCBI): domain Eukaryota; kingdom Metazoa; phylum Chordata; class Aves; order Passeriformes; family Passeridae; genus Onychostruthus; species Onychostruthus taczanowskii. Next base: position 5,114,965 of record NW_024500349.1, on the reverse strand, counting down.
AAATTTCTTATAATGATAGAAATCTCCTTTTGGGAGAGCTAGGGGAGGCAGTAATGTACAAAACCATAGAAGGTGTGTAAGGTTCCCAAGAAGTTTGAAATTTATTGTATTTTCTTTTTATGTTACTGAATATAATTGTATTGTTTCTCTCTTGAATTTTTGACAGCTCCAGACATGTGAATTTGGCACTCCTGATTGCATGAACTTTAATAGTTAGAAGGGGAAAAAAATCAAATTTTAATCAGAAAAAGTTTAAAAGCAAGAGAAGCACTGCATTTTGGTGCTCTCTTGGTTACCCAAGTCATATTTTGGCTTCTCTGTTAAGTACTCATTATTTCAATGTTTCCGAATGTGCACTGATCCTGTTTCTTTTTAGATGCCTAAAAATGGAAATATATGCTTGGCTTATTAATGGTGATGTGTGCTGCAGAACTCTTAACTTCCTGATGCCAGACTGGTATCCAAAACCTGAAACTAAATACTGAGGCTCCCTGTTCAGCATGTGGAGAAAATGAGATACCTCAGACAACGTGACTTGCATTAGCCGTCAGGTTGGTGCATGAGGGCTACTCCTTATCAGGAGGATAGGCACCCAAATCGGGATTTATCAGGAATATGTCCACCCTCTCTGAAAAAAGAATCCAAAAATTGTTTAGAAGGCACCTATAGAATTAAATGAAACACTTGAAAAGGACTTGGTTTATCCCATATTAATTGCCAGAAGCAAGAACTGGCAGTCCAGTGATTAGAGAATTCAGGACTGGAAGACAAAAATTCAATTCAAACTCAGCTTGAGAGGCCCCATATCCCTGCTTTATAAAATAATGGTGTTCCCTTCTGCTGAAGCTGCACCAAGGATATAAAAAGAAATTCTGGAAGGGTATAGGAAATGAGGAAGACCATGACCTTGTTTGTTTGGACCATCAACTACAAGTTCTCCCAGTCCTGGCATCTACCTTTGCCTTCATTGCCTGAAACCTTGAGCTGTCACCACTGTTGGAGTGCATGTCCTAATGAGAAATTTTGTTCAGAATCTCCATATTTTATTACTGGTGAGCTCAGAGCCTCTTTAGTGTGGTAGAAGTTCTCTAGGCCAGGTAATGCTTTTGTGTTAAGGATTCAGTTCAGCTACACAAAGGCCATTAGAGGAAGAATGCAGAGAGTCTGTGCAGTGGGGCCATATAGTCTGCAGCACATGTGTGCTGGCAGAGGCTTGAAGCTCAGAACAGAGGTGAACTGGTGCAGGTGATGTGAGACAGGTGAGAGATCTTCTTGTACAAGGTCCTTTATTTGTTCACTTTTCTTCCTCTCATCTTTACTATGGGAACAATTATTCAATCTATAAGTGGAATATGACCCTAAGGAATAATAATTTCTATCCCCAGCATCCTCCAGCCCAGAACCTCTTTCTGTGTCCAGTGGAAGACATCTCAGTCGAGGGAATATTGCTTAGAATTTTCAAAGCGTAATTCTGCAGCCAACCTAAATTCCCTGTGTGTGAATGGAAGTGGTGAAACAGAAAAATTAGTGAGAGAGACATCTTGTGCCCTTATTCATTTCCATATATAAGCCATATATGGAAGTTTAAGTAGAATATTTTAATCCAGACTGAGAATTAAAAGCCAAAAATTTGATCCACTGCCCTTCAAGGCACATATAATAACAAAAGGAGGAAGTCATTAACAACATTTTCAGTTGCATAAAAACACTGTTGTTGTTTGAAAAAAACAAAATAAGTAAAACCCAAAACTTTGGTTGAGGCCAAAAATACCCGATTGTTTATGTGGAATAAAGGCTAGAAAGAAAGAGATATTTGCATGAGGCTGAACTAACTGGAGATCTTTTGGGTATGGCCTAGTTTTGTTTTCATTCAGTTTTATTTAAAATATTTTCAGTGTTAACAAGAGCAGAACATGAGACTCTTCCTAAATGTGCTACAGTGTAGGTAATGTTAAGTATATGAAGAAATAAACATCTTAGATTGATAACCATAAAGTAATAAACATCTGAGATTGATAACCATTATAATCTTTATATTGAAATCTTTTGGAATCACAACAAAATAGCTGCCTCCATTATAACTTAAAATAGGCTGTCAAAAGGAATATAAAAAATACAATATGTGAAGTGTATGAATGTAATGATAAATAGAAGGATGTGTTGATTTCAGAGTATTTTCTTTGGTTACAGCTGTGTTTGGGTGGAAATAGTCTCTTGCTGCAAATAGCACAAATACATTTTACCATGTGTACAAAGTCACATGTACATTTTTACACAAATTATTAAGAAGAAATAGTTGTATGAGCTCTACTCTCTACTCTTTTGGCAGCAGTTCAGGTTTTGGGAGGTATTGGTCAAAGAAAGAAAGCTAATGAATTCCCAAAGCATGTATTTAAAAGGTATTGCTTACCCTCCTGTCTTTAAAGTGTGCCAGACTCCAGCAGATACAAAGAGAAACAAATTTTAATCAAGCAGTGCCAGTATTGTTGTAACTGAACTCCATGTGCAGAAGTCATAAGTTCTTGGGATGAAAATACCACCACAGCATGCAGCTTACCATAGGGGAAGTATGTTCATTTCAGCTAGAGAGACTTCACTGGGCTACATCTAAGCAGAAATAAATAATAAAAAAAAAGGATTTCCAAGAGCCTGAACAATTCTCCATAGAGGCAATGGAGCAGAGTCATTCTGGGGACTCTCCAGCAGCCAAATTCTTCAAACCTGCAGAACAGCAATGATCTGCCAGTCTTTAAGCTGCTAAAGATTCCTCCTACCCTGTGTCTAGCTCCCTGGGATCCAGATTTGTCCCTGCATTTCAGTGTGCTGTCTGACCAGGACGCCCACATGCCTTAGAGATGCTTTCAGGGTGTCAGTAGGTCTGTGCTTGAGCTTCCTGCAGAAAGCACTAGCATGCCACCTGAGCTTGGTGAACTCTCTTCCAAATTGTCAAAGATTTTCTATCACTTTTCACATCATTTTGGTCTCAGTTGTATGTAGGAAAACACTGCACTGAATATTTATTGGGAACACTTTCCTTCATTTATGGCTGCTTCTTCGTCTTGCAACTTTTAAAGAAAACAAAGGCTTCAATTCAAAAATCTATTTGTGAAACAAAAGCATGGAGAGAGAAGCTTTAATAAGTATATCATCAGGATCTGCCACCCAGCCAACACAGGGAATGGCCATGTTTTGCCTGCTTCCCAGACTATTGCAAACTACTGTCTCAGCAATGAGCACAGGATCAGGTTCTGCTTGTTCTAACACAAGGGGAACCACAAAAGACCAGTGTAGTTAAGGCTGGGCTCTCTACTCTTGATCATTAAGCACTGACACAAATACCAGATTCTTTCTTCTCCTTCCTCTGAGCCATGACTAAGTCCTCAGCTTAAATTTCAAACCACAAGTCCTGCAGCTTCCAGTAAATACTGAATATTTAAACATACGCTATTAAAAATGATATGGTAAGGAAATGCTGTTTCTTACAATTGGCTTGAAAATTATAAAAAGGCTATAGGAAAGACAGCTGCTTATATCTCAAAGGTGGTAGTACAAGTAAGAATCCTGTTTGCAACCAATGCTGACCACAGTCATTGTTTACAAGTCCTTTGCCACAAACACATAATTCTGTAAATGCAGGAACTCTCTGTAAAAGACTCTCTGGTCTTTCACAGTCTCCATTCCAGCGTTTCCAGGAGCTAATCAAGGGTTGAGACGAGTTGATAGCTGTGGTCACAACCCAAGCTTATTAACCCAAGCCAAGCATTAATCCACAGGAAGTACCCTCCTCTGATGTTCTTGTTGCTGATACAAGCTGAAAATGAAATAAGCCATGTATAGTAGGTGAAAGGCTTTATTTTTCCATTACTGCTGTTTCCTTTATAGGAGGTTCAACAGAGTTAATGCCTTTACTGTACCTTAGCCAATCCAGCTGAATGTCTAATGTCTACTTCTTCAATAATATAACATATTCTGCTCTCTCCATTACAGATTACATTTATAAATCATATAATCTTATCCAGAATCCTGCTTGATATGAATTGCTTAGGATTGAAAATATAGGGCTTTTTTCAGGCTTTTTTTCTGAATGCACAGTCACAGAAACATGCTGAGATTTTGTGTGAGGAGGAATCTAATGCTGAAGAATAAAATATGAAGAATGTATTGTCTGGAAATGGAAAATAATTAATGTGATAAGGAGAAGTTATTTTTTCTGAATATCACCTCATAGATGATCAGCACCATGAATGTGTATAAAACTACTTATTTACCAAGCCTAATTTTTCAGTTCAAACACTATTGATAGAAATAGATAGCTATTGATAGTTCCCTTTCATTTGATGTTGTCTGTGTTAAGCAGCTGATTTGACTATGCCTGTGTAGTTGTTTGAGACAGATTTTTTAGTATTGCTCTTTCCTAGTATAGGCCCCAAGGAGAGGTTGAATTTTCTGATAATAAGCATTCAGCTGCTCTCAATATTTTAAAAGAACAAAATTATGGCATAGCCAAATTAGTTCCAGAAGGCAATAAATGTGCTGGCTTTTTATCACTCTCACATATTTTACAGAGAAAATTAGTTTTTTAAAAGGAGACTGAATGGACAAGGCAAATACCAGAACTACAACACTGGAGCTCAGGAGAGCACCCTTTACAGGGATCTGTTTGGAAGAAGTCCATGGGATATTATCTTGAAAAAAAAGAGAAGTCCAGAAGAACTACTGATTCTCCAGGATCATCATCCTTTAAGCTCAAGAACTGTCCATTCTGACAAGTGGAGTTTTGTCACCTTGGTACAACTCAGACATACAAAGTTGGTGATAGGTTAAAGGTCGGACTCAATCATCTTGGAGGGCTTTTCCAATCTTTATGATTCTATGATTCTGTGAAACATAAAAGAGGTGGAAGCAGAGTCAGTTGACCCAGGCAAGGGGTTGGATAAGGAATGTAGGGGGTGTCTGAGAATGCAGGGACAGAGATGGGAAAGAAGAAGCCCACCAGCACCTAAGCCTAGCAAGGGATTTAAAGGGCATTAAGGAGGCTTCTATAAGGATATCAGCAGCCAAAAGAAGACTAAGGAAAATATGGGTCTTCTGCTGAATGGGACATAGAAAATGGGCTGAGTTACCCAAGGCCTCCCTCCATCACTTTTTTCTTTACAAGGAAAATCTGCATACAGTAAACCAAGGTCTCTGCAACCAGATAGGAAACTTGCAGCTATCAACTTTTATCTTCAGCAGAGAGATATAAGGATAGGGGAATATTTAAACAAATTTGACATACAAAAGTCCAAAGAACCTGATGGAATACACATAGAAGTCCTGAGGGAGGGGCAATGAGAATGTGAGGCCTTTTTCAGTTATCTTTGAAAGTTCATGGTGACTGGGGAGAGTTCCTGAATACTGCAAAAAAGCAAATGGTAACGCCTATCTTCAAGGAGGATTCAGAGGACTATAGGTCAGTCAGCATTATTTCAGTCCTTGAGAAGAGAAAGTGATGGAGAAAAAAAACGTGGAAGCCATTTGCAAACATCTCAATAACAGGAAGATGACTGGAAGCTGTCAGGATGGATTTATTAAAGGGATATCATGTTTACCAACCTGATAGCCTGATAATTTGCAGATGGTGAAGTGGAGGAGTGGTTGATACACCAGTTGTTTGTACTGCCCTTCAGAGGAACCTCAACAGGCTGGAGAAGTGAGTTGGCAGGAATTTCATTAAGTATGATAAAGAGAAATGCAAATTGCTGTACCGCAAGAGGAATAATCCTATGTACTGGTGGAACCAACCAGCTGGAAGGCAGTGTTCTAGCAAAGGATCTTGGAGTCCTGTGGGATGCAAAGTTGAACATGAGTCCACTGTGTGTGCCCTCGCAGAAAAGAAAGTCAACAACCTCTTGGGCTGCATTAGGAGGAGCATTGCCAGCAGGCCAAGGGAATTGATTCTTCCTCTGTACTGAGCACTGATAAAACAGATCTGGAGTTCAGTCCTGGGCTCCCTGACACAAGTGAGTTGTGGATATACTGGAACAAGTCCAGCTAAAAGCCACATTGATGATTAAGGGCTTGGAGCATTCGATATACCAGGAGAGGCTGAGAGAGATGGGAATGTTCAGTCTGGAGAAGAGAAAGCTCGGGAGGGATCTCATCAGCATGTGTGAACATCTGATTGGTGGGAGAAAAGCACATTTCTCAAAATCAAGGAACAGAGAAGAAGCACAAATTGAAATACAGGAAATTCCATTTAAACATTTTTGTTTGGAGGGTAGTAAAAAACTGGAATAGGTTGCTTCTTGGGATTGTGGAGTTTCCTTTCTTGGAGACATTCAAGCCTTAACTGGACATGGTCGTGAGCATACTGCTCTAGTTGATTCTACTGTGCCTGTGCTTGGAGGAAACAAACTCCAAATATGCTCTCCAGCCACAGCAGTTCTGTGAAAACTTTGATTTGAGCCATGGCCAATGTATCCACGCTGGCTCCCAGGCTTATATTATACTTATTTCAGGTCATTTTCACAAACAAACCTTTCTCCATCAGTGAAGGAAAGAAACAGTGCAAATTATTAAAGGGTATTTTTAACTCAGTCTTTGCTCAACAGAACAGCTGAAAGAGGAAAAGCAGTTCTTCGAGAGGGTTTATGTTTTTGATTCAGCAGGAAGCTACAGGGAAAAACTTTGGAAAATATGTTGAATAATCACACAGGAACCAAATCTTGTCAGTGGAGGAGAACTCCTAAATGTGTGAGAAATAGAAGGAATGAGAAGGTTTTGCAGAAGGAAGTGACAACGGTGTTCCAAATATGCTGGACTGAAAAAGCTGGTGACAAAAGGAAAGACTGCTTTACTTACAGGGCTCTGTCTTTCTGTAAATCATCAGCCATATATTGTGTTGAAATCTGATCATCATATTTCAGAAAGGATTAAGACCAGTAGCAAAAATAGGATAATAATAATAATATTAGTATTATTATTAAGAATATGACAGTCATAACTCCTAGCCCTCTGAATTCCATTGACTATATTAGCACTTAACAAGATAATTCTTCTCAGAGAATATTGAAGCACTTTCAAAAAAGATCCGTATCACTACCCCAGATTTACATGAGAAGGGATATACAAGATGAGTTGCCTGTACCATCACCCAGAAAATCAGTTGCACATTTTGTCTGCACATCTTTAGGTTTGTTGAAATGCTGAATAACAGTTATACAAATATTTTACTAGGTGACCAGTTGAACAATGCCTACTGTACATTCCTCTCACATTGATATGATTTAGTAAACAAACAAGGCAAGTAGGATTTTTGAGCTCTACTGCAATAGGAAATCAATCACGTTCTAAGTGTAGCTTGGTCTAGGTGACTGCCTTGCAGAGGAGTTGGACTAGCTGATCCAGAGGGCCCTTCCAACCCAAACTATTCTGTGATTCTGTGTGAGTGAAGTTTAAAGATGGTTGTTCCTTCTATTGTTTGGTGGGAAGGCACAGCCATTTCTTTGATGTTATCAGGAAGCTCTACCAGCCTGGTCTCACCATAGGCCTGTAAATGTTCTCAATATACCCATGCTGGTTGTTGGGCTTGTTCAGCAGAGTGAGGGTTTAAAACATAGGCACTCCATAAACTTCACCCATGCTTTTAACTCATCAGTTTCAGAGAGAAATATGAGAAACAACTGTATGTATCTTTCTGCATGTCTAACCCTTCTTCCCCATTTTGAACATGTGGCCTTTGTATTGCAGCTTTATGCTGTATTTATCTCATGGACACATACAGGTCTCAATTCCTGCACTCTTCACCAAAATAAACCATCTTTGACATATGAAATCAGTGCTCTGGAGTTTTTTATCTTTCATAATGCTTTTAAATATAAACATGAGGTATCATAACTTCTTTTTTGCTATCATTTCAGAGAAAGAATGATCTCTACAGTCTTTCTTCCAATGTTTCCTTTGAAGTTAAGAGCATGCCATATAAAGTGCAACCAGCAAAGCTCCCTGAGGGAAGCATAGCAGTAAGTAACTGAAAATTATATCTTTGTGTGAAGCACATGTATTTGGTCACTCTGATCACAGCTGTGAAAGTTCTTATAGATGAAAATATCGAGATTGGTCTTTCCTGTGTTCCTAGTGTAAATTCCTGAAGTAATACCTAAAGGAAATCACTTCATTGCTTTCTGTGGAAGTTGATGATACATGATTCTTATTACATTTTAAAACAATTTCTTGCTGAATTAATGTGCAGACTGCTTTATTGCAATTCAGATGGATTTTTCACCCAAAAGAAAACAGAACTGTGAAAGCAAGTATCTAGTTACTTTGTTTGGGGTAAAAAGAAATCTGGAGGAAATTTTTTTTGCAAAATCTAGAATCATGTTTCTGTCAGGTTTAGAGAGCTCACTCTTCTCCCAGACAGCAATTCTCTCACACAAGCTGTCTACAGCAACTTCTCTCTATCTGTATTAAGCTTCTTTGATACCCTGATTTTCAGGAAGGTCTGTATGCCTTTCTAGGATTGCCACCTCACAGCACATCAAGTGCAAAGATACAAATTTACTTGGTAATCCTTACAGAAATTTAGATAGATAGATAGATAGATAGATAGATAGATAGATAGATAGATAGATAGATAGATAGATGCTAAAGTACTTGCCTTATTTGCAGACCAAGATTTGTATGGCTGTGGAGTACTATATGAAACATTAATTTTGGAGGCATAGATTTCATTTAATTGTTTGCTGGTTCCAAAGGATTGGGTTTGGGGAGTACTTTAAAGTGATTTGTTTCTTGTGGTGTCTATTACCATGGTTAAAATTCACTGTATTTTGTCATTACTGATAAAGATAAGTAAAATATGAGGGCAAAAATTGATTCTAGTATAAGAGTAATCTGAAGTTTTAAGGCTGAATGTTCTCATCTTTATAAATATTCATCTGTTACAGTCCTTCTTTTAAAAAGTAAGCTCAGTTCAAACTTTGCCAAGTTGAATTGTGGTGGAAATACATCATATCAGTCAGTTGAGATGCAGTAGTAGGGACAGAATACTTTCTTACTTAGAAAACCAACAGAATAATACACTTTAGAGCTTACTTTGAGTATATTTTAGAGGATGCAAGCTTTAAAGTTTTGTTTTGTACATGTACGGATTGAATGTTTGATTGATACTTGCTCTGGGAAGACACAAGGTAAAATCTTGGTTCTGTGTGCACAGTGACTCTACCCTCCATCATCAGCAGAACCTTGATTTCACTAGAGAGGATTGGTGCTTAATGCAGTGTTCATCCAGAAGGGTTCAAAGGCACCAAGCTGACAGATATACTCGGGCTCTTTTTATTTTCTTGCAGCATGTGTTCCATACCAGAAACACATGTGCAGAATTCTGTTGATAGTGGGGCCTTCATCTGGACTGGAGTGCTTTACCCCAGGTGATAGCCTGCTGTTCTCAACAAGTGTCAGATGATCTACCAAATGATCAGATAAGCATTTCATTCTCTTACTCCAGCCAGTATAAAGCTTGTTATTTGCAGCAGATGATTTACAGCAAAATGCCTGTAATGGCAACTGTAAAATGTTGAAAAATGATAACGCTTTTATGTTGTTTCATATCTGGACATGGCAGTGGATGCTTGCCAGCTCTACAGCTTGATGTGTTATATGCACCAGTTCTTTGATGTTCCCCTTGCAAGAAGAAATATTTCCTTGAAGTTGGGCAAAGCTTAATATTTTTGCTCCTTCTGAAAAAGATCACTAGTTGTGTTTTAAAAGTTTCCAAAGATTTATTTAAAGGTTTATGGTTTTCCTTCAGACAATGGAAGGGTGGAAATGGAAGAAATATTTAAATATTTTTAAAATAAATTTTCAAAAGTACATATCTAATAATCAGCTAGCACTTTAAAGTTTATATAAAGAAGAAAATATATTTTAAAGAACAGAGCATATGTCCTTCATTTAATCCATATAGGGCTGGATTCCAATTAGGCAGGCTGATACTTACTTTTAGTTTTAATGGCATGAATAATCCCATAACACATCAATAACCTACAGAGCCATGTAGTCCTAATTGTAGCTCAAAGGGCTTTATCATCATGGAATATAGATAGGTCTTGAAAACATGGATCTTGAAGGCAGGGTCATGATAAAAAGGTGTGTGAACATTAGGCAAATGTAAGAAAATCTGGATCCTCAATAGTAAAACATGACAATGAAAATGCATCAATCAGAAAATTAGCATGGAGCTTAAACCAGAATCCACGGACATCTATAATAGTATTCCATTATTTTTGATAGTTTTACAATCACAACCATATATTACATAACTGGTTGAATTTCCTTGTGAACAGCTATTTCATTCAAGAAAAAATGTTCATTTTTTTGCTACAAGTATTATTGTGGCAAATAATACTGTCTTGGTGAATTTCACGTGCAACATGAAAGTACTTTTTATTGCAAAAAGTGCAAAGTTAGAATAAGCAGAAATTTGCTTTACTTTAATTTATGATTCTTGAGCCAGTTTGGGAGTTTAATAAAATATGGTTGCTTTTCTTAAACGTTTGATAGGATTTTCACTGTGGATGCCTTTAGTCTAAACTGTTTGACCAGTGTCCTCCAGTGAGTAACATTGGTTTCAGACTAAGGCCTATAACTTTTTTTAGTTATTACATGTTGATAGCACTTTAAACAAGCTTATATTCCTCATGAAATATATTTGCATAAAAATTTGTAATGTGTTGTCATAAATGTGACTTCAAGCTCAAGGGAGCTTTAACATTCTATTTTGAGCATTTTTGAGAACATATAAGAACATCACGCTGTAATGGTTGGATGGGGACATGTAGGAGTACAAAAGAATTTCTGTTTCTCAGACTCTGTAAAGAAAATTTCTGAAGACTAAAGGAAGGTCATCATGGGCAGCAAAATCAGTAGCACTAGAATAATAATTAATTTAGTTGCTGTTTCCTAAAGTAGCAGAACAAATTATGGAAAAGTTATTTTTATTTTTTGGAGTGTGTCTTTTAAAGAATCAGGGAAAAAAATAACTTTGTGAGAATCCCACTGGCATGCACTGAATTCTGACAACAGATGCTGGAAGTTTGCACCAGTCAAACCTAACTCCCATCTATACAGAAGGAAGTGTCAGTGAAACAGCAGATTACTTCATGTGCTTCTCTCTGCTTTGTGCTCCCTTCCAGAGGAATCAAAGACTATTTTGAAGACACACTAACAGCAAAATCAGAAGCAAAATCCCAACTGGATGAAGTACAGTGGCAAAAGCCCTAATAATTATTTTAAATACTTACAGCGAGCTTAACTATGGCACATTTTTTTAAAGGCACATTTTAAAAGCCTTCTGGGGCAGAGGAACACTTTCATAAGCAACAAATGACTTTCATGGAACCACAAGAGGGGTTACAAAGTTAAGACTGTCTGACAGCATCTGTGCTAAGACCAGTGTGGATTTTATCTCCAATAGCAAACAAAGGCTCTGTCATAACTCCTGGGTTGACTTCACCCTCATCTTAGTGCCTGAGGCAGTTGGCATTCTCTGGCACCCTCTGGATACCAAAGGTGTGAGATGTTCAGCAGTGTCAGAAGTCAGATGGCTCCTCTCAAGTCTTTTGGGATGTGCTTTGTGCTTCTCTGCCAAGTGAACAAGCATTGTTTTCAGTGTTCAGCATAAAGTCTTGTCCTGAACAGAGAGGAAAGCTAACACACATCTAAAGTACAGTGTCAACATGCAACACTTGTGTAAAAAATCCACTTGATATTGGCCACCTTAGATGGAAATATTCCCTGGCTCTGATCCTGGAGTACTAAACCTACCACATGGAGAAGAACAGAAATCCAAGCTGAAAATACAAACTTGTTTTAAAACAAAATCACATGTAAAACTGTTGTGTACAGCATGGGGTGAAGAAGAAACAGTCCTCTGTAAAAAGGGTGAAAAAGGCAGACAAAACTGAAGGAATGTTTTGTTTCTGTCTTCCCCTCCAGCTTCTGCCTCAACTCTGTGGGTGTTCAGGACTTGCAGGGTCAAACTGTTCATGAGGAATTGCATTAGTAGCCTTGCAAGGCTTTGTGTAGAGTATAAAGGGGGACAGCCCAGGGGCATTATATCCACCGGTAAGGCACACAGGCAGGAGTGAGACTGATGCCTACATATAATCCCCTGCTCAGGAAACAAATCTCAAGTACTTAGCACAACTATCCCCTTGCTTTTAAAACCTATGACCAAGAAGAATTCATGGGAAAAGGGTGTGGGTTCGACAGGATGGTTTCAAGATTTTAGCAGGCAAATATTTCATTAGCATTGGCTGCACTCAGGCTAAAAGAGAAGGGAATTGTGCCAGCTTTGCAGCAGTGTCTGCTTGATACAGAATAGACCTAATTTCTGCTGTCTGTTTTGCTCATTGCTGATAATCTAAGGATTATGAACATGATACCCTGCTCTTCTGTAAGATTACAGTTTCTTGTTTATGTTTCAACATTTGTCAAGCTCCAGCTGAGCTACTGAAATGAAACCACAAGTTGCACTTGATGGCCTGTAAAGGCAGAATGACAGAAGGAGGAAGGGAGAAATGATTCTGATTTCTCCCTGATTCAGGCAGCACAAGCAAGGCTGAGTGCTGCTACACCATTCATAATTGTTTAGCATCCTCAGGAAAATCCACGTGCTTTTCTGCATCCATGCTGAGAGGGGCTCTGTAGATATCAGAATAAGAGCTAGCTAGTGTTACTGTTTTCATAGCCTAAGAGGAAAGAAAACACAGCACATAAATACAGCAAATCTCTAGAAGTGGCACATAAAAGAAGGCATGGAAAGGCAACATGTCTACTTGTAGTTGCGTACACTACTGTCAGCTTTATCCAAAACCTAATGAAATCTACCATCCCTAATGTTCTAATGGTTCCACTGATTTCAGGAGGATCTCAAACATGCTTTGAAGTCTGGATTGACCCTACCTAATTCTGAACAGTGAATTGGCACACAGTAAGAGTCTAGTTGTTGCTCTGCTCCTGTGCCATCATATGCTGCACTATGAGCTATTCAGACCCAAACACCACACAGCTGCTTACTTCACCCCTGTCTCAGTACCTGCTGAAGTAGTTACCTTAGATTGGGTTAAACTGGACTTGGTGCCCAAGAAACCAGGTGTGGTTCAGTCAAATACTAGCTGAAAAAATGTGTAAACCAACATTTCTTCCTATTCCAAGAAGTACTTGCCCACACAGACAATTTCTACATTCAGATGTACAATTTCAGTAGACTGTTGTCCTGGTTTAGGAATGGTACTCCCCAGTTTAGTTCTCCCACTGTGACTCTCTAAACCATGCACTTCTTGCTTGCTTCCTCTGCTTTCCCGTCCCTCTCAAGCTGCAACAGGATGGAAATAAGAATTGAAGGTAGAAAACATAAAGATCACGAGTTGAGATAAGAACAATTTACAGGAAACAGCAACGAGATAAGAAAATTAACAATAAGAGCGACAATCCTAATGACAGAGGGTACAAGAAAGGAAAGATGACAGGCAAGATCCCTAACAATATACAGCTCCCTCTGCCAGGCTTACTCTACTGGGAGGAACTTCAGAAGAGACTCCCTTTCCCTGCCTCAGGTAATAATGTGAGCTGTTATAGAGTAACCTCATGGTCATGCCCCCTCCAGGCTACTCCAAAAATTAACCCTTTCCTGCGCAAACCCCGGATGACTGTCCATCTATCAAGCCATCCGTTCCTAGCCAGCAGCTTGTCAGAATCTTTTTGTTCTGTTTTACTGATGTTCTACAATCCACTCTAAAGCAGCAGTGCTGGCTCCCATTCCCTCTTGTATTTATCTCAGTCACATTATGCCACCTAGGAATTTGGCTGAAGCTATCAGTAGCAGAAATGGCAAAATAAAACCTTTGCATGTAAATGGGTCTTCCCTGTGGTTTGGTCTTGCTGTAAAACGGAGTCAGTCATTTCATTAAACTTGAGACAACAGAAAGCACTGCTTGCCTTTTAGTTTTTCTGCTGTTTTACAAATATGGTTTAAGATGGTTTTGGTAAGTAGTCTTTCACATTAGTGCTCCAGATTCACAGCAACATGCTCAGGTAAGTGATAGTGTTATGAATAAAAATTGTAGGGAAGCTCAAATTTTAGGTGATGAAGATATGCAATCCGTATGTTGACAGTATCAGGTCCTTTCCAAACAATAATTAAAATCTGTAACTTCATGTATGTAGTACCTCAGAGTTTGCCAACAGAGGAAGTACACATTGTGAATGAGTTGGGGTTTTCTGAGTCAGTCCATTTTTACTGTCTTGGGGCCCATGAATTTTCATCAGCACTTCCCAACTCTTCTGCTGTATGTGATCAGACTTGCTTCAGGGCAGCATTCATGATTTTCTAGCTGTAGAATGGACATGCTTTCTTCCTTGGACAGCTGAGCCCATTGTTTTCTACAGGCTTCAAGCAGCCCCTTGTAACTGCATCCTTTCTGTTTTCCCTGGTCAGTTAACTTTTTATTTTAATTCATCTTTTTCCTTAATTGGCTTTTCTTGGGAAGAGTCTCTGCAGACAGCTCAGATGACCCTGCTCTCATTTTCTCTGCCCTTGCATTTTAATGCCACTCTGAGACAAAAGCAGAGCCATTCAAGAGCATTTTATCCTTACTAAATGAGCTCTGCTCTAGTTGAATCTAATGATGCAGAGAACCTATGAAATTTTGCAGTAGTTAGGAAGCAACCCAAGGAGGAGGCTGGCAAAGGGAATGGTATTCTTGCAAAGGCATGGTTGATCACTGGATCAGACCACCAGGATATCTGTTGGGACATAAGGATGACATTTCATGGGTTGTTTTATTAATGCTGTTTTCCTTAAAATAATTCTTTCTTGCTTTAATATGCTCTCATATTTATTCTTTGTAGATGTTATCTTTTTGAAATATAGTAGACTTTTGACTATTTAGAGCTGCTCCAAAGATGTATATTAGCTGTGTTTGTTAGATCAGTGATGGTATGACTAGCACTGCAGGTACTTCATCTTCAGAGCCAATGTTAAAGTGCAAACACCAGGACTGGGCAGTGTCTTGGAATTTTCTGTGTAATCCTCAGTGAAAGCTTTGGTAGAAAGCAAGTGGTTTCCTACATAGAAAGTTTGTCCCTACATTTTGTTTCCTGGTGAGGAATACTATAAAAAATACATGCATCAGTAGAGCTCACCAGACTGCCATCTCTGTAAGCGCTGTGTCAGAGTAAGGAGCAGATGCACAGATGAAGTAAGTGAAAATTACTATTCAATAATGTATTCTAGTTAAGCCTGACCGTAGCTGGAAGACAGATCTGCTGGTGTTTTCAGAAGGAAAAGTCTATGAAAGAATGCTGATCACAAGAAAAAATGAGAGAAGAAAGGACTAGATGTTGCAGAAAGGATTAAGTGATTAAATTTGCCGTCTTCAAGGACAGAAATGAGAGGTATGGGAACAGAAACAGTTTTGAGCTGAACTGCAGAGTTGTGCCCATTCTTAAAAGTTAGGCTGCTGTTATGAACAATGAACAAATTAGAAATTAGTATTTTGTTAAATTCCTAGTGCATCAATCACTAAGGTAATAGAGGAAAAGAAACCATAGAAAGAAAATTTACGATGAGTGCAGCTTAAGGACTGGACCATAGCCAAGAAACTTATTAAAAAGAGTAAATTTCCTAGCTGTACCTTGAGTACAGAAGAGGACTATCATTTGAGAGTTTCTTTCTTCAGTTGCTTTGCAAACTGATTTCATCATGCCATAAAGCAAATAACTTCCTGTCTGTCACATACTTGTCCTAAGGGAGACTAAGAGTAGGCGAGAGAGGTATAAGAGAAAACCCCAGAGAGAAATCACTTCCTAGGCTAACAAGAAAGAGAAAAGTTTGAGAAAATAAACTAAGACTGAAGGAATATAATTGTGTCGAAAGAGCTAAGGAAAGCCCAAACTCATTCCTTCCCACTTGGGAGTAGCAGGGACTGAGCAAATATTTAGTGAGACTGAGGAGCCTTCCAAGCAGAGCCTGAGAGCATATGATACATTTTATACAAGGTATGGAAAGGAGAGTATGGAGGAGAGTGTGGATGTCCTCAGAAGGAGAAATACAAAAGGTTATTACTACTCTTTGTCCACGTGAAGGTCTAAAGGGAGAAGTTTCTCAAGTCAGTTAAAACTTTGATAACTGATGTTAACCTCTGCTGCTTTGTAGAGCCTCAGACAACGAGAGAGCGTGTTTCGCGCTTGTTTCCCGTTTAGGTAATAGTCTGTATGCTTGGCTTCTTTTAAAGAAGATAACATCATACTGTGTGTTAGGCTTTATCACAAGGACAATACACTCGGCTTGAGTTTCATTTTTGGACTGCTTAGCTGAAATGCAAATCATCGGAAAAAATGTATACTGGTATGTCAGCAAAAATTAAAATAAGAAAAATGTTGCTGGTATCTACTGTGGTTTGAATTAAGAGTTTGGGCCAAAGTCAACCATTGTTTGGAAGTAATTCAGTGCAGTTCAGTGTACTGGCCTAAGCTGTCCCAGCATGTGAGCAGAACTTTGTTCCTTGAATATTCGTGAAGCATCTGCACAGAAGGGGATTTTTTTGCCTCTCTGTATTATGGGAAAATTATTTGTATGTCTGATATGACAAGACTTTTATATATGTGTGAATTCCATTTCTAGTAATTATCATTAACAAGTGGAAAGGAAATTACAATAAATCAAGTCAACATGGGAAAATTTCAGTCAATGTGTATTTCTAATCTACAAAATGCTGTTGAAATCAATGCTTCTAACCTCTGTATTCTACTGTCAGACTTGCTTTACTTGCTTCATTTTTGTTCATTAAATGTATTCCTTTCATTGCAGATCAGAACATCTGTCATTTGGTCCACCCCAAATGTCTCCTTTGAGATCCCTTTATGGGTTATAATACTAGCCATACTTCTTGGACTACTAGTACTAGCTCTGCTGACCCTAGCTTTATGGAAGGTATGTTCCATTATTCCTGTTACTGTTGCCTTAAAAAAACCCCCAAAAATACTGAAAGATTCTAACAGATAAAAAGAGAGGCTAGAATTTTGTGATCTTTAACAGTTTGGAGCAAAAGCAACAGTACATGTGTCTTTTTTTGTTTTGGCATTTCTGACATGCTAGTGTCATTGACCTTTATGCAGGGAACTTGTTTTCAAAGTCCTCCTTTATTAGTGAATCCTGGTTACAAATGGGCATACAGAGTTTGGCTCTGTTTCCCAAGACCTATGATCCTCTATTTCAGGATGTTTAGGTTCAAAAAGAAGTTATTCTAACTTTGTTTTCTCTGAATAATTCAGGAATTTCCAGTTTTTGTCAGCATGGAACAACACTCCCGGTTCTGAGAATTAATTTTTAGGTTTCCTTTTATATTAATATATAATATATTATGTTTTTTAAAGTTTTCTATTTTTCTATTGGTTGTTACACTTCTTTCACAAGTTTTAAGACAAATTATTGGAAACTGCTATAATACAAGGAGCCAGTGTAGTTTTTGTCCATCCTCTCAGTTCACATTAAAAATGAGATTGAAATAATTCCATACATTATGATATGGTTCATCTGTCTTCAGCTGCCTAAAGGTTATGGTTAGGTGTACAGCCTATGCTGACTTCCCAACTTCACCTGGTCAGGTAGCAGCAGCAAAAAGTTATGCTAAACATGCAAGGAGGAGTGAAATTACCTTTTTGTGGTACTTTTCTCTAACAACTTTTGAACTTTCAACCTTTCAACTAAAAGAGTGAATGTTAGGCAGTTTAAGGCAGGAAGAACTCATCTTTAGTGATCTTTAGACTAGGTCACAACACTGTCCTGTGGACATTTCCCAACATATATTATACTTCTCTTATGATTACTGCTTGTCAGTCTAAACCTCTTTTCTGAATGAGTGCATTGCTGAACTGAGAGGAGCAGATTTCTCACTAGCATCAGTTTATACCAGCATTCAGGCCAACTTTACATCTCCTACAAAGACATCTTTCATATAATTTGGATTTTTAAAGGTATGTTTTGGAACTCAATGACTTGCATCTAAAACTTTCTTAGGGAACGATTTGGATAGAAATAAAATGTCTTTACAGTCTGTCAGCCTGCCATACATCATGCCCAACATTTCAGGTTGAACAGTCAAGCTGCAGCTGAGTCTTCCTGTGGTTGTCTTACCATGACATCTTTGTTTCTGTTGATTTTTTCTGCAGTGTGGCTTCTTTGACAGAGCTAGACCTCCTCAAGATGACATGGCTGACAGGCAACAGCTGACAAATAACAAGACTACTGATGCATAAAGGAAGAGAGTGACAGTTCAAGTCAGAATCCTGCCTGAGAGACTATAAACACGACAAGGATTAAATTAAAGACTCCTTCCAAGCAGTCTTATTTCGTACCTGCAAGTGACATGGTGTCAATCTGATCTATGCAATGTTCTGAGAACATGCCACATGATGGGCATCCTTGCCAAAGAAAGTAACTTATCATTGCCTTATAAACATATTTTCCACTGAATAGAATGTTTATCCCATATTCCAGTCAGTCTACGTTTCAGCAGATGCTTCTGAGCACGTGTGGTATACCGAGATGCTTCCAGAACAAGCCCAAGTCTCTCAAGGAGAGAATGCCTTCATTGCTGTATTGTCTAGAAGATGAAGCAGGACAAACCTTCTGAATGCTACTGTATCATGCAGAGTACCTTTGAAACCTCCCTAAGAACTTCTATGAAACTGTGGCTCAGGGAGACAGGCAATATATCAGTACTGTGAAAGTACTTCTGAAACACAAAGGTAATCTATAAATACCTTTATAGATGGGGCACAATTATTTATTTTTACACCTTTTTGTAATAAGTATCTGATATAATCATCAACATAGATTTTGAGAGAAGGAAAAAATAATACAAATCATGTACTTACTTTGCATGTAAATAGAAGAGTAAACTCATTGTACACCCAGAGCACAACCTCCTTGGCTATGAGGTGTTTTGCAAAACAGAAGATTTATGGAACACTTTACAAGATGAGACTTGTGATAAGCAAGTACATGTTGTATCTTTCAGCCCAGAGCTGGCAGTATCACACCCAGGTAACTCAATCCATGCACGGTATAGAGCAGGGATGAGTTACCCTGTCCTTGCTTTGCTGATGGCTGGCAGCTGTACACTGACACAGGATACAGACATTTCTGAAACACTGTTTTAAATTTTCACGGCCACACTGGTGATATTGAAAAGGCTTGGGGGGGTTTGGGGCTGGGGCAAAATTTCTTGGCCTTTGCCCTGTTACTTTGTTGAAATCCCCTCTTGGAATGGAACAGCTACTGCCATAATTTTTCACCTAAAGAAATCTTTGCCTTTTTCATTTTTCAATCTACAAGCTGGCAGCATCTTAAAAGTAATGCTTTTGGCAAAGTTTAGGACTTGATAAAATTATTTTTAAAGTCTCGCAGGAAAGGGTGACAGGATTTGTATTTATGCAGAAAAATAGGATGCCAGCCAGCCAAGCATGAACAAAAAGAAAGAAAGTGATTTTGAGGCACAGAGTATAAAATATATACTTAGTATTTATTATTATTTTTTCTGGGTTTAGGATTCCAAAGAAGGGATGTTTCATTCTTTCCCTTCTATCAGCAAATGGTCTTTATCTCAGTAGGAGCTCTAAGCCCTGATCTGTGCAAATTTTTATGTGAAAGCTTGAGTCTTTCAGTGCTGCCTGTGAGTGTGAAATTAGCAATATTGTGCAAACTTCACAAGGGATTGTTCATTTTATGAAATATACATACCACTTGCCTTCTCCTGAGTTCCTTTCCAATCCATCTCAGCTTCTCAACTGGTAAATGGCCTCATCCATTCTGCCACTTTTTGGCTCCTTTTAAACAACTGGCCTTCTGCTTCCTAATACTTCAAGATAGGAGTAGTTATGACACATTGTCAGTTTGCCAGTCTGACATGAGATTTTACAGTTTTATCGTTTCTTGTATGCAGACTAACCTGGGAAATCCAAGCAGGATCTGTGTTGCATCTTCATATCAAAGACAAATTTGCAAGAAGACCTTTATGGAGTCTTTAGCTTATCAGATGCAGTGTGCCCACAAGACTTAGGGAGAGAAGGAGACATGTGCCTCTGAACACGGATGTGAAGCCCCTGAGTGCTTCACACAAACGAGCACCTCTGTTTCCTAGGGGTGGGGAGGCCTGACAACTTCCCAGTCCCTCAGAAAACCATTAACAGACTCCTTCCCCCAGATGGCTTTGAGCCAATCTCTTGTAGATTAGAAACATCAGCTGATAAATTCCATCACAAAGCAAGCGCGTCCCTATTTGCACACCTCTGTATCCCCTACATTCCAGACAAAAAATCATCCTTCCATGAAGAAAAAAAGTGAGCTTCCAGCTTTTGTAAATATTTAATTGTTTTGTGTAGCAGCTTCAGAAATAATATCAGCAGCTCATTATAATCATGTCATCTGCACAACTCTCATGAAATAGCACCATAAGGAGATACTGAACATAGGACTTCTGTATGTGCAATACTTTATATTACTTATATACCTGAAGCATGTTTACACTGGCATTTGTGGTTGTTTTTTAAACTTTTGAATATACTGATAACAATTACAATAAAAGAAAAAAGGAATGGGGGGAAAAATGTAAAACAAACACCGTGCTGTTCAGTATTTCTTGCAATGTGTTTTCAGTCCCCTGTTGCTCTGAGGATGGGACTAGGTGACCTAATAAGTTCTTTGCAGTTGTAACTTCTATAGTTCACTTTTGAGAAATTACTCTCCGTTTTAATGATGGACAAAACATGTTCAGATACTAAATTTAAACAAAAAAAGAACTTCAGTGACTGTTGGGTCTGGCTGGAATCCATTGGCTGCAGCTGTGTAATGTCACTGGAAACCAAATTAGAGGCACATGATCTGACAAACAGTTACTTTGAGCAATACTTTGTTTTATATTTCTACATCCTTGTAGATTAAACTTCCCCCCTGGAAATGTCTGGAGTTGTGTGTTGTCAAGGACTGTAGTCTATTCCCAGCATTTGTGGATAGTTTTGGCTGCAAATTGCAAACAGCTTTGTGAAGATTTCTGGGTTTCAGTGCTTGCCAGGAGTGTTTATTCCCTGGGGAGATTGCATCCTGGATGTGGACACTTAGCAGGCAGTTGACATAATCTTTCCCCCCAGTATATTAGTACTGTGCTACATGATAACCTCTGCCACATCCCTACATGACTGACCTTTTGTTGCAGTGATGTCAGCTTTGTAATGTTACTAAATGCAGCTTTCTGTAAAAGTAATTCAGCCTTATTCTTTCCAATGTTTGTGGTGAGCTGCTAATTGCAGAGAACATGGGAGGAGTCCAGAGAGCAGGAAAAACAGAAGATTACTTTAAAAATTAGTCTATTAAAACTCTTTATTGCTATGACCACCACAGCAGTCTAGTAAACAGAGAGACAGTCATCTTTTATTTCACATGCTTCTTGTTGAATTTGAGAAAGGCTGTCCACTTATTTCATCCATGCAGCAAACTATATAATATTTTCTGTTTCATGAACATTTCAGAATTTCCATACCAGGCATCAGTATATTTGAATATGTTTTCCCTTATGATTTAAAGATATTTAGCAAATACAATTTTAATTTTACCACAGGTTAATTTTTTTCTTGTCACCATTCTGTAATTCATTTTGAGTTTTTCCTGTTTCTCGCAGCTTTTACAGGATTCCCACATTAGCTCTTGAAAACAACACTGATTTTGTCTATGTTTCAGCTGTGAACTTTCCCTCCATTAGCATGAAGGATCTTCTGGTAGGCATAGCTTACATAAACTGAAAAACCTTTTGGGAATCAACAAAACACCTAGAAATACACAGGAGAAAGAAAGCCCCAGCCAGCCATGGCCTATGGCACTCCATTGCAGCAAGCATTTTTTTAACGAAATACCAACTGACACACTGCCTTTAGGAATTGTTTATGAGTGAGTGTTTTATTTATGATTGTTGGCAAAGATCCATATTAAAATGTAGCATAATGGCAGTGCCTCTTAACAATAAAAAGTCTTGAATTCAGCTCGTGCAGGCACCATGATGTGACACAGCAGGAATGCTTTTAATATTGAGGAACTGGTCTTTTTTTGCCTGTGTGTTGTATTGGAGAGGCACTTAGCTATTCAAGATGCTACCCTACTGTACACAGTGACTTTTAGAAAAGAATGGAAGTAATTGTTCAACTTGCTTTTCAGATGGTTTCATTTGTTTTCAACATGTTATTCTACTTCATCAATGCACTATATTTCATTTGGTTGTATATTGTCTTTGTTTCAGTGAGGGTTTGTAGAACAGATTTCAGGAACTCTTTCCAAAACTGGACTGTATCAGACAGTATTACTTTTGCAGAAGGCACTCAGGATAAGAGCAGCAGAGCAGAATTCAGGATACTGTGTGAAACGGTCAGTGCATTACAGGGGCTAGCTTACTTTTCAGGAGTTTACCCAAGTTCATATTCAGAGTTGTATTAACAAAACTTCAACCTTACATTCTCCATTTCTCTTGTCAAGGAGGGCCAAGGCGTGCTCTGATTGTCATGGCTGTAAAAGCCAAACATCAAGCAATTCTCACAGCAAAGCTGGGGAGAGAAAGGCACGTTTTAAACTTGCACAAGACAAATGTATAGAACCAAACCAAGTGTATGGCAAGAGCACAAACACCATCTCTCGTGATGTTCTCCTGGTCATGAAGGTTAACATTTTCCCAGCTAAAGCACTCTGCCCATTTATCACAGACCTGCAACACCAGAAAAATAATCTCTGAAGCTGCAAAAAGTTTCAAAAAAGTTTCCATAGATGTCATATTCTTTCTGAAAATTTTACTTTATGAATATATATGATAGTTCCTTGCTCTTCAGATAGCCTTACTGATTTTTTTGTCGGTCTTTAATATTTTAATAGCATTTGAGAAAAGATGGGCCAGCATAGTAAGACCTGATAAAGAAAATAGATTTAAACAGTGAAGTCTCACAGCAGACCCAGGCTTATATCTGGGTTATTTTTTTTTTCCATTTTAGGCTTGGAAGAGACATCAGGAGATAGTTTAGGTGGAGAGTGTTTTGGCTTTGTTGTAACAAATACTCCCATGCCAACTAATGTGAAAACCAAAACATTTTGTTTTAAAGAACCAGGTCTATCATGTTCTCCTCTGTGCCCTGTATATGAGAACAGGCACAGCATGGGTAACTGACACCATTAAACCAGGGGTAGGAGACATGCACAATTTCACCCAGTACACCAAGAAGAAACTTTCTTGTGGAGAAGGACAAAAGCTACATTTTCTCACTGCCTAAAATTAGGAAATATTTGTTTTTCTTGAGAAGAACATGACCTCATGGGAGCCCTGCCCTTCAAGCACCATGGGTACAAGAATAAACACAAGGTAGCTGCACACAAGGGACATGCTATCAAGCAGTTAAGGAGGCTGCAGGACACATTAAACAACTTAGAGAGGAGGAAGAAGCTCTGGAGGAGAAATCAACTCTTTAAACACATAGATGTTATCACAGATCAGAAGCAACAAAAAGGATGAGTAAAATGGATGGACTGGAAATAAGGTTCAGCTACAGGAGATGAGAAGTTGTGGCCCCAGAATATAATGAGATTAATTATCTACACAGTGATTTGATTTTTTTTTTTTTTCCACAACGGCCAACTGATTCATCGCTCATGCAAAGTTTGAGGAAGACTATTTCCCTTGTAATTAGATAATGAAAGGAAAAATATCTGCAGCTGTGAAAGGCTTCTTGAAATAACTGTGAATCTCTCCCATTCCTGAATGAAGGGCTGTATTCATTGACTTTGAGAGAAGGAAGGAGGTGATAAAGACATGACACTTGAAGTTTTTCCAGCTTTTGGCTTCATTGCTGTTTCAGAATAACTTCAGTATTTGCTGAGGCACTGTGACATATTTCACTGTAGTGGTACAGACTGTGCTATCCAAAGGTAATAGAAAGGCTTTTCTTTCAAACCAGTAAATACTTCATCTTTTGTGGAAATTTCCTGTCTATGCCTGGCTTACCCAGGAAACCTAAGGAGTAAAGTGGTGTTTAAGTGGGATGGTTTTATTTATCAAGTGTTGCTACATGCACTAAGAAGCTTCTCTATACATGTAAAAAGCTTTGGTCTTTAAATCCATTTTCAAGTAGTTAAACTGAAGTAATTCTTTGCAAACAGATGAAGGAGGCACAACTAAGTCAGCAATGGAATTGAAAAATTAATTGATGTAGTGAAGATGACACCTATTTAATTTTGGCTGTAGTGAATGCCTGATATTTTCAAAGTTTTCTAGTTCTTTAAGTCTACATTTAATATGTTATTATTCTAAAGAAGCACTTAGACATTAATAAGAGTGATATTTTTGTTTAGTGTAAGATACTAACAGATCAGACAAACAAAGCAGTTACTCTCCCAAGAGGAGAAAATGCTAATACCATAACAGTTTTCAGTTCTTTTGACATACTTGCTTTGCCTCAAAATTTCTGAAGCATGTTGCTCTGCTCTATTGAGTGCTGCTTCATTAATATTATTTGCTTCATTGGCTCCTCCACACTCAGCTGTGGTTTGGGTGTTAGAGAATCAATGCCATCTCCTCTGCATCTGCTTCTTGTTTAAAATGCTGAGGATATCTCCTGTCTCATGAACATGTCTGCAGCTTTTCAGTAATTCCCATGTGATTAATGAGAATATATTCTATTTGATTTTGGGAGAAAGGGGTGTTTAGTCTCCACCCCACTTTTCTTATGCCCATATATACACAAAAAGTTAGTCCTGCAGTATCTATTACAGATTATTTCACTAAACAACCAGCCAAGTCTTTGTTCTGTAATTTAGCAGAACAAAGAAACCCTAAACTTGGCCCCCCAGCCATTTTAAGCAAACATCTGTGTGAAACCATTGACTCACTGCAATGTCTTTAAGAGGAAATCTCGTAAAACATATTGTGGACTCCTCACTGTCATCGCTACAGTTGTTATGTTGTGTCAAGTGTATACTGATCTTATGTAGATCATGGTTAGGGGATTTTATTATCTCAAAAATGCTTTCTCTGGAGAGTGGGAATGAAGTGCAAGAAAAAATGTGGATTGTCTTCTGGAAGTACACTCAGAGCTCGTGAACTTTTAACTACCAGCCCCTCAGGGGGACCTCCTGAGCAGGTCTGCGGGAGAAGGGGAAGTGGCAGCGTGGGGTGTGAGCAGCACCAAGGAGGAGCAGTGCCTGGAAAGCCGTGGATTGGCTCCAGCATACAGCATTGTCCAGACCTAGTGTGGAGAGGTGCATCTGCAGCTGCCATAGGACTGAGGGGCTCTGTGCTGCTGTTTCACACAAAGGGAGGCACATACGCCTTCCCAAAGATAAAGCATTTCTCTGGTCTGCTCATATTGCTCCATCTCTTCTCCAGTTTTGTTTCTGGACTGATCCCCCATGTCCCAGAACAATGTCCTTGCCCATTCCTTGCAGACCGCCTCCCAAAACAGCCTTTGACTTGTTGAGCTCTGCCTGTTCCTCTTGGCTGCTAAGGCAGCCCCACTCCCCAGAGCTGCCTATGTAATATGTACCCTGGATCTTTATAATATCTCCCTTCTTTATAATATCTCCCTCATGACCACCCCAGGCCCTTCAGCTTGTTCCCAGTATACACTGGGGACATGGGAGGGAAGGGATGGCCTTGTGCTTGGCTGCTGGGCTGAGCTTGGGCAGTGGGATTGCCCACAAACTTCATGTAATTTTGGGAAAGCACTTCATTCCTTGCTTCCTCATCAGCAGCAGGGCCACCAAATAAAAGTGGATATGTGCTGCAAATAATAAACTCCTCAGGTGGAAACCAGGACTCTCCTATTTCTCTAAGGCTGAAGCAAGCTTGAAAAGCCATATCAGCGCTGAGTAACATCAGCCTCCATGGACCAGCTGCTGCAAGTTCAAGTGCCTCTATTGGAGAAGCATGTGACTGCTCCCTTTCTTTCCCCACAGAGCCATAAAACCATATAGGATTATTTTTTAGCTGCCTATGGTTGCATTATTTGGCCCTTAATTTATAAGTGATAAAATAAAGTAAAACCAAGCTGATGAAAAAAGTAGTAATGGATACTGTGATTTGAGATATTTATTCATCTCAGGCTTGCAGGAAAAAAGTCTGCTTATTCCATTCTCATCAATCCAATAGATATAAAGCTATTGAACTGTCATACAAATAATAGTTTTCCAAGCTGCTGGGTAGAACAACTTCTGTGGGAAGAACTAGCTATATTGAGTACTTATCTTTTTAGCTTTGGATCCATGAACACTAAAAGGATCAAGCTTGTATTTCTTTTGAACATAGAATTATATAGGAATTACATGTCACACCTAGAGCTTCTCTAGAATTACTCTGGAGATTTTCAGCAATGACATAGAAATGTAGTGCCTTGTCTTTGCTCTACTGCACACCAGGTTATTGCATTTTTTGTTTCTGTAACAGAAGAGATGCACAGCCCTGAATGGGAGTGCAACCATTAATCAAATCATTGGAGAGGATTTCAAGGAATTGAAATTGTGTGTCTCTGAGCAACAGCCAAGCTGGTGTGTTGACTCAAATAAGGAGTGTCTACAGATGAAGTGACTGGGGCATTGAATTCCTGAGTGCCCTCCAAAAAATCTTAACTGCCTGAAGCTGAGCAGTCAGAAGCATTAGAGCATTTGAAAGTCTTGGCCTAGGCATGACATTGTGTCAAACAGAACAGGATCACTTCATATCAGCATCCAAAGCTGCCATAAAACCACCATGAACGGAAGAGGCTGGCAGTGGAGTCTGTGTGTTAACAATGCAGTTCCTTGTTTTGGCTGGCTTGTGTCACAGATGTAAAGATGGCATGTAAAGCTTCTGTAAAAACTGCCTCTTCTTCCCCATGTACTCCAATGATGTCTACAGCTTAAAAAGATGAATAGAGTCCATTTCTTACTATGCCCTCCAAGTCCTGTATTTTTTGCCACACTAGATAGCAGGCACCAGCTGACAAACACCTCAAATGCTGGTACTCTATGAAAGAATGAAGCATTTTTCCACATGATGTACTGTCTTAACTATTTTGTGCAAGTGTTCAGTGCTTCCACCACCACCTGTGGGGGAAGTGCAGGATTTGGGTGTTGGCATGCCTTTACTATGTGCTAGGCACAGAGCAAATTTGTGGCACAGAAGGGCTGCATTTCAAATATAAAATGTGGAGCAGCAGATGAATGTAATAAAAGAGAGCCATACAGAAACAATGACTCAATTATGAACAGCATAATAAGCAATGGTCACAGCATGCCAGGGCCATAAGCAGACTTCCTATTCTGGATTCCTAAACTGGGCATCATAATACCTAAATTGAAGTCATCTGGCCCATCAAGGCAACCCAGGGCATCTCTCCTAGTTACTCCAATGCCATATACAGCCAATGCCATGTACAGCCATGAAATGGAAATGACAACTGTGAGTTTACTCTCCAGCAACTCCCTTGAGCCCACCTGGTAACATTCAAGCCTAGTGCCAAGGAGGAAACAGCAGGCATCAACTTGGGCTATTTTCCCTGCCTTGCTGGGGGCTGAGGAACTGGTTGCCCCTGGGATGTACTGTCCCAAGGCCACTTTTCAGAAGAGCACTGGTGTGCAGGGTAGGGGAGACAAGCAGGCAGAGGTCATGCCCAGGAGCTCATCTCAGCCCTGTGTTACATGCTCTGCTCTGGCTGTGCTGTGCTGTGCTGTGGTTCATGGCAGGCCACGATGCAGAGGGACTACAGAGAGAGTAGAAGGGTCTGGCTGCAGTCAACTGAGTAAAGCGATCTCCTGGGACTGGAAAGTTGTGGTCTATGTTCATAGGTGTGAGTGGGTGGCATCTTCTGTAATACAAAATGCTTAAAGCATGGACATTTACAACCCCAAGAAGATATCTTCTCTCTAAGTACCAGTGCTTGCTGTCCTGTGGTTCCCAGGTTCCAACGTCCTTTTGTACACCAGTGGCACCAGTGCTGTGGGAAAGATGATGCATATGTCTCTCCCCAGACATGTCCATCACCCCGTCATGGTCCTCTCCTGAGAAGTAAATGATTATTCACATCCTGACAGGTTGAATTAATTCCAGCATTCACTTGCTCTGCTTTTTTGGCTGAGTACAGTGGCCAAGAGACTGTTGTACATGTAGTGTCCCTTTCTCCTCTGATACCTTCTTGAGCCTGTCAGTGTGTGGCACCATCTAAACAGGCTCAGTGGCTTGGGCCTCCCACAGACGTTGAGTTATTCTGCATCAGTTGCAAAAACTCCAGCAATGAAGAGCTCCTGCTGATACACTTCTGAGTTTGTGCAATAGCCCGTGAGCATCTACAGCCAGCAGCAGTAGAAGCAGCAGTGTTAAGGCTGGATACCTCTGTGAGCTGGCTGCCCCAAATAGTATGTGGTTCAAATTACTCTGTTGAACTAAGGCTCCTAAATTTCTCTTAAATCAGCCCTAGGTTTCCTAACAATCAGTCCAAATGTAATCCCTTGCCAATAAATGAACTTGAAGAAGTCTGGAATTCCAGCTATGTTGTTTGAGATCTCCAATGAATGTCTTGGGAAGTTTACAGCCTTGCCATGTTCTGCTAATCATTTAAACATTTAACTTGCCAAATGCTCAAAGGTTCAACATTTTCATGTTCAATGTCCTGAATATACTGTGAAAACATTTTCTGACTTGACCATTCAAAACAAAAAACTGCATTTTTATGTAGGAACCTAAATCAATGCTTTGGTCTGCCACACTTTGAACTCTGATCTCTGAAAATCTGCCACTCTAGATACCTACATATGGCTTTAGGGACCTAAGTCTTGGCAGCCAAATTAATGTTTGTGATACTCTCACATGTTTTCAATAAGAATCTAAACATAAACCAGATCAAAAAACATAGAAGTGGGGGGAAGGCAAGAAAAACAAGGCCCTGTAGGATATCTATGTGTTGACATAAAATATGGAATAATCCTGGCCTACTGCATCTGTGTGTTAAGAGTTTTCTTTCAAATGTGAATTATTGAATCAGTAGTTCAGCCTGTCCTTAGAAGAGAGCTACTGTACTTCACACATACCAAGACAGCAGGCTCCACACAGAAATGTTTTGAAGTGGCACACAGGTGCCCACCACACCTCAGCAGAAGGTCTTCATTTGCTCCCAGGTAATTTCCTGGGTCTTCTCAAAAATGAATTTTGGTGCCACTGATGAATAAAGATTTTTGTGTTTTCTGTTCTTATGCTATTGTCAATAGCTGACCTCTGCCCTAAGGCTGCAGCTCTGGGCATCAGGCCCGCTCTGCAAAATGACAGCCTCAGGAAGGCTTCTGGGGGAAGAACAAGTTAATGGTATGAGGCCACATTTGGCAGTACCTAGGAGATGCCCAGGGTTACTGGCATCAGAAATTACTTGATCTGGTTTTAAATTTACAATTTGTCAATGTGGCTTGCTTTTAAAGGTACAAATGTGATAGGCTCACCATCATACCTGCAGCCTCAGAAAAAGCTAATTATCTGCTTCAAGGTCCCTTGAAGCATGTGCTTGATATTTTTTCAGGGAAAATCAGCCCACATTTTTTCATTCAATGATGTGGCCAGACAGAACAACAATACAGTAGCAGAGTCAATACAATGACTATTTTGAGACTGCTGTTATGATTTCTCCATCCAGTAGACTGAAGTCCAAAACAACCCCAAAGTTCTCCTGGGGTGTACACTTTGTTCTTGCAACTCCTCTCTCTGCTCAGCTGGTTCTCTGGAGAACAGCACAGCTGTGAACAGGCTTGGGCAGGTCCATCCACGGCTCCTCTAGGAGGAGAGAAGAGTTTGGGGATTTCTGGTGAAAGGCAGCACAGCTCAATCAGCACTGCAGCTTTTACCACAATGCTGTTATTCACCAAAAGGTCAAAAAAGGGCACAGATGATTGTGGTCCCTTTACCCCTGCCCTTAGTCACAGTGTGAGACAGAGTTTCCAGGTGGGGGAACTAAAGGTGTTTTACTCTTTTGTCATGCCTGGACATAGGTTTAGCTGCAGGGACCCTCCAGCCTTGAAAACTAGGAAGTATTCTTCATACAATAACTGGAAAGGTACATGCCTTGCCCAGAACTTAAACTGAAATCCAGAATTATCACCATACTCTTATCAGGAGAACACTTTAAAAAACATGAAAATTGAGTGTTTTCACTGTGTACCTTCTTCCTGCTCTAGAGAACATCTACAGAGAAGCACAAGAGCTATAGATCTGCCATAGCCTTGTACATATATGTTTGCTATGGCACAACCCTCCCAGGCAGGACGTGTACAAAACCTCCAGACTTCAGTCTGGCTCAAAATTTGTAGCAGGAGCTACAGAGGCCAGAGTTCCTTATTATAGTCAAGTCATAAATTTAGGCAAAGTTTTCTCTTCCTGTGTTTGCACCAGCACACATATACTCCTCTCCCGTGCAATGTTAGGCAAGAAGATAAATTTTACCTAGCCAGAAGCATCTGATGGGGTTTAGCTCTTCCATGGCTTTGCATCTGTGACTCACCTCAACTGTCTGGCTGTTGCCAAATGTTGTATAAAGCCCTCTTCATTCTTTACATTCAGTACTTCTCAGTTTGGTTTACACCCACCAAAAATTTCTTCCATGTTTTTCTTCCTTACAAGGAAAATAAACTTGTAAAGAGGGAGAAGTGAAGGGTTACATCTGGAGAGAGTTATGGCTGTGGCTCAAAGGAACAACTGGAATGTCTGTAATGCGGAAGTTTCTTCCACAAAGCCATTTCTTTCCTCTACTTGAGAAGAACAGATACAGGCTGCTGCTGCTCACAGAGCACAGCCCCAGTGCACATTCCAGTGAGGAACGCCAACAGCATCCCTGCTGAGAGCAGGGTTGATGATTTACATCGGTGCTACCCACTCAGCCTCATGCACACTGTCAGGAGCAACTCGGCATCAGAAACTCTGCCTGTCCTGAAACTAATTACAAAAGCCACAGGCATAATAGTAGCAACCAATTTTATAATTGGCCAATTCTGATACTTTTTGGTATGGACTTCCAACAAACCAAGTGCTTGTAGTCACCACTGAAGTCAGTGGCATTGGGGATGTTTGGAATGGAAAAGACTCTTTATATAGGTAGTGACTCTGAGATCAGCGGCACTGAGTCCACCACAGCCTCACAGCTTCATTCACCTGTGGCAGATATTATGTTGGAGGGTGACATCTTCCACCTTCAAGCTCAACTGTGATTTTGAGGAGCATGTGGAATGAAGAGAGAGGAAAGGAAAATACTTTTCTTTGGTGTAAATTAGTGATGGGGAAATACACATACAGAGAATCCAACTGACTTCTCTTGCATGTCTAGAATCTCCCTCAGACTACAGTTCTCAAAGGTTGGGGTTGACTTTTTTTGTTGCATGCAGGTGAGTGGTATGCAGTTCAAAACCACTCCCTGTTCAAGCAAATGCAAAAGTTTGCCATTAAAAATTTTTAAACAAGAACTTAATTTCAGATTCTAAAATTCAAGTTATATCTGCATCAGATTCTTTAAAAGACGTTCAACTTAAGTGCTTAAAAACAACCCCATTTCTGAAAAGAAGAGTCAATGTTTGAAACATTTAATATTTATTTGAGCAAAACTTACAAATTTATTTTAAATTAATGTGCTACCTGTAAAACTATTCTCTCCTAAATTTTTATACGTTTTATAAGTTTGTTCATAAACAAACTAATTTTGGAATAATGGCATTCAGGGAAGAGGAAAAAAACAAACTACGAGACAATAACATCTAAAGTGATAGGGGTTTTTTTTCCATTTGTAAGGCATAGAGTATTTGCAGTGAACAATTTCATGCATACTGTTCTCATTTTGCTTTTCTCATAAGCATGCCAGACTAAGGACAAGGTTCTGTGAGAAATACCGAATTCAACTTGTTTTTAAAAATGCCATTCAGCAGAAAACAAAAGCTAGCCTTCCCCATTGTAGATCTTCCTCTTTTTCTCTGAGATATTCTAGCTTCTCTTTGCAGTCACTTTTTCGTTCCTTTCTAAAATGTCTAATATAGAACAAAACTATGGCAAAGTGAAAGTATTGATTTTTTTAAAAATGCTATTCACATCAGTGTTTAGTGTATTTTTTGAAATAATTGTGAGGAGAACAGCTACCAGTGTTCCAAACAAGTAACATCTGCAGTGCATCTAGCAACTGGCTTTCAAACATTCCCACGTGTGCTTGACTTGTTCCTGCACCATCTGCAGCAACTATTCCTGGTAGTTATATGTGTCACCAGAATGGATGTGGAGGAGAAGTTATGTTGGAAAATGGTGAAAAGCACTTTGGAAAAACTTGGACAGAGATCTCTCCTTGGAGGACATCTCCTTTCTCACTCTTGAAACAAATCCAGTGGTCCCAACAAGACAGTTATGGAAGCACTGGGCTGACAGTCCATCATGATAAACCCAAAGCCTATACTGTCCTTGGATTATGCCATTCTTCATGTTTGATTGCTTATTTGTCTCTCCTGAGCATCCAATTATACAGGAATTAATTACACACTGTGTAATTAATTCCATTCATCTGAGAGATATTTCGATTTGCCAGCTATTTAGCCATCATCACTCTTGAAAATTTGTGTCTCAATTGCAGCAGTTGCTTCATCTTCTTACACTTGTCCTTTGAACAGGGAGTTTTCTATCATTGTTATATCAATATCAATATTTATTGTATCTCAATAATGCAGGAATGTTTGTGGGTTTTATGGAATTATTGATAAAAACCATGAGATAATATGGGAGCAGAACTGCATACCTTTAGAAACACCTGCTCAGTGATGTTCCAATGTTCTCCAATGTTCTCCCATTTCCAAGTTAAAATTTGTCATATCTTGTCTGTTTATTTGGTAATCCACTCAGTGTGAGCCACACTGATTCTGATTCACACTGAAATTACTTTGCAAAGAACCTCACAAAATCAGATGTTTTAAAGAACTTAGACTTCTATCAGTGCTGCAGCTTTCATCAAATGCATTTCTAATCTCATTTTTAAGAAAAAGGTAGACAAGAACATTAGCCATACAGAACACAGGGTTACTCACAAAACTACATGACTTACTCCAAATTGAAGGGTTTCTGGTTTTAATGGTAATGCTCATCTATGAAAGACTCAGGAGCACTGAACACCATCCCACTGCCATCACAAAGTCAGAGCTGTTACCAAAACCTCCCTTCTTTCCATACAAAGAGTGATGGGAGGGTGATTGTGTCTGTGGATATCTCGGCTCTGGCATGGGAGAACAGCAGCCATGACCTCTTCAGCTCTTCTCAAAGTCTTCCACAGCTTTCTTAACTGAAAAGCAAAATTAGAAGCTGGAAGTTGATAAGCATTCTACCTTAGCCCATTTCTGGCTTCCTCACATTAGAAACAAAATGTAGTGCGAGACATGATGCCTCTGTGTGACATTTCTGTTGTAAATGTGTTGTTACAATTATGTATGCAGATATACTGAAACTTAAAATGGCTGCAACTGTACTTAAAGTTTGGTGTTCACTCCTAATATGGAAAGCAGCCATGGATTTATTTACCATTACAAGAATAAAATAAATCTTGCACACAGCATAGTTTTAAGGGGAAAAGGAGAAGGATTTGATATATAACCATGCACCAAGGATCCTGACTTGGCAGGATTTCCGTTGGTTTTTCCTTGGGAAATGTTTCTTATCAAGACGGCTATCTGGGATCTTTCTCATCTTTTCTGTTCCTTAGAGTTTATTCTTAGAGAAAATATTTTAAAATTCAAGATATAATCACAATTCTTTTCTTTGCCTTTTCAGACTCAGATGTGCCCTATGTTCTGTGCTTCCCAACACAGATTGCCAGGCAGCTAGGGGAAAAATATTTCTTTATAAATTGAAGCTCTTGTTTCTTCATTTCTTTACTCCCTTGTCCAGTCATCCAGATTAATTATTGATTGAGAACATAATTAAGAGCATTTATTGCTTTCCCTCAGGCCAGAGGACATGTATTTTTTAAAGGAAAATCTTCATAAATAATACTTTGCTTAAATAAATGTGCTTCAGAAGCTGAATTGTTACGAGCTTTTTCCACCCAGGCAGCTGGCGAATGAACAGCCTCATGGAAAGGGCCTCATTGCCAGGACATGAAGCCAGGACAGCAGCTGAGATGTTTTTCTCAGGTAACTCTGGTGGGATGGTTTTCTCAGGTGTGACACATAAACACAGCCACTCGCGTGCATAACCACGGCAGTGCTAATAATCCTTGTGTGCTACCAACCATCCTGACCCACAGTTCCTGCGTGCTGGTGTGCCATGGCCAGACGCAGCAGAGGACACAGGTGGCTTCACAGTGCACGTGCTGCAAGAGCTCTTCCTGCCCCTCTGCTGCCACCAACAAACATCTCACCCCTGTAAATGACAAATGTGTTGAGGGGAATGAGATTCGATAAGGAATAAAAAAGAAGGAGGAGGTAAAAAGAAACACACTCCCTTCTGCTGGCATGTCATCACTGGAACATCTGCTTTATGTCTGAGTGTGTTAATGATCTCTCTGAAACCCCACTGCAAGACAATTAGGGTTGATAAATCACAAGGGGTTTTTTAGGTTTTAAGATCCCAGATGATATGGTGGAAAAAAGGAGGCAAAAAGAAAAGAATGGACACTTTATCTCACCTAAAATCTGCTGAGTGCTGACACAAAAAACGTAACTTTAAGAAGAGAGTAGAATGCCATAAGAAGAACAGATACAGAGTTTTTTTTTTGTTTTTTTGGGGTTTTTTTTTTTTTTGTGATTTTTTTTGGTTTTGTTTGTTTGGGTTTTTTTTAATAAAAATGAGCCTGGTCTTCCTATTGTTTAGGAGTTGTGTGTATATACATGTTCTTGACTGGTGAACTTTTATGCACACATGAGCTTTTTCATCCAATAAAACATCACTTTAAAAAATCAAACCATAAATTATAGGATGATTTCATTGCAAAGGTTAGGGGAAAGTCAGAATTGTTTGCTAATATTTATTCTTTCCCTCTCTAGGACATAGTCGATTACAAGGCAGTATGTATCAGGGGCTTTTCCAGTTGTGTTTGTACACACTGTCTCCCACACCCTCACACAGTGGTAGAAGGCAGATTACATACTGTCTATAAAGCTAAAGCTGGACAAATTATCTGCAACAGATAGTGTGATTAGCCCGAGCCTCCACCTTGCTCACAAATTTTCTTGTAGTGGATCCTGGTGTTTCAGATTAGTTTGCTACTGAGATTTGTCCAAGCAAGGGACAGACTGGAGGAGCTGGGTGTCAGCTGCACCACTGGAGAGCTGTGGCAGCTCCACGCTTTTCACAGACCCTGAGGAAACTGACTGGGAAGTTTACAAACACCGAGCAGCAGGCTGATGCACCACAAATAAGGCACTAATACTAACGAAAAGTCAGTTTTCTCAAGACTAGTAAACATTGCCTGGAGTTCTTGTGTAGAGTTTGTGAGTACAGAACCTCCTCTACCTCCAAAGGATTCTGAAAAAACAACTTCCAGATAATTAAGGTCTGTTGTTTAAACCAAAATAGAGGGCAGGGTCTTTCAGGAAACTGGCACTACAGATGTGCTGTCCTTCAGTGGTCAACCATTTACTGTGTTTCCTTCATTAAAAGACATGCATATGCTCATTTATGTGATGGTGATGATGATGATGATGACAATGAGGACGATGACGATGATGATGATGATAGTAGAGCTAGAGAAAATTGCAGTGGATGGTTTCAGAGGTTCCAGTCATTAAAAAACTCTGCAATGCTGATGTCAGCTGATGTCCTCCATTTGCTTTCCCTGTGCAGGATATCTCAGTGCTGGCATTGACCTTACATCACAAAGAGCATGGCTGCAGAGTACATGGTCCTAGAAGTGCATGGTTTGCTTTGCATCCTTTTATATCTGAGTGAATTTCAGACAGTCTGGGAGCTGCCTCTTCCATTGGGCTATGGGGGCTCTTGAAAGCCTCTAACCCAACCTATTGATTTGTAACTGTGGATCTCCCCTCTAAACAGAGGGAGACCGTGTCCCTTGAGACGAAATCACCCTGTGCTCTTGCTGGTGCTAATGTAAATGTGAGAGGACATGCATTTGCTTTACTATTGATAAATCCACTCAGGCAGAACTGGACATGAATTTTATTAAGACTATTTCCCATTGTACTGAAACACCTCACTCTTTGCATGAAAATAAAAGAAATAGTTACCTAAGCGTCCTTCTGGCCATATACCTTTCCTGAAGGGGGATTCTAAAGTGTTTCTTGTGCAGGAGCTGGGGGTTAAACATAAGTGAGAGAGAAAAGAGGGGGTGAAGTGCAGCTCTGGAGAAGATGTTTTCCAGCAGTCATGCCTGTTGTGCCATAATGTAGCTGTCTTTTTTAAAGTCAGGGCATGACTGCAAATAACGAGGAATACAGACAAGAAGGCAGAAAAAATAAGTGCTTAGAAAGGAAGCAACCAGTGGATGGACTACTAGAAAGTACCTTACTATTATCTCCACACTAGTAGTCACTCTTGTTAGCTGAGAAGGAGAACTCAGAAAGCAACTACCTTGCATGTGCCTGAAATTAATGGCTTAGAAGGCTCCCAGACATGTATTATAACCTGTAATTCTGTGATTTGTGACAGGAGGCTTAACTCCAATGCAGTGCTTTTTCCAACATGCGTGTTCTCAGACAGAAAAGGCTGGGCATGAGGAGCACCTGATCAGGCTGCCTAGAGCCAGCATTACTAGCTCTCAGCTGGATTCCCACATACATCTGTACAGCACCAGACAGTATTCAGTTACTTCTTTGCAAGAATCAAATCCAAGACATTGGTATGCAGTACAAAAATCCCATCCAACTCATCTAAATGCAGATAATAGGGGTGCCCCACTGGTTTACCATCTTAGTCCCCTTTGACTTCAACAGTGCATGGTATTCCTCTGATTGTCTGGCTATTCACTGAGCAATTCTCTTCAACACTTCCACAGCTTCAGATGCAAAGACTGGTATTTTCTCATTCTTTTCCCCCACAATGTTGGGACTTTCAGAACAGCACAGTTCAAATGTACCTGGATTGCTGCAAAACATTTGATACCGTCCCATACAACATCCTTGTCTCTAAAATGGAGAGACATGGAATTGATGGGTGGACCATGGGTGGTCAGGATAAGGAATTGGCTGGATGGTGGCACTCAGAGAGTTGCGCTCAAATAGTTGCTTAATGTCTGGATGGAGAGCAGCGATGAGTGGCATCCCTCAGGGGGCCATATGGGCAATATTATTTATCATTTCCATTGGGGTATGAACAGTGATATTGAGTGCACCCACAGCGATTTGTGGATGGCACCAAACTGACTGGTGAGGCAGCTGATAATCTGACTGGAAGGGATGACATCCAGGCAGACCTTGACATGCTTTAGATTTGGGTCTGTGTGAGCCCCACGAAGAACAACAAGGTCAGGTCGGGGCAATCGCAAACACAGGCATAGGTTAGGCAATGACGGCATTGATAGCAGCCCTGCACAGGAGATCTTATGGGTATCTGTGGATGAAAAACTGAATAGGAGCTGACAGTATACTCAGGCAGACTAGAAAGCCAATCATGCCCTGAGCTGCATCAATAGAAGCATGCCCAGCAGGTTGAGGAAGCTAATTCTTCCCCTCTAGTCTGCTCTTGGTCCCCCAGCATAGGAAAGACATGGATTTGCAGGAACGGATCTAGACATGGGCCACAAATATAATCAGGATGCTGGAGCACCTCTGTTATGGAGACTGAGAGAGTTGGAGTTTTTAGCCAAGCTCCAGGGAGACCTTATAGTGGCCTTCCAGTAATTAAAGGGGGCCATAAGGAAAGATGGGACTGACTCTGAATCAAGGAGTGCAATGATAGGTCGAGGTAGTAATGGTTTTAAACTGAAAGAGGGTAGATTTTGTTAATATATTAGGAGGAAATTCTTTACTGTGAGGGTGGTGGGACACTGGAACTGGCTACCCAGAGAACTGGATGTGGATGCCCCATCCCTGGAAGTGTTCAAGGCTATGTTGGATAGGTCTTTAAGCAACCTGATCTAGCAGAAGGTGTCCCTGTCCATGGCAGGGCAGTTAGAACTAAATTATCTTTAAGGTTCTTCCCAACCAAATTGTTCTAGGATTCAATAAAATGGTGGTCTGTGATATCTCCCAGGGTAAGGCTGTAGCAAACTACTGAAGAGTGACAAACAAATAGAAACTGGATGCAAGCTCCTCAATGGACAGGGTGGTTTTTGTGTAAGGTGACTGCAGATCAGCCCAAACAATTATCCTGGTTATTCTCAGCTTTGGTACAAAGCACCTGGAAAAAAACACCAAAACAATTCTCAATTCAGATACCACTACACTTAGGCAGTAAGAGGAGAAAAGCTGCACCTCTGCTCATTGCCAGTATTTTAAAGAGTAGATTTGCTTAAACTCTGAGCTGCATTTTAGTATCTTCATTATTCTGGAGAGATTGCCAAGAAGCAGACTATTTCCTTCTAGCAGGACAAATCTGCTGAAGTTTGCCATTAACATGACATCCTAAATAGCTGTTACAAGACCCTGCTCTCTTCATAAAGAGGAAGCATGCAATAGAGGAGACCTGAAAGGTCACCTAGTCCATCTCCTTGACAGGGTTTGTTGTTTTGTTCTTCCCTGGTTTCCCACATCTTAATTTAAACTTGTCCTTACTTCCTTCCTCCCTATCAGCCATATGAATCTCCTTTAAAATAACTGCCTTCCTCCTCAGTATCAGACCAGATAACAGAGTAAATATTTCATGTCTTTCTCCTGTAGAACCTGAAATTAATCTGTTTCCATTAAGAGCTAAATTATAGTTAATCAATGTTTTCATCACTCTTCTTGCTTTTTCTGTGCACTTTGCTTCTATCAGCTGTGGCCAATAGTCCCCTCTTTACCTGCTCACCTATGAAATTTTTCTTGCATTTACTTACACCACTTTTTTAATAATCTCTTTAATTATTAGTGAATATTTGGATCTGCATCTGATTTAATTTTCAAGAAAATCAGCAGTGGTGGACCTTTTTGGATGAGAATCCTGCTCTTCCTTGCTTACAGGTTCCTTAGCTTGTTGCCTTGAGGACAATAACATTTTCTTTGGCTTTTTCTTTCCCAGTTCTCACTGATGAACATTTAATCTACTTGTAATGCCTCCATCCTTATTTTTTTCAGTCCTGGTTGTTGGCTTCTAAGCAAGGCTATCGTGGCATCTTCTAGAGGAGCTGACCTCAGAAGAACAAATGCTGGTTACCACTAAAAACAAATGACCAGTCACAATTAACTGTTCAGGTACTAACAAGCCTTTTCTTTTACCTTATATGCTTAACTGTGCTCATTTAAAATGTTACTGAAAAATACAGCAGTTTTCCAATAGGTTTCATTACATTGTAGCACAGCTATATATATGTGTATAAATCTCTAAAATGTCGCATTCTTGCTGGCACTAAGGATTTTCAAGCTGCTGTCAGTCTGTCACTCACTGCCTTTTACTGAAATGCTTTAGTGGCTTTTGGATTACTGTGAAGCTGGCCATCATTGCAGAGTTATATTCCAATTAACTTCTTCTGCCCCAGCTTGCTTGGAAAAACAATGCATGAGATTTTTGAGGGAGCAATACATCCTTCAGAGAACAGGCTTCCATCATTTTCCCTGTCAAAGACCTTCCAGATCAAAAGATGAAAAAAAACTCTGTTGACTTTATCAAGACAAAATGTGATGACTTCACTCAAATTAAATGTTCTGATAAGG
Organism: Onychostruthus taczanowskii; assembly: GCF_017590055.1. Taxonomy (NCBI): domain Eukaryota; kingdom Metazoa; phylum Chordata; class Aves; order Passeriformes; family Passeridae; genus Onychostruthus; species Onychostruthus taczanowskii. The sequence goes on along the minus strand of NW_024500349.1, from coordinate 5,075,121 downwards.
CCATTTTTGTATTCCCAAAATTCAACTTAGGGGAATACTTAATATATGGGGGAGTATGAATTCTAACTTTTCATTCCAGCTGAGATGAAAGCAAATTCAGATGGTAGGTATTTTTTTCCCCCAGAACAGAACTTCAGCATTTCACCCAGCTCACAGCAGATTCTCATTTACAGTGTATGGATTTCCTGTCTGCTCTACAACCTTCTCCAGAGTTTGAGGCTAAAACTTTCTGCTCCTTTCCTTAGTAGATCAACTGATTAAAACATTATCTGATCCTTAGTAACCCAAGGCTATAATTTAGAAAAAAACATAATTTCCCTCTGCCCTTTATTTTTGTTTGCCCAAGGGAGCATAGGAAAAGCAAATATTATCTACAGACATTTTTTTGGTTTTCAGAGTCCACATGCAAAAAGTTCCCTCCTCCTTGGAGTCGCAACCCCTTTCCCTATAGCTCTCTGTGTTATCTCATACATCCTTCCCCTTGTTATTTGTTGTGTATCTTCCAAAATAAACACAACTGCAGAACCACAGGATTGCAAGGCTTAGGATCAAAAACTGCATTGGCTTTAGGCTGGAGGCACTGCTGCACATGGAGATTTGAATTAAACCTCTCTAAAAGACTGCTATTTTTTTCCCTTCCCCTGTAAATACTAGAGGAATATTCACAACAACGCCGTCATGCTTTTCAAGAAGCAGCAGCCACTTGGTTCCATGTTTTGATAGAGAATGTCCCTGAAGTGATTTTTAATGGGAAAACTTATCCCATAAACACACTATTGAAAGAATAGTGGAGGATGTGAGGTGGTTATTGGTATAGTCAGGAGGGCAAAATCCTGTTCTGTTGAGATTCATTTATGTTTCTCAGATGGGAGTGTGGGGAACTGGAATTCCAGCTCAGATTGTTTCTGTGTGTATTAATATGCGGTTGTGCATTGCACAAGATGCCATAACCCATCTACTCACTGCCAGCACCCAGCAGGAAAGACATAAATGGCTTCATGTCATTGTAGAATTGTTACTTAGTTCCTAAATAGCCTCAAATCAAGAAGTATCAGTTCTCCACACTCTACAGGACAAGGAAACTGCACATGAACTCTAGAAAACCAGCAGGAGGACAGTATTTTAGGAGCAGAGCTTCAGCTAGTTACCTCTGAAGATTTGTTGTTTTAAAGATGAATCAGAAATATATGGAAATCAGTAACATTTGAACAAATGTGAACCAGGACTCATAGAGCAGTCTGTATGTTCTGCATGATAATGCATGCTTACCTTTGGGGCAGTCTGAGAGACTTTGAGCAGATGGGTGCAGGCAGACCCATGTTCATTCTGCCTGAGCTCTGAGCTGGCAGGAGAGGAGCCAGCTCCTGTGTGGAAGCTGTGTCATCGCAGCGGCGTGGCGCTGTGACAAACCTGATGTGCATTGCCTCTCAGCATTGGTCTGTGTCACAGCCCCTCACTGGTCACTGTAAGGTCCCCTGATTCCATCCATCCGGGGGAAAGGGATACAACATCTTTGCAAGGTCATCAAATAAATGAGCATCAGACATTGCTGGGTTAATCATATGCCCAATATTAACTTAGAAAAACAAAGGACATAATATTTTAAAATAAAAATTTTATCTCTTCTAGGCAATTCTTTTGACTCATCTGCTCTCAACTTGCCTCTAAATGTTTAATCCTACTTGCTCTCCAGCCACCTGTACAGTGTTCCCACAAAAAGAGAGCAAATATAACTTGGTGTTACAATGTAAAACTGTAACATTCAGAGTTTTTCAAAGAAGGGCTCTTAGGATTCCATTTGATACTATGGCTGTTGTGAAAGAGAGAAAAAAAAAATCAGAATTTAACCACCAGATCTTGATATTTCTAAATGTTTTCTCTGATTTAGTATGTCATCACTTGACAGTATAATTCATGGCAAGTAGATAAAAACTTTTTTTTTCCACTCAAAATTAATCTTAGTTACAGAATGTTTGCAGTTCTCCACTTCAGGTGACACTGTCTTCCACTAAGGTTGGGACAGCTTTAGGCAGAATAAGCCAGTCAGTGTTTTCTTGGCACAGCTGAAAGTAAAGACTGTAGAACTGCCTAAAGATTAGAAATATCAAGGAATATGTGGTCTAATTTCTGCCTGTTTATGATATTTTATGAAGTCTTGGGGGGAAAAAATATTAATTCTTTAATTTAAATGCTATGTTTAAAATAGAATACATCATCTTTGGCCACAAATCAGGCTGGCAGCTGTAGCCAGCTGCCCAGGACTGCTGGGTCTCTCAACTGACTTTCAGAGGTGAATATAATCTCCACAAAGTCAGAATTCTCTAATTCTGGACCAAGTATAGTTTAATCAGGATGGCAGCACAAATGACCCCAACTTTCATTTTATACTGTGCTTGCTTTAATCAGCTTTGGAGACAGAGTTGGAAGAGGAACAGGGCCTCTGTCAGGGGCTGTAAACAGCACTTCTGAACCACTTCACTGTCTCAAGGGTGTTTCAGATAGTCCTGTGTAATCACAGTCAAGCAGAGAACTGTGAGGAACTGACATAATATTCAAGTATTTGTTTTCACTCTGAATAAGACACAGATAAATATGCAGATTAAAAAAAAAAAAAAGTAAATGAAAATATTTGGAATGGTATCCTGAGGCTGCAAACAAACCAGAAGAAAGCACTTTTTCTGTTTGTTTTGAGAATAGAAATAAAAAATGGAAAAAGGTTGGAGTGAGATATAAAAATGAAGACAGAGAAAAAAGCCAGAGAAGAGTGTCCCCAATGTAAGGACATGAAAAGAGCTGGAAACAAGCCCAGATGAAAACCATGAAGTTGAAAAGAAGACAGGCTGAGAAAGCTGGAGCTGTTCAGTCTGGAGAAGAGGTTGAGCAGAGACCTCATAGCAACCTTCCATTATATGAAGGGGCACTACAGGGAAGCTGGAGAGGGACTTTTCATCAGGAACTGTGTAGGACAAGGAGCAATGGGTAGAAAACTGACAGAAGAAAAATTTAGGTTAGATATTAGGATGTGCTTTTAGATATTCTTTACTGTGAGGGTGGTGAGATACTGTAACATGTTTCCTAGGAGGGTTGTGAGTGTCCCATCCCTCACAGGTGTTCAAAACCAGGCTGGATAAGGCCTTGAGCAACCTGGTCTGGTGACAGGCATCCCTGCCCATAGCAGGAAGATTGGGACTAGAAGATCTTTAAGGTCCATTTAAATGCCTTAACAGTTGACCCCTGCTTCTAGTAAGGGAGTGGGATCACCACACCTGGAAGTGTTGAAGGTGTGGCTGGATCTGGCATTGGGCGCTGTGGTTTAGTTGTTTAGGAGTTCCAGTGGTAGTGCCAAGTTGACACTTGGACTTGATGATCTTAAACGTCTCTCCCAACCTTGGCAATTTTATGATTCTATGAACATTCTACAATAAGTTAAAAAATCATTTTTTAACGGTGACACCAAAGAATTTGATTTTATCTTTAAACCATAACTAACAAAACAGGTGCCTGCCCTGAGTCCAAGAGCTGTCCTTGGTTCTCTGCAGGGCTCTGCTTGCAGAATTTTGTCACCGGGCTCGGACTGTGCCCATCCCGGCAGTGGCAGGGCAGACGTGTCCCCTCGGGGAGGCGAGAGCCTGCACCGCACCGGGGGAGCTGCGCGGACACACAGGTGCGTCCGCTGAGTGGAAAGGGACAGGAGGGCGGCGCGCCGCCCTCGGGCACCTGTCCCGATCCCGGCCCAGCCCCGGCCCGCAGCCCAGCCCCAGCCCCAGCTCCAGCCCCGGCCCCGGCCCAAGCTCGGCCCCGGCCCGCGGCCGCTGCCCGCCCTCAGCGCTCGGGGCCGGGCCGTGGCCTGTGGCGCAGCGCCCCCCGGCGGCCGGCCCCTCCCGCGCGTGAGGGGAGCGGGCCGCGCCCAGGGCCCGGCGTCCGCCCTGCTCCCGCTGGGGCTGAGGGCCCCAGGGAACTTCAAATAAGGAAAATAAGAGCGTGCGGACCCTGCACCGCAACTAGCGCGGACTAGGGAGCCCACGTCAAATATTCGTACTTAAATATTAGCTGTAAAGCACAGTTTGTCGTTATAGATAAACTGAGCGTTGCTGAGACATTGAAAACAGCATGACTCTTGTCATGGAGAAATAGACACCTTTAAGCAAAGTGGCTGGTGTGTGTTGCTGGTGGAAAACACATTTATCTGATCGGCTATGAGCAGTTTCGCCTCTCTTTTGCTATGAAAAAGCCATGGTTTACTATGGGAATATAAAATTTGATGTATTGCAGAAAATCAAATAATGAGATTGCAGGATAACTTCTTTTAAAGTCTGTTGACTTTACTATGTTTTAATCTCTATGAAGTAAACGTTCCCTTAATCTATAAACCACATTGGTTATCAGAGGGTAGTTCCAATTATTATCCAATCTCAGTATAGGGGAGCTCAAAGGGAACCATGCAGAACAAAATGGGGGAAATGAAAAGATGTGATGACATCCCACCATACACCTACTCAACATTTAAAGGCTAAATCCTCCTAGTAAATGTCAGTCTTTTCAGGAGAATCACATTTCCCCTGTGATTTACTTAGTGTCTGCTGGGTGCTGCACGTGCACATCAATTGGTCCATTTCTTACTGCCAATCACTACTTTTATTACTGCACAAATAAACATTCATTGCTGAAGGTATGGTAATAAATACATTAATTGCATTTATTTAAAAAAAAAAAATAGGTTGGCGTTTGGTGTTTATTCCTACCTGGAAACTAAAATGTGGGTTTTTTTCTGCTGCAGGGGATGTTTTTGGGCTGGCTACTACAAAGAAGGATGTCACAGTGAGTAGAATTTTTTGTCTTGTTGGTCATGGTTTTTAAATTAGTTCCTATAATGCATACTAAATATATCTGCTATACCTCAAGATAGCTTTTAAAAATAGACACAATTTTAGGGAGTGAATCATTAAACAACATAAGTAATACTTTAAGTGGCACTAGGCTTACTAATCACTTTTTGCATTCTTCATCCTCATTGTACATCACAGGTTGTTACAGTTATGGAACAGGCAGAAGGTTGAAAACAAACAAGAAAAGGTGCTAGTAAATACAAAACACACTACATTTTGTGTAGAAACACAGACTGAAGAACTCTGGTCAACTACTGAGGAAAATAAAATATAACAGATAATTTCAAAAGCAAATAAAGAATAACTCCATTGCTACTGACTATTGGGCACTGTCAGCTCTTCCAATATGCCCTAGAAATCATTTGGAGAGCCCCAATGTAAAGTGACAGAGTCATTCATCAGTGGTACCATTTAAAATCCACCATGTACTTCTGAGTATAGTCATCCAAGCACAAACATTAATTCATTTGGTTTTCCTGAAGGAATTGCAAATAAGTGTTCCTGTTTATGCCTTCAAAAGGGGTTTTTGCCCACTTTGCATAATTTGATTATCTTACTGCTTAGGAGCTGGGCCTGAGGCTGACTCAGATACTGCAAACAGTGGTCCCACTCCAGCACGAGTGGGAGGCCCTTGGTCACCGTAAACATTCCTCCCTCTGCACTTGGAGGCAGCTCTGAGATCACATCTGCAAATCATTCAGATAAGTGACTTTGGTTCCACATAAAATAATGTCTTACAACTGTCCAGTTCTGGAATTTGTATGTGGTTAGTGTGATAAATGTTATATGATCTTATATATATACACACACATCTACAAAGGATAATCATAGGGTCAATGAAAAATGATAGTGAGGAATAGATATTGGATGATAGCAAACAGAACATTTGTTGAGCAGCTCATTTGTAGCTGTCTGCAGAAAGAAAAGGGAGGGTGAGAGTCTCCCATGTGTTAGAGTTAACTGCAGTATCAGCTATAAAAACTCTAGATGCACTAAAATCAAACAGAGCCTGAAGTCCAGATAATGTAAGTTTTTAGGAAAAGCACATCTGCAATCCTTTCACTGACATTTTCTAGATCACAAGAGTCAAGAAGAGATTCCTGGAGATTAAGAAGTAGCAGATTTGAATCTCACGTTTTAAAGAGGGCAAAGGACAGGAAACTATAAACTAGCAAATGGAACATTGTTTGTATATAAACCTGGACACTGCTTAAGTGCTTTGGCTAAAGAACACCTGGAAAGGTTCACTCAGATTAAGGAAAGCTAGAGTGGTTTATAATTCATTTAGTTGTTTGAGATCTTTAGAGCTACTACAGCCATTGAGTTCTTTATAGGTATAATGACTGCTGTGAAAGATACATTCATTTGTATCAGAATAATAAGATCATGGTTAGAGTGAAGCAACAGCACATACTATGGGGGTTTGGTGTTTCAGATGAAGTTTCTGTGAAGCTGGAGGAAAATTTAAGTGCTAGACAGAGGCCACTGTTTTCAGTGGTAGGAAAGATGTTGAAAACCAGAGGTTGTTAGAAGACCTTTCTTCTATGGATTTAAAAAAAATTCTCTTTTTAAAATTCCAATTTTGTGAACATTTGGGAGCGTTATATTAAATTATTTTAAAAATAACATTTAATTCTTCTCCAGTATTTTTACAGCAACAGAATGAATCCTAGTATCTTGCAGAGAGAGCAAAATTTATTTCAGTGGCAAAATCTGCTGAGATGGCAACACATCCGCTTCCAACTAGAACTGAGAATTTGGGACAGGGAGATAAATTCACAGTGAACACTCCTGTGCCCCATGCAGGCCTTCTGCAAAGCCAGTTGTCATTTGGTATTGCTCTCAAGAGTGCAGGGTGAAACTGCTGCACTGGGAAGAGGTATTTCTTCACCTATTTTGCTTGCTGAGGTGAGGTTTTCATCCAAGCTTTACTATCTTAGGCAGAGGTCATGTTTCAGTGGGACTCTATTCTTACAGACTTTCCCTGATCTCTCCTGAGATGTATCTCATTCATCTCTCCAGCTGTATCTCATTCAAGCTAATAATTAGTGCATTAGGGAGCTGTCCCATTCCACCATTCTGGCAGGACATCAGTTTTGCTTTCTCCACCAACCCCAGCCCACTGGAAACAGCAGAGATTGTGTCTGGATGCTGCTGGGCAAAGCAGACCTGTGCTGGGCAAAGCAGACCTGTCAGGAGCAGCTGCTGTGCTGGTGCATCTCAGGTGCACATACAGTCAGCCCTACAAGATACTGTGTTCAAGAAGCAAACAGCAAATAGGATTAGAAAATAGGATTTCTGGACACTTCCAACCTTCTAGCAACCTGATTAAACAGGGCTGGCTGCCAATAAAGATGGAAAACAATTCATTATCATGTGTATTGGAACCTACTGGAAAATTGCTTACTGCTCAGCAATGTCATTAATTCAGGAACACATTTTTATAAGGTTTCCATTTTCTCAAACTAAGGGCCAAATTCATCCCAGATGTAACTTCCATAGTGCCAATACAGCCACACTGAGAATAAATTTGGCCCCATGATTTAGAATCTCTGTGTGCAGGACCAGTCCACCTTCCTGTGCCAAACCATAAAAAGGCCAGTATCTTGGAGTCACCTATCTGTTTTTTCCTAACTATTCTTCAGCATAGACTATTTAAAATTTAAAAACTCAAGGTCAGGTACCTTTCCAGACTAGGAACTCTACAGCTGAGTGTGTTTTTTCTGGTACAGCATGAGCCAGGGACAGAAGAAGGACACATGTAGCTGAGAGGAGGATGTGCAGCCCCATACTTTATTCCCCCAGGAATAAAGCATGGCTAAAGCACAGGAAGATTGTGTGACAATTCACTTCAACCACTTCAGATGTGGTTACCACAGTTGTTCTAGGGATAGAGAGATCAAATAGATGTTCCTAAGACAGGAAGATGGACTAAGACTTAGAAAGCAAAACTGTCATGAAGACAGTCAAGAACATGGAGCTCCAAATATTCCCAGAGCTCTCCTTATTGATAATTTACTGTGTTAAATTTTGATAGCATATCTTTTAGGCATTGTATAAATGGAAGGAAACCTCATTTGTGTGCCCAGACTAGCAAGACTTTACAAGACAGTGATGTCTCTGACACTGCATGCTAGTCTGAGTATGCCCAGGCTACCCAAGGTTTTGTTCAGGTACTTGCCAATGAAAAGTGTTACTAACTCTTTATGAAGAGTTAAATTTCTGAAGCCAGAAAGTCTGCACTCCATACAGGCCTCAGTACACCCGGTACCCAGCGTTCCTCCTCATGAAACTTTGAATGGCTTCTATAAAAATACCACTGATCAAGTTTTTCTAGTAATAACTCAGATATGCTTTTCAACACTCTATTGTTCTTAGGTGTTACCAGTGAAGAGAATAACTTTATAGTTAGTCAGTGCTCACACTGAGCAGCAAAATCAGAAAGCATTTCCCCAGTTTCTCTTCTGAGGCAGTTAAATATCTCCACGCAGTCTTTAATGTCAGTGTTACACTCACATTAATGACATTTATTCACTTCACTAGAGTTTTGTGTGTGTATCAGAACACAGAACCAAGCTCAGATTTGGATTTAATTTCATTTCAAAATATTGGTCTTTCCTTTAAAAAGGAAAATTTATTCTTTGTCAGAATTTGTACCAAAACAATACATTGTTTTTTCTGTTGCACAAAGTGTTACATTACACTCTGCACTCTCATTTTTGTGTTACTGCTCTGGGCCCTGCGTGAGTTTAAGTGCTTAAAGTTAGACTATTCCTTAAGTATTTTGTGGGAGGTGGGAGCCTCAGGCCTTACAGAACTCCTTAAGAGACATATAAGGGTTGTTTCTCTTTTTAAGAAAGGTGAATGAGTGATGCTGAGGGTGTTTAGTGTAATGAAATTGCTTAGGGCTTTTTTTTTCTTGGACAGGAAATTTTTGTGGTTAATTTTGAAGCCTTAAAGTTAAGGAGGAAAAAGCAAAGACTTTTGTAAGTGGAGAAAGTACATGTTTTGTTTGGATTTGGGGTATTTTTTTCAGTTCTTAAGTCCAGCATCTGAAGCTGGAAGTGTCAAGCGGTTTGTGGAGTGGTTCAGAGGTCACTTCTGTGCACTGTCATGGCTGGTGACAGACCCATGATGCTGGGAGCTCTCCATCACAGGAGGTTTTCTCTAGTTGTTTACAATGCTAAACAGGTTGGTAGCTCACCTGGTCTTAGGGGCCTTAGCAGCCTTCAGAGTTGTGGAGATTTTCTATGTGCCAAGGGTACTATGATCTGCTGCCACCTGCTCCAAATCCCTTGTAGTCCTGAATTCTTAACAGATATTTTCTGGATCAGACTATCCCTGTTCCAGCTTTGAAGCTTGCTGGTTAAGGCAGGGAAAGGGTCAGAGGGGGCTAAGGCACAGACAGTCCCCTCCAGGCAGCGACACCCTTCTTGAAGTGTCTCTTCCCTTTGGAGATAGGGCGTGAATGGGACTGGTTTGTCTGTGAAATTTGCTTCCCCATGAGCTTCGGAACAACACACTCCTGCAAAGCAGTGTGCCAATTATTACTTTGCAAGGGAGAAAATATTCATCTTTTCTCATTTCCTTCTTTTTTTGCAGTGGCAGTGTGGGAACACCCCTAGGACATGTCCCTGGTGCTTCCTATGAGTTTTAGCATTGGAGGATGTCTGTGTTAGTGACCAGGATTTACCCCTCTCTTACACATTATCAGAAGACAGCATCTTAAGGGGCATTTTTGGCTGTCCTTACATTCTACACCAGAGGGGGTTCGGTTATGTCACATTTCATCCATGATTTATGCTTTTTGCGTCTATCCAATTTTTTCCCTCCTCCTAATTCTTTATTTTTTGTGTTTTTCTCAAATGGTCTTTGTTTAAATGTTAAGAGGCTATTTTCATATTCGTGTGTTAATATTTTCAACATCTGTTTATTTTGCTGCAGAACACTCCAAATGACCTGGCAAAAGAAGTAGCCGCATTTATAAATATAGCCATTACTTTAATTATTCTGATTTTTAACTTGTAGTGTATTTTTATGTGACTCAGGAGATTAAAATAGAAAACATTCCAGGCCACACTTAATGAAATAAGTATTACATTGTTTAACTTTATTATCAGAAAGAAAGTCTGGTCTTGGCTCCCTTCAAGCTGACTTCTATATTTATCATCAGAGACTTTCAAAAATTTCAGCCTACTTTTTTTCAGGTATTGACACTACAATACCCTGGCTTTCACTAAGAATGTAGTAAGACATTGTTTTTCCCTTTTGAACTTAGGCAATTTTAATTACAGGAGGTTTTACAGAGAAGATAGCTCCTTTATGAGTTGGATCCAGATTGCTGATTGTAACTTCCCTGATTTCTATAAAATACTGCCCTTTCCCTAAATCCTTTTCCTAGTGTAGCTTTCACCTCTCAGCTCAGGCTGTTCTGGTGCAGCAAACACTCTACGATGATGTGCTGCCAATGCACATGCCAATGCCCCTCTATCCAAAGTACACTGGATCCAGCCCTATTTTTGCAATGGAGCTCAATGAGTGAAGAAATAATCATGATTCTAAGTTTCTGAGTTTATAATGGAACAAAATTCTTTTCAAACTCTTATTCTAGTTCTTTTGTTTGTGCTGGAAAAATGTGCAATGATACAGCAGTGAGTGTCATGTACCCTGCAGCTCGTTTTAGCAGTACAGATTCTCAGAGCAGCCATGCACTGTAGTAGAGAAACAACAGGGAAAAGGAAATAGCATTCAATTAAAAGCAGCTCGTTCATGTTATGTCAATTTTGCAATGAATTTTGCATTGTGTGTCCATAGATTTATGTTCATAAAAGCCCAATGTTACATTATATATGAGAACTACCTTTTCAGTTGGGTCTTATCATAAGCCACATATCACTCAAGTGTCAAAATGTTTTCAATTCACCTGTTGCTCTCACATTTTGATGGATTTTTTTCATCCATATGGGAGTAAAAAGGCTATTGCAATGATGGTGTCAAAAAACAGAAGAGAAGAAATTTGACAGAAACATCTGAGTTAATGTTGTTATGCTGCTGTGTGCCTCTGAATCCCTGACTGCAATAGCAGTATTCTGCTGGGGCCCCAGGTTGCCACTGGCAGGTTCTTTCTGCATCATTCTCTTTTTCATTCTTCATCATCACTTTTTCCATGCCTAGTAGAAAATAATAGACATTTCTTTGGCACCACGTCTTTTAAAGGACTTAGTACATGCAAACTCACTCCTCTACTAATTGCCTGAGCCTTTCCCATTTGGACTTAGAGCTATTTCTCAGAAAAGGCTTTTGCAGTAATGAACATCCTCTTTTTTGCACTTTCCATTCAGGTTTTCTCCTATAGACTTAACTTTCTAAGAGACCAATTATTAGCATTCTTAAAAAAATATTCTTGCGAATGGGAGAGTGATAACAATGCTATTAACATCTCATAAGGCGAGGAAAATGTGGCCCCCACTGAAAACTGTGCTATTACATAACACCTGTAGGAGAAAAGGTGGAAATTTTGGTAGTTTCCCACATGATCTCACAGAATTACAGGTTCTGGTAGAAGGTAGAAGAGTATTAAATTTTATGCTAAATGTTGTCCATAGCCTATTTTTATTTTCTCTGTTTGGGTTTATTTGTCTAAGAAAGATTTTTGTTCCCTAGACCTTTTGCAGTGATTTGTGAGAGACATTGCAGAAAGGAAAAATGAGTTGATGGCAGTTAGACTTTTTCTTTTGGGACTATTCTATGAAAAGCTTAGTGTAAGCTCAATGATGGCTCTTCTGATATACCTGACACAATTTTCTGCTCAGTGAGTGAGACCCGACCACATCTGCAACTTTCTTAACAGCAGGTTACAAATAAAGTAAGTATTGAACTGAAACTGGGAGAGCTGGGACTGTTCTCCAAACAGCCAGGGAAACTATAGGTGCTGGTAAGCCAGCTGGGAACATTATCAGGGACAGAATGCCACTCTAGCTCCAACCCCATGAATTATTTTACAGTGGCAGGAGGTCTGGGGGAGTGTTTATGTTTGCTGTCTGATGTCCCTGTGTTTCATTTTTTATGAAGTGTGATAGACAGTGTGTTTTTATCTAGCAGTGCTTGCAAGACAGCTTCCCTTTAGATAAGGAATTAGTAAGCCAGAGGGCAGTGGCCATCCCTTGTGAGCTGCAGGAAGGAGGGCTTGGGGTGAAAGACGCCACCATATATTTTCAAGGACTAGAATTTTTTTATACAAGAGAAAATGAATAATTTGGAAGAAAGAGCAGGGTTCTATAGTCCAGAGGTAACAAATGAACACTCAGATTTGAAAAAGTTCCTGCACCCAGACTGGTAAGTCTTTTACCAGTGTGAGCTGTGGATATATGTCCTACCAGCCCTCTTCTTCCTATCACACGGAATGTTTTTTACAGGAAGGAAAACTGAAGTCTATATCAGAGCACCCAGCCAATTCCACAGTCAGGATCCATATCCTGCACACATCCATCTCTCTTGGTCTATCTTTGGATCCTACTGTAGGTACCAAACCCAAGCTCCTCTCATACAGCCTATAAGCTTCTTATGTGAAAGAACCTTTCACAAACTTGGCAACGCTTCAGCCCAGCTCAGAGCAATGTCTGTCTGAGAAGCCTTGTGCTCCCAGTAGCCCATGGTCTTGTTCCCCATCTTCCCACAGGTCATATTGATGTCATGAAGGGCTATGGTTCTTTTTACAGACCTGTCTAAATCAGCTGTAAAGTTGTCTACAAAATATTAAAATATTTTAAATAATAAAAAGAATCACTGATATTTGAAGAAAAAACTGAAATCTGCTACAACATGATCTCTGCAGTTGTGCATTGTAGGGAAAAATATAATGGAAAGTTCTGATTTTTTTTGCAAGAGAAATATCTAATAAAGAGCTCAGTTATGGGAACAACACATTCCCTTGGACATGTAACAATTATATGACCTAAATATATTAGATAAGCCATAAGGACTCAGGAAAAATTTTAGCTACATAAGAAATTACAGTTTCTCTTTTATAGTCACCCTATATGCTGAAAAGTCATAGCTTATTCTGTAAGACATGAATCAAGAAAGGACAGGGTTTAAAATAGTTTTTTAATTAACGTTCTTATTTAAATACAGAATAATACAAACATTGAATTTTTAGGTTTACAAGGATGTTATTATTACTTTATTATGGCAGATGTGAAATTTAACACAGACAAACCACATCCTGCAGAGATGGCATTTCGTTTTATGGCATTCACCTGATAGCTTGCCATCCTAAGTGTGGAGTTCTTTCAGCAATATTAAAAAGCCAGCTCCTGAAACTGAGTGGCCAAAAACCCCACACGTAAAATCACACCCATGATCTCTCACAGCTCATTTCCCACTCTCTTACTGTAAACCCTCAGGGTTTCAAAATGAAACAACTTTCAAGCCTTAAAAGTGAAATTCACTTCACCTGCATGAAATCATAGTAATCAAATTTTTATGGGTGGAGTGTGGCAGGGGAGAGGGAGAGAAAATTTACACTGCAGAAGTGTGGGGTCAAGTCAGGAAGTCCTACACAGTTCTCCCTTCCTTCCTCTCTTGTAGCTGCTCCTTTTTCTGGCATATTGACAATAACAGCAGCTGCAAGTCTTCACATGCACGAAAAGCTGCAGGCTGCCTAAACCAGAAGCTCTTTCTCCAGCCCACTGTGGCCTCTGTCTCTTTCCTGTCCCCTTGGGTCCCCATCCATCCATCTGTATCTCGAGACTTGCTTGGTGTTGGTTGCCTGATTAGTTGAACCATTTAGGTCCTAATACAGAGTTCCTGAAGGCAGGAAGAGCTTTTCCAATGAGTTAGAGATTTAAACTCAACGTGGATCTCTGAAAACAAGCAGAATGGGATGAAGTGGCAAGGTGACTGCAACTGGAAAATCTGGAACTGGTGCTTGACAAAATTGTTTGGATTCACCAGCAGTGGTAAGGGCAAATCCAGATTGTCCAAACTGAAGTCTAAAAGACTTCAATAAAGTGCATTAATGCAGATCTCCTGCAGCAGTAGCATGAAAACTGGACATTTAGAAGATAAATGGCAGAGCTGCTATCAGAAATTAACTCAAAAAAGTAGAGGTTGGTCTATGGATATAAACATGGGAATGTCCTTATAGAAAGTATCATTAGATGAAATTGACTGTTGCCCTCACCACAAGGGTCAAGTATTGCAAATACTGTAACTAAAATACAGAGATGGTTTTTATCCATCTGCAAATACATGATTTTCAAATAAGAACAAACTCTGCGAGTTGTCAGAACTACAAATGCTATCTTTGCTACAGAATAGAAATTGCAGCAAAACCAAACAAAAAGCTCATAAATTATATGTGCATTAATCTGATTTTAGAATATTCCCTAGATGAGACAGTGTTAGATAAGATTTGCAAAGGCTGAAAATGATCCAGGAATTGTGTAGAAATAAATTCCAACTATTAGGATGGGAAGGATTGTACTGGATTATCATTCTGGTTTATTTGGGTTGTAGCTCCTGAATTGTTGTAGGAAACTGTTCTATGAAGAATATATGAATGTAATCAGCTAGAAGTGTAAACAAGCTGTAAGTATTGTTTGATAATAGCAGTGAACAGTGACATTAGGGAAGCACTGTTAAAAATATACCAAAATTCAGGCCAAATGAAGCAACAATTTCCATGATGTGATACAGGAAAACTGGCCTCTGGGAACAAAGTAGCTGTAGATTTGTGTATGTTGGCTGGAAATAAAGGCTCTTCAACATTTCCTAGACTATTATTCTTACCTCTCTGAGGTGGCCTTGCTTAAAGAAGCTATAGGTGATTGTGTATAGCCTGTTTGATTTTGCTACACATTTTACTTGACCTGGAAATATCTGAACACAGCTGTAGGGCACAGGAGTGCCCTACATTTTAAGAGCTTTATAAAGAAACAGGCTTTTAAATGCGTCTTGTTATTTACATATGACAAGTTTGGGGAGGCATGATGTCTGAATTATAAAATATCCATGAAAACCGTTGATACAGTGATCAGTGTATGTAGAGTCATACACTGATCACTGTTTAGCCCTTTGATGATAGAAAAACATGATGACAGACAGTTCTGTGAGTGCTGCCATGGGACAGTAATTTCCCTCTAATCACTAAAATTACTTTTTAGGTGTTTTGGTCTGGACAATGCACTTGCCAGGCCAGGAACTGGTGTTCCTTCTAGCTGTGCAAGGGGGTCAGGGATGTAGGATGAGGAAGAAGTCATCTCTAAAGCCACAGCAATTTAATATACACACCCTGACACTGTCTGTGGTAAAAGCTGAGAATCTGACACAGTGGTATTTCCAGATCTGTGCTGTGCTTGTGCACACTCATGCTGACTTTTAGCTGATATCCTGAGAAAACTATAAATGAAACTATGGTTTTCAAGACTCAGCCAAGTGTTGGGTTTAGATTTTAGAATTCAGAATTTACTTTTTTTTTTCCATGTCTTTTTTCCTTGTGTCATTTTTAATGAACACTTAGACCATGTGACAAAATCCCTGGTGTCCAAGTTTCAGTTTCACACAGGGTTGGACACTTAAATGACTTGCAATAATTTCAAGACATGTTGATGTGTTTTGAGTAACTAAAGATTATGTTACAGAATTCTGCAACTGATGGTGTTTATCATCAGTTTACAGATATAAGTAAGAAAAAGTTTGTAGTATCAGAGAGGAATTAACTCAAACATTTTACACCTAAATTATATTCTTTCAAAAGCAACATAGAAATATCTTTGAAGATAAGGAAGAGGTTTCAAATAATTTCTAAAAATACCTTGCATACTAAAATGTCAATAAAGCCAATAGCTGTTTTTATTGTATGTTATCAGTAAGATTTAAATTAAAGTTTTCCTACCTGCAAGCTATGAAAAAAGTGACCATACAAAAACAGGGTACTGCTGCCTACTCCAGAATCCTCAGCACCAATTACTCAGTCATGGACCAAAGACTACAAAACTACCAAAAAAGTTACACATTTCTTAGTTCTTCCCTCACAATAGTGTTACAGACAGAGTGCAAGACACCTTCCTCATTGTTGTGCTGTTCTCATCACCTGTACCTTATTAGGGGAAAAATATTCCAGGATTAGATGCCAATATATAGAAATATACCTATCTATGAAGATAAAGAAGAGGTTCCAAATAATTTTGGAAGTATTTCCTGCTCTACTTTCTCTGATACAGCCTGTGGTTCAGAGAGTGTCCTGTAGAAACTTCAACATCTAGCCTCCAACCTAGCTGGACCCAGTTCATGGTCAGTCCATATATTAGTTTTTAGATTTTTCACAGATGAAACTTCAGCTGGTTGGGTTTTTTAGATATGGAAGAGTGAGCTGTTTTTTCTTGTTTTTTATTACATTCCCATCTCAAAGCCACTGATGGATTCCTAATTTGTTTTCTGCTTTGTCTTTCTGCATACTTAGGAAATAAAGCTGCTACAACACTTTGGCCCCAAATACAGTGGTCTCATTTTCAGGAATCTTCACAAGAACATACTGACTCTGGTGGCTGCTCTTACCTCCAGAGAAAGGCACTATGCCAACAACCACACACTGTTTTTCACTGCAGAGCCTTGTTGAAGGCTTTAATCCCTGGGCAGGTTGCCTGCATGGCCCTACACCCTTTTCCTTGCCCCACCTGGCATCCTTTACCCCAGGCAGCCTCTTGAGTGCACCACGTGTGTGTTGTGGTGCAGAGTATGGATGCTGGTGAATCCCTACCTTGGCACACCTCCAAAGGGGTGAGGAGGCACCTTGGCAGCACTGCTCTGCATCTGTCCATGGGGGCACTCAGGGCTCCATTGCATCCCAGAGGGTCTGCCACCTTGGATCATGGGCTATCCTGACTCTCAGGGCTCTCTTGAACACAAACTCTGTATGGGGGTGTCTGAATGCCTTAGAATAGCTCATTTGCTTTTCAGGAACATTTTTTTTCCCTTAATAGTGTTTTTGCAAGATTAAATAAGTGTGAAATGGGCATTTATATGATCCCTGTCTATAAAAGATGTTATCTGCCTGCTGAGCCTTCCTCCCCTGTTTGCTAATGGGAGTCAAGTCCTTCAATTCATGATGCTAAATTTACTGTAATTAATTATGTCTCTGTTCCAGTGCTGTCCTCATAATGTGTAATAATTGTTTGCTCTGCATAAACAGATATTCCTTCTGTACTGTCACAGGCACGCTTGGCCTGGGTTATAAATAAGCTCACAGAGGTGACTGAAGACTGCAGATTAAGCTTTATATTGCAGCAAGGAATCAGACCACTACTTTTTATTTAACTTTTTTAGAAAATTTATTATTTTTGTACAGTTTTCATACACTAGAGAACACAAATTGCAACAGAATACAATTTCAGATATGATATATTGTCATATGAAGTGTACAATGTTTATATTCAATAGATACTGTAAAAGAAAGCTTTACAATAATATAGTATTTTACGTATATGTATTTACAATATTACATATATTACACCTCTAAAACTATTAGAGGTGTTCAGGTGAAGGATAATACTGGGTGACTTTGTTTCCTGCTTTGTTTTGCAAGGGGATGAGTGGGAACTGAATTTCTGTACCACTAAAACCTATAGATTAAATATCTAGATATCTAGGTGTTAAGGACAATTGCAGAATCTCTTTCTAAACCCTGTTTCTTAGGATACCATAATAGTATAATAATTATACTGTTAGTATAAGTATAATCTCCTGTTACTGTTAAAGAAACATGGCATGCTCCAAAGCTCATGGATGACAGACTCCTGGTGCCCCTGAGAGGTAAATGAAACCCTCCCTGGAGCCATGTAAGGCTACTGATCTCTCTTTGCCAGAGCAAGGTATGGCTACATCCACGACTGGAACTGTGTAGTGTGTATGGGCTGTTACAGACCTGACTTTGTGACACACATGCATGTGTGAAGTTAGTGCATTGTACTTTTTACTGCACATGTAACTTGCTTTGTGGTGAGCAGGCTCAGTTAGGAGTAAAGACCCTCAGATGTTTTTCCTACCTCAGTTCCTAGTCTGGTAGATCAGCTTATATGTCAGTCAACTTGTTTCTTTGATTGTGGATCAGAGGCCTCAAACCTGACTTCTTGGCAACTACTGGTAAAAAGTACTGCACAGAACTAGGTGCTCATCTAATTAACATGGAGTATGACATCTGACTTCATGAAATCCACTGGTGAAAAGTAGTACACAAAACTAGGTACTTATAAAATTAACATTGCGCTTCAATTTGTACAAAGAAACATAACTGTTTGTATTCTATGTCTTACATTGATTCCCAATGGTAGAACTTCAGTGTTATAAACAAAACACTGTAAATAGATTCAAAGCTGGTTTCTTTGTCCCTTAACGTGAACTGTATTTGATTAAATGAAAGGATTTCTGAACTGAAACTTGTGTACCAAAGAGAAGTCTGGAAAACAGTTGTTAACATTTTACAACTGAGTTATGAACTCTTGAAAATATGACCTTTCCTTGAAATTTGGTAGGAGACCATCCCCTCCTACTACTCTGGCTTGCAGGTGATGCTGACTTTATTGAGCTCAAACACTGCATTTTTTTTAAACTTTTGAGTGGTGTAAGGCCTGTATCTGTAGCTCTGTAGCTATAGTTCTTGAGATTTAGTCTATTTTTCAGTTTTTAAAATGTAACTTTCATTTTTAAACATGCTAAAAGTAGAATTTCAACATTGCATTTAGGGGAGAAAATACCATTTTAAAGGAGCTTAAAAGAATTACAAGCAGAAATTTGTTTAGCCTCTCAGGGGATGTTTCAGCAGGCTTATATATTTGCTAAGTATTTTTCCACATAAAAGACTACTGTTGCATCTTTTCTCTCCTGGTGTTTTGGAGAGACTGGGCATAATGCCTGCTGCATTATGGAAACTGAACACTTTGGATGTGTTATTGTCCAACATTCGATCAAATTCTCAACCTGTCCATATGGACATAACCTAAGTTCTTCAGACACAAATTTTCCTGTTGGCCAACAGTCCTTAGCAAGAACTAAATAAGAAAATTCCTCCTCTGGGAAGCATGTAATCTGCGGAGGGCTTCATTTGGAAGATGCTTGGATTAAAAATGTGTTTAAGTGATATAGGCACCAAGGAACCAGGTGAGCACGAAGTCTGTAAGTTTCCAGTAGTGATTAATGTGTCACTCAAGCTGTACTTCAGAGCCCTGAGGCCCCTCTAGTTGGCTTGTGGGTGAAAGCTAGACAATGTGGTGCAAAAAAACAGTGATGAGACAGCACTGAAAAGTAACATATTAATGAAAAGTAATGTAATATTATATATTTCCTTTTTTAAGAAATATGGAGGCTATTTTTTCTTGGTATTTTTACTGATTAATTAAAAGAATGATGTGCAAATGGGACACACCTGAAGAATACACTTAAATTTTTCTTCCTACCTTTTCTCTTCCTGCTACTGTTATATTTTTCTGCAGTTTTTGGATTTTTTTGGAAATTCTGGCTCATTTCAAAAACTTGTTTTGGTTCCATGGCAATTGGAGAAGTAGTGAAATGATGAATTCCTAATCAAGAGGTTATCAAGAGGAGGGCACAAACTGAAGTCAAACTTTTTAGCAATCTCTGCAGAGCTTGATTTAACCTTACTTAGCATTTAACAAGAGCTTCATTTACATAAAGAAATGTTAAAGTTCAAGTGACAGAGCTCCTAATAAAAATCCCTGAGGCTTCCTGCAAGTTTTGCAGCAAAACCAAAGAATATTAATTTCAACCTTCCAAATATTTTGGATTCCTTAGGAAAAAGTGAAAACATATTTAGAAGATAGTGCCTCACCTTGCTGAAGGGTTTCTGCAAGGTTTATAGTTCCTTTGAAAATAAAAGTTTCCATTGAAAATGTTTAAAGTAAAAGCAAAATTTATCCAGTTCTCTTCAAATCCATATAAGAAAAAAATGCTGGTGTGCTCATCAGAACAACTGTACTAGTTTAATAGTTTCATATGTTGAATTAAATATAAAATGAATTAAACACACACAGGGAAATCATGCATATCTGTATAGAGGCCCATAGATGAAGGAGACGGGGAGGGCACAGAGGACTCCATGGTGGGGATGGTTCGGATGCTGTGTGGGCAGCTCTGAGGACCCCAGTGCCCACACACCCTGCACCAAGTGCGTTTGGCATCCTGGTGGGCGATCAGCTTTGCTGGTTCTACTCCTTCATGAGGAGAGGTTGTCATTGACACAGGCCTGCATAACAGACTTTGACAGAGAAATGAAAAGATAAAACAGATTTTGAACAGTAGAAGATAAAGTAGAAAATTTCTAAATATGTAGAGTGTCACAAATATTATCTCTACCTCAAACTGGAACAAGGCATACTTACAAACATTTGCACCTTTTTCTTTTGATGAAACCTTTCACAAGCTCCTTAGGGCACAGAATTTTAATTTCCCCTCCTAAAAAGTCACTGATAGTGTTAAATACCAAGTAACCTTATATAACAACACATGTTTGGGCAGATAATTGAATACTGATCTGCTTTTTAAAATTATGCCATCCTCTAAGACTGGCTTGATTTTAGAAACCATTATGAATAGGGCTATTTTTCTAACTATGATCTTACTGCCAGATACAATTATAATAACAAAACATACGTGTGAAAAGTACACCTAAGTATTACTTATGCTGTAAAAGAAAAAGCTCGATAACAGCATATTGATCATGTAGTTCTCAATCTCAAAAAAACCCTTTTTAGTACCTCCCTCTTAATATTTTGGGGAAACAAAGGTCAGTGAAGGTAGATAAACTTGTAGAGTAGGATGAAAGGGTAACTGACTTTCTGAAGCACACTGTACTAATCTCAAAAATATAATGTAAGTAATTTGTGCAGTGGTGTGGGAATTACTATTTAAGATGGATTTCTGTATTTTGCTGTATTTCTACATCTTATTTTGTCCTAACAAAACAGTTGTGTGATCCTACTGTGCAGATCCATCATTATCACAGTGAAGCATACTCCAAAAGTGAAAGATGTAGGAAAAGAAATTAGTTTGAAGTGATTTTCTGTGAAAAGATCATGTTCAAAAAAATAAGTTGTTTTGCATTTTTTCCCAGACATCTTGAGCAGGACATAAAAAAAGGAGCTGTTAATTTCAGGCAGATTGTGTGGTTCTTGGGGGATCCTGTGCAGGGCCAAGAGTTGGATTTGATGATCCTGATAGGCCCCTTTTAACTCAGTATATTCTATGATCCTCTGATTTTGCAAATGTCAAAGTGCATGTAAGAAATATTCTCTGTCTTCATGAGAAATAGGTCTTGATAAAACATCTGAGAACAATTGGCTCCCTTCTGTACAACTGAGGCAATGATAGCTGTGGCACTGATTCAAAAGGCATTGGATGTATTATCCTGCAATACTATTATGATTGAACTTTTTTCCCCTGTCAATGAGAGGGAGAGAAAAGGAGGATCCTCTAAGCAGATGGAAATTTCCTTAATCCCATTAAGTGAAGCTCCCTGCTTTAGTCAAAAACAATCATATCCCAAGTGGGATTTTATGATATAAAGCATCTCAAAGCTTGTTTGTGGATTTTTTTTCCCAACTCCTTCCAATAAAATAAAGCTGAAGCCCAGAGGGAGGCAGGGCAATGACTGTCCAGCCAGCTGGATAGGAAGCATGGCAGGAAGTCCAGTAAATGCTTCTAGAGTGAGTTTAAGGTATGTTCCTGAAACACTAATCTCTGCCATTCATTCAGAAATCCTTACAGGAAAAGCTTTGCTGACATGATGGGGGGAAAAAAGAAAACTTTTTCTTCCTGTAAATACTTGAGCAGAAAGGAAATTTCACAAGGAAAAATGATTGTCATAAATTTCATAAATCTTTAAGGAGCTTAGTAATACAAAGTATGTGGAGTTAAAGAATCTTTTAAAATGACCTTAGAGAAACTAGTGGTCCCAATCCTCAGCCTTCCAGCTCTTAAAGCTACCTTCCTCCTGTCACTGAGAGAAAAATGTGGGAATTATAACCTCCTTGCATCATTGCAAAGAAAAACTAGCCCATGACATTCTCATGGCTGACCACACAGGCACAAAACAGTCCTGTAAGTGGTCCCTGAGTGCATATAAATCCTGTGAGCCCATGTTCTACCAGCACAGGCTATGCATTTCATATATTTCCAGCCACCTCTACTCTCACTGTTGGCAGGTGGATGGTATAAACCACCATCTCATTTTTCAACAAGAATTTATTTTTTAATGGTCTGGAACATAACAACAATTGGTTTAAAAGTTAGAAATTCAATTGAAAATAGCATAAGTGAGTGAAATTAACTTTCAAATATAGTTCAAATTGCTTTTCTTCACTCCCTTTCACCCACTTTGGTCACTGAAAGCTTTGCACTGGGACTGAATTAACTAGAAATATATTTCTTATCCTGCCAATATGTTCAGACTGGATAGGGACGAGTAGTATGTTTTTCACCTTGGGTAATGACAGAATTTGCCACTGCCTGTAAGGTCTCTCTGGCAGGAGTAGAAAGGTCAGCTGCAAAGCCTTCTTTTACACAGAAATGTCATCAATCAGAGTGCTGATGAAAAAAATGAAGTAAGGTTCAAGTATTTCCTAAATGCCAACTTCACTCCTCTGATAGGCCCAGACTAGAAAGATTAATACATATTCATAGAAAATTATTAAAATATTCCTCTAAAACTCTTCATGAAGTGAGAGATCCCAGACTTTTTGATGATGTTAAAGGAAATTCTTCTCATGCAACTGGGGTCTTCTACAGTTTATATTTTTAGAGGTGATGGACAGTGCTGCAGTTGAATGTCACAGGTCTTAGAGCCTAAAAAAGGCTGTAGTTTCTTTCTTGTTATTATCAGTTACCTAGGAACTCCAAGAAAAAGCATTCCTATTTGCTGAAGCAGATATTTTGCAGAGGACATTCTTTGTGCTGGAGTATTCTTAGCTCTGAGAGGAGATGTTTATTCCTTTGGGTTGATCTCATGTTCTGCCCCAGCTAAATGTGCACTCACATCTCTGAAACAGGGCTTCTCCCACAGTGGACAGGGCTAAGGACATTCAGAATGACTGTCCAGTCTTTCCTTGCAGAGACAAGAGCTGATACAAGCAGCACAGTACTTCCATACCTCTGGAAGCAGAAGAAGCAAACTCTTACCTCTGTGTTGCATCGTCTCCATGGAAATGGTTCTGAGGAGTAGAGTCTGTTCTGCTTCTGACTTCCTCCAAATAACCTAGCAGATGATTTTTGTTGAAATTAAAACTACATCAGATCAAGTTCAAGGTCTGGCTATAGTTTCAGCTGGCGGGTTTTTTTTTAATAATTTGTATACTTGAAAGGAGAGCAGGCATTAAATTCACAGATGACACCAGGCACGGAGAAACAGCAAGAGTAATGGAGGACAGGGCCAAAACTCAGAATGATCTTGGCAAATTAAAAACAAACCTGTTCTGATAAGAAAACTAGGAAGTGCAGTGGAGAAAAAGTCCTTAGGTAATCAGGTATAACGATCTGAGCAAATGCTGCATGGAGCATGACTTGCTGGATAGCGTTTTGCAGAGAAAAGAGCATGGAGAATCCCAAGCAAAACAGAAGTCAGGGACCTAAAATGTCATCTCCTGAGCTGTATAAACAAAAGCATTGTCTACAAAACATAGGAGTATTTCTTTTCTTATTACGTTGGTGAGTCCTTGGGTAAAGGATCACATCTGATGCAGGGCAGCATCTCAGAATTAGTGAGTTCTGAATTTTAAAACACTGACACAACTTTCTGGTCTTTCAGGGTGTGCATTGTTCTTCAGACCTCCCCAGCTCCTTTAGGGACATTTTGGTTTTTACTTCTCTCACAGCCATATCCAAGTCATGACTCTGTGCTGCCAAAGGCAGCTCTGAAGAATGGGCAGGAAAACAGCTGCAAGTTTCTGTGTTTCAACCTCAGGACTAATGTCACCTATTCAAATACAGAGGAAATATTCAAGTAGGTAATATTTCACATGTTTTTAATATGGCATGTGAGATTTGAGGCTTAAACATGGGAAATCCCACATTATAATGGATGTCTGGCAACTCCAGTTATTTTTAAAAAGATGTGAATAATCTGAAAGGGATCCAAAGGAGGGCAGTAAGAATAAGTAACTGTCTGCAAAGATTGACAGCCAAAAGAAGGGAAGAATGAGGAGGGAGACAGACATAAACTTCCAACATGTAAAAAGTTGCTGCTGCAAAGGGAAGTAATCTGTTTGCCATGTTCATGTTGCATAGGATAGGAACTTAAAAGCTTTATGTGTCACTGGGGGAGGTTTAGGTTAGATGTTAGAAAGTGTTTCTGAACAGGCAGAGCAGTGAAGCATACGAATCACTTTCCCTGGGGAGCGACTTGGGACATGCGGTCTGGAAAACTGGGCTGAACTGCAGCCTGAGTGTAGCCTAAAGCAGAAGAATGGCAAGAGCAACCTTGCAGAGTTATTCCCAGTACTGGAAGTCTTTCCAGTACTGCTCATAAGTCTATCAACAGCAGTTGAAAGAAGTAACCAACTGAGTGGCAATTTTTTTAAGTATCATCTTGAAAAATTCGTTAGCTCTTCAAGCAACAGGAAAGTTCCCACAGTATGCCTTGGAAAGCATGAAATTCACCTTTAATACTAAATGTTGCTTTCTTGGAAACAGTCTTAGTGAGGTAATAGTCAGCACAAAATAAATTACTGCATTCAAGTCAAAGTTAAAGACCAAATTTCAACTTCTGTTGTCTGCCTTTCTTTACAAATAGACATCTACAGAATCAGTACTATGCCCTATAAGATGGCAAGGAACAGAGGGACCTGGGTATTTTTTTTATTGTAGTGTTGACAGTGATATTTTTCTTTAGGTATTACCTTGTCCCTGAATCTTTTGCTATGCACCTAGGCAAGAAAAATAGAGATTTCACATTTAATGGATAGGTGCGATAACTAACATTAACATTAGTGTGTGTTTGTGTATGGGGGCAGGGGGAGAGGAAGCAGGGAGAGAGAGAGAGAGACATAGACAGAGAGACTCATGAGTTTCATATGCCTTAAAGGACTATTTGCTCCATCTGATCACTGGAGATACTTAAATTTAGGCAAATTTTGTTCAGTGTTTGTAGGGTAAGAAGTTGTATTTGCATGTAAAACCTTATGAATCCATATGAAGGTTCTAGACCCAATTTACCAAAAGTTCATGACTCTAAGATTGATACACGAATGAAACACACTAATCAAGGAACAACTGTCGTAACTATGGTTATCTTACAATATTAATTATACTGTATGAAACAGCTATATTAAATAACTTCACTAATGACTAAGCCTTACAGTACAAGCTGTGATATGATTTTTCTTTGACATATTAATTTTGTCCTGAGACTTAATTTTTTTTCTGAGAGGGATAATGTTTTTGCACTGACACCTTCATAGTGCAGAACTAACCATGTCTGAGCAATCAGAGTTTATCAATTTCTTTGTATTTTATTGTATTCAGTTTTTAATATTTGAAGTAACATGAAAAATTATTTAAATTGCTCACTCCTTCACTACTTTGTTTCCTTTTAAAACAAACATATTTTTCCATGACCTAATAAAAGAGAAACTGTTCATAAAATATTATTTTTATGGTCTTCCATTTTTTATATTTAGTCATGTAAAGGTGATATCATTACCCTGTGGGAACTGTGTTTTTTGTCCGCTGTGGCACCCCAGAGATAGTATAAGGATGTATTTACATAACCATTGCCCTTAGAAATGTCACAGTATCAGGTTTAACTTACTGAGCAATAAATTCTTACCAGCTTTCAAATCCAAAAGGGGCAGCATGGGAATTACTCTTTATATTACATCTTTAAACATGCTTTTCTTTCTAGGTGAGAGAAAAATTACAGTGAAGTAGGGAGGAAGGAAAAATAATCTGACTCATGTTGGGTAAATCTAAAAAGGTAATTTCTTGTTTCTGGCCTGCTAGCCTTGGGGCACATTTTTCTTTTTTTCTCTGCCCAACTTGTACATTTTTCTTTGTTTCTCTGCCCAACTTGTACTGCTTTTGAGATGAAGTAAAGAGTCATCCATCTTCACAATGTAGTTCTGGTTTTGGGTCAAGATAGGACCTAAACTAAAACGAAATAGGAACCAATACTGCTGGAAGACACTTTCAGCCAGCTCTTCTGGACTTCCCCCTCAATTCTCTTTTCTGACACCAGATTCTTCTGGCACCAGCTGGTTGAGGAAAAGGAAAAGTTTGGATCAGCTTTCTTACCTCTTCTCAAGTACTATTCATTAGTTCAATTTTGAACTAATGTCTGATTTTACCTTCATAATAGGTCTTATGCACAGCCCAAATGACATTGCTCCTTTAGCTCTGATTTTTCATGCACATAATCTGTCAGTCAGCCTAGGAAGTATGACCTAGGAACTGAGAAAGTATTGCTTTTGATGGCAGAAGTGAGTTGCAAGTTAAAAGTGTTAATATGGCCCTGTAACTACCCAGTTCTGGAGTCATTACATTTAAAATTGTAAACAAAGGCCGATAAATATTCAAAGTTACTGTAGTGCTAAACTATGCTTTCTAATCATCCATCATCCCGTGTATAAGACACACATATTTAGTATATCTCATTTCTTAATGAGATGATGTTCTAATGTTCTGATACATTAAAATCTCAGTCGTGTCCAAGACTGTTACTTGTCTGCTCTATAATAAAAATGCTTAGCTGGTTACTGTCGTTGGCCAACTGCATCAGGTGATAGTGCACCACCACCACCTACTGATCAATTGCCTGTACTACCGAGAGAGAAAGGCCCCCGCTTGGACCCATGTGGATTTGCAGATTTTTAATTCACAAGTTAAAATTCTTGTACTGAGCCAGAGTTTGTCACATGTTGCACATGCCTGACAGGGAGAACAAAGACAACTAAATTTAGAAGTCTAGAAAGATAATGAAACTAAAAAAATTTCAGGGAGCAACTATTAAGGGGTTTTGGATAATGCTAATCTGCTGCTGGAAAAACTGCAGATATAGGTTATTTGAACAGCATTTTGCTCTGACTTACAACAAAACATGTCAAACTGGTGACCTGATGGTAGGCAACACTGATTAATGTTGCACTGGAAGGATCAAATACTGCTTTTTCTTCCTGCGCTTTTACTCATGCTAATGAAAATGATCACCAATATTGTGTAAATTATCTTTGACAACTCTGCCAAGGTATTCAGCTGCCTATGTCCATTTAAAGAGCTCAGTAATGTAACACATTGCAGTGCATAGGGCACACAGTTATTCAGGCTAAGCTTCGAGCATGTTTGTTCAGAGGAGCTAAGCTGTTGCTTCTCAGTATGACCTCTTGAATTTGACTGTATAAAATAAATATTATTTGATTTTTGTAGTTAGGGAAGGGATAATAAATTGGCATCAAATTTCTTAGCTTTAGAGGAATTATTTTGGTTCATATTCTTTATAATATAAGTTGATCTTTTCCTAAAGTTTCAAGGTCTCTATGTACTTAGACCAGCTACTCACTTTTTTCACTTTTTTTAAGAGGCTGCACAGAATCTTTTTCTGCCCCTTTAGCAGAAGGATTTTTTTTACTAGAAAAGTTATGGGTATCAAAAATGTGATCTCTCAGCATTTCTTATGCTATTGAATCCTTTTATTCTGATACTTCTGTAAACCAAGTTGATGTGAATAAGGATTAGCCTGGTAGAGTCCAAGTTGTCTAGAAATGGGAGACTATTAACAAGGATCCTGTTGGGTAGTTTGTGCAGTATCTACATTCTGCAAAGGGATATATCAAAAATACCCAGCCAGAGCACAGGATTTCACATCTTTTTCATCTTGGTGTAAATATCAGTGTGTTGTGAATGGAGACACAGACTGGTGCTCAGAGCCATCCTTTCCACTTCAAGTTCACTGCCTTTTGTTAAAGTGTTCTATATGGCTACCTCTTCAATCCACTTATCTTCTTTTGTCCGTGTTGGTGGAGTTGTGCTGACTTACAGCAGTAGATAATAAGTCATTATGTTCTGTACTAGTGTTACCTCTGTGTTTCACTTCACTCTGTCTGTGCTCTAATTTAGATGCTCTAACATCAGTGTTTGAGGACAGTCTCCTTTGATTTATTGTTGAGAATGCCATGCACACCTCTACACAATAAATAGTGTGATAATAACAACTTATTTCCATTGAGCAAGAAATCAGACACTAGGTAATGATCTAGAGGGCTGTCTTGTCTTTGACTGCGATCAAGGGAATTTACAGGTGTTCAGCTGGCCACAGGAGGGCTCTCATATTGTTCCCTAGATTCAGTAAGGAAGACAGTGTGAACAAATACCACATAATTCAGATCAGACAAAGTCTCTCTTTTCCCAGATTACTCAGAGTTTATGAAAAATGAAGATTTTTATAGTTCTTAAACGAAGCCTTTCAATCAGGGTTAAGACCAGTTGGGACCATTAGATTATATTACAGAATATGAAACCATTGTTCCCAACATTTTCATAGCTGGAACTCCCTACAACCTTCTCCACTTTCCCAGTCTCTAGACTTCGTCTTTGTCCGGTCCCTTCCACTTCTGTTTTACTCTTTGTACGTTGTCTCAGTTTAATGTCTCTTAATGGCAATAGCAGGGAGGTCATGCTAATTATGCCAGCAGGGTTTGCTAGCCTGGACTCTAGTCACAGCCATGCTTAGCCTCTAATGTCATTATTCTGAAGCACATCTTAGTTACTGGAAAGGAAGAACATGAGCTGTAAGATTGTACCAATGTTCTTTTGTTTTTTCAAGTTGTTCTTGCTGAATGTGTGGCATTTCTGTGACTTTATACAGTATAGTAATTTTAAAAGAATTATAATAACTCCAGAGATTTTAAACTAAACAAAGAATAAAAGTATTTTACTCAGGTAATACTTCTCTTGTATGTTTATATAGATATTTGCCTACCATGCACAGATACAGTGGTATGCCTACATGCATGTATTTATGTCTTGATATATATCTACATTTCACTTTACAATACGTACAGAAAGATTGAAAAATAACAATTTTTCATGGTGGCATTGCAAACACATAAACAATGCTTTCCATGGAAAGGAAATCCAAGAAAATCATGCTTAAATTTTACAACTTCTATCTTGGTCCTACTGGATTTCCATTTTCAATAGTTTGTGTGTATCCACATGCATATGCATGCATGCACGGTTAAGCCTAACATTTGAAGAGTTTCAGTTTCCTACAGTGTACATTTCATTAGTGTTCATTAGCCTGAGTCCTTCATTTAAATAGGAATTCTCTGTCTAAACATTCCTGTGAACACTGTTCCTAATGGAGGTACTGAAGTCCTTCAATGCAAAGCAAGCACATCGCAAAAGCAGGCTGGCATGTGCTAGGCTAATCTGAAGCAGAGGCAGACAAATTCAGTGTACACTTGGACAGAATAACTTCTGGGACTAGTCTGAGTCACTCTCATGCTGAAATAATGTCCCTACAACCAGGCCAAATGCAGGGCTTCCTGAGCACCTCTCTCCTCAACCATGTGATCCACTTAGGGGCCTGACTATTTTTCTTGGGTCAAACCCATTCATTTGTGTCTTCATTTTCTCAAGCTTAATAAAATCACAGCACCATAAGATACATGTAATGACATCACTTCTCATTTTCTGTGTTTCCCCAGAAAAGCTATATTCATTGTGCTCTGGAGAACATATTGCAATGGAAGTATTTATTTGCATAATTTTTTTCACATGAAAGCAGAAACTGCCATCACCTTGGTTTTTGTGGTACTTCTGTACTCTGTTTGATGGCCATGCCACCTTTGTCAATAAGTGATCTCAATAAATTTTCCCAGTTCCTGTCTCCCATATTCCTTTTCAGTGTACAAGAGCTGTAAGAGAAACAGAGTAGTCCTTGTGTCCTTGAGCCTTGCATTACAGAGATAGCCTGACTTTTATCTATGGACATTATTCCATAATTCCACAGTCAGCAGACCCAAGTTTCTTCCCTCCTGGGGAAAAAACCCACCACACTTTCAGATTTCTTATTAGTCACTATCCTGTCTACCCAACATATGGCCACAAATGCTCTTGCCTTAGAGCAAGAGTTTTCTCTGTGCTGGATGCAGGAGCTGATAATAACATTATTTTATTTTATTTTATTTTATTATTTTATTTTATAGAAGGCATACATTCAGCTGGAGGACTGTTCCTGGAGCATCCTGAGGTGTAAGAATGCTCAGTGAATATTCCCCAGGAAGCAGCCCAGGGTTTGGTGTAAAATTAAAGTGGGTAATCCATAATCAAGCAGGCATATGGTGTGTCGGCATGGTGGAAACACCAACAGATCAGGCAAAGCCTGTGAGTCAGGCTAAGTGGAAGGGCCTGGGAAAGCCAGAGGTTTGCTGCCTTACCTAGAAGCAGCTGATCTCTGCTTCAGTGAACAGCAGCAGCTTGTTGCTTGCAGGAGTTTGCACCAATACACAACTACCCACTTTGCCTTCCCCAGAGCCAGGCCTGCTCACATGAGTGTCCAAAGGGTTCGGAATGCCAGAGACAAAAGCATTTCACAATTCACTTCAGACCCCATCTCCTGAGGCTTGTGCCTCTTGAGGAAGCCTCAATTTTTTCCTAAGTAGTCATGAGACAAGTCCTTCACAGCCAATTCAATTTCTGATGAATTACCATGCCTGGTCTTATTCACTCATGAGACAAACAATACAGTCCTGCCCATCATTTCAATATTTCACATTTCACTGTGTTTTCCTTGCATACTAGTTAAGCTCTGTTTTTTCCAGATGATTGTTATTTTAGACAAAACCATCTACAGATGCTCCTTCTCTCATTCCTGCTCCCCTCCCATGGAAATCTGTATCTATTTCAGATAGACAGTCCTCCAAAAAGTTGGGAAGAGATGATACTCAGATAGCAGCCAAGACAATAACCACTTTCCTATTTTTAATGCCATTTAATAAAAATTTCAACAAATGTTCAATTCTAATACATCTGTAATCAACAGCACAGATGTCAGGTTTAATTAGA
This sequence comes from Onychostruthus taczanowskii, assembly GCF_017590055.1. Classification (NCBI taxonomy): domain Eukaryota; kingdom Metazoa; phylum Chordata; class Aves; order Passeriformes; family Passeridae; genus Onychostruthus; species Onychostruthus taczanowskii. The sequence goes on along the minus strand of NW_024500349.1, from coordinate 5,044,168 downwards.
AGTCAGGGATAGGTTCTGTCAGCATGTCTTCAGTCCGTATGATCTACTTTATATCAAGAATAATCCAAACTTACTGTGGTAAGTATCAGTTAAAATGAACAGGCCATTCAGGAATAGAATAGAATAGAATAGAATAGAATAGAATAGAATAGAATAGAATAGAATAGAATATCCTGATTTGGAAGGGACCCACAAGGATCATCAAATCCAACTCCTGTCACCACACAGGACCAAGAATCACATGATGTGCCTATACCATGCTCTGGACAAACAAGGGAAAAATGAAAAGAACAGTGCAGAGTTCTGTGCATTTCTGATAGGTATACAGTAAATACAAGGTAAGATATGCAAACCCTGACCTGGAGAAGTTTGGGTACAAGTGTATAAATATTTTTCAGTATGTCACCACACAGGACCAAGAATCACACGATGTGCCTATACCATGCTCTGGACAAACAAGGGAAAAATGAAAAGAACAGTGCAGACAGAGTTCTGTGCATTTCTAATAGGTATACAGTAAATACAAGGTAAGATATGTAAACCCTGACCTGGTGAAGTTTGGGCACAAGTATAAATATTTTCCAGTACGGTAATTAATTTATTGGCTGAATCTAGAATATATAAAATGTTTTGTCTCAGTGCACTCTGAAAAGAAAAGGCATGGCTAAGGGACCCAAAAAAAAAAAAAAAAAAAAAAAAAAAAAAAAAAAGAAAAAAAAAAGAGAGAAACGAGAGAGAGATGAGCATTCAAATTTCAATTGTCATTTCTATTTTAAATGCATAGAGAAAGATCTGCTATCTCCTTTCCATTAAAACCAAACCTAAGTTAACTTTCTCCTAAACTCTGGCATAAAGAACGCAGTCATCTCCTCTTCCCCCAGCTATCAAAAACATTTGTATTGTTCATCGGTCCTTTGGTCACTGACATTGTCTTCCTTCCTTCCCTGCCTTCTTTGACACTTTGCTTCATATAGAAACTCATTTCTGTTTCTTCCCCACTCTGTGCTATGCACAGAGAGCATGTGCATTCTAGGTCTTCAGGAGCAACCTGAAAACAGCAGGACTGTGATTATCCTTACTTTCAGGCATAAAGGTTGCAGAATATGACAAAAATCTTAAGGATATTGCATTTGGCTTTTGGTTATTTCCAAAATACTGGGAAATGGCAGGACAAGGGAAAAAGCACAAGTACACCAAGATGTATCCTGAGACACTGAGACATCCTGCGATCTGTAAGACTCAGAATAGTAGCAAGAAAACCATCAGAACCATTTATAAACATAAACACATGTGAAAGCTGAAGCAATTTCCACATACTAATATTGTAGAATTTAATTACTTACGTGTCATGTGAGACAGCTTGGTAGCAAACTCTGAGCTTGAGTTCTGTGACGGAAGGAAAACAAAAACCATCACAAAATGCATCATATAAATGGTTGTGGGAGGGACAGTGTTTAGCACTCACTAATTCAAAGCTGGGCTCTTGGGAGCTGAGAAACTACTTGTATTTGCTGGCACAGCTGTGGCTGTCGAAGGGATTACTAAGGCGTGATGGGATGTGTGTGGCAGTCAGATGCAGCAGAACAGTCATCTGAGAAAAGTTATATCAGTAAGTGCCACAAGGTTTTGGGGGTTTTAACTAGGTGGTTAAAATATTCCCAAAATTATTTCCAGTAAGAACTGGTGCCACAATATGGTGAAAGGAATACCTGAAATATTTTAAAAGTTGAGATTTTTAGATAGAGTTGGACCTGATGATCCTTGTGGGTCCCTTCCAACCCAGGATATCCTATTCTGTTCTATTCTGGAACAGAGGTATTTGCAAATTGCCAATAACTTTGAACTATTTTAAAGATGCTGCATAATGGCATTTAGAAAACAAAACAAAACAAAACAAAACCCTGAGCTTTAAAAATTGAAAGTCTCTACCTCTTATGAAGAAACAATGATTCATACTGATGCAGCATTGTCTGTGTGACTCAGCAGGTGTATTGACACCAACCAAAGATAAGGGATGGGTTCTGACCAGTAAAAAAATCCCTATTCCTCAGTTTAGATTAAGGGAGGAAAGAGGTTGAAGTAGGAAGGTGGGAGCACCTGTATTAATAGAGATTGTTTAAAACTGCTTGGACAAGACTATGGCAGTAGGTATGGCAAAGTTCAGAAATATAAACTGGTATAAATGCATGAGATAAAACAAATGGAAGAAAAGACAAAGAAATAAAAAGTAAGTGTTGTTTAGAAGTTTGGGTGAGAAGGAACAGTAATCAGGTTTTAAATGGTAAAGGAAATTCAACATTTTTGAGTAGAATGTTATAATTTCCAATTGTAACACTGATATCATTGAAACTAAAGTTTGAAGTAAATAAAATTTGGAGCAGAAAGATAGATTAGATTTTGGTTAATATAGGTAGTAGGTGAAACCATGAGAATAAGTGAAGTGTCCTGGATGACAAGAGATGTCCGAGCAGAGGTAACAAGCAGAGAAGAGGAAGGGGTGCCACAGAAAGCCATAATTGACTTTAGAATTTCAGTGAAAATCTTTTTTAAAAATCTTAGTAAGATTATAGCTTCTGAGAACAATGTTTGCCAGTTTTGTATTGATTTATAAAGTGGTTTCTTTTTTTTTTTTCATCCCCAAAGATTTTAGTCCAGGACTTGTAATGACAGCTCAAGGCCATTAAGCAAGACTCCTTTTGCATTTTATTTTTGCTGACTCAAATGAACTGTCATCAGGAGGCACAAGGAAGCACAAACACTCAGAAACTCTGTGAACAGAGCTGTGCCTGGATGGGTGTTTGTGTCGCTACAACTTCCACAAGAGCTGTACTGCTGTGTGGAGAGAGCTGAGAGCAACGGTGGGACTTGGTGGTGAGGAACTCAGTCTAAACTGCTTTAAGTGTATTTCATCAAAGTGATTAAACAGACTCTTAAGGGAAAGCTCTTAGATTTAGTTATCAAGAGCTTTAGGGAAGACAGTGGTTTTAGTAAGGCCTTATACCAAAATATACTTTAGAAAGCTTCTATTTTACTGGTATATTTTGTCGCCACTTGCTGTAGCATAATGAAAGTTTGGTTTGTTTTAATCTGACTTTTCTTTTTGTTGTATCATAAGAGCTGTGTGGCAGCTCAGACAGTCATGTAAATAATACACAGCAGAGTTTAAATCAAACCTTCTTCAGAAAAAGTTTCAGGTTCACTTAGCTGATATCCAAATGACAGACATCCTTTCAGCTGAATAGAGCCATAAATAACAGAAAAGGGCAAAGAAGGATTTTAATGCTGAATAACAACTTCCTATTAATTATAGTCTATATTAACCTTATAATAATCCTTTGTGTGAATGTTTCCACCTTTTCTTATTGTATTCAGAATTTTGTTATGTTGGTGTTCTTACTAAATCCTTAACTCTCAGAGTCAGGGATTCATCTGGGACTCTCAAATATTTTTGTTTGTTTTAAATTCACCTTTCAGAAATGCAGGAAAATATAGAAAACAGAACTACCTTAGAGGCTGAAAAACCCCCTTGCAGAACAAAATGTTCTGATATTTCCCATAGCTCCCAAAAGCTCTAGAGGTCCCACACAACCCTTCCTTCATCCTTTCTTCCCCTGTCCCCAAACCCACTGACTCCTCGGTTGTCCTTTCGTCCCTGCTTCAGATCTCCCAGTCCCTTCTCAGCTGCTGAGCCTGGCCTCCCAAAACTCTCATATTAACTTCAAGACTCCCTGCTAGCTTTTCCTCTGCAACCTTTATGCAATACTTACAGATTTTTATTCTTTTTTAAATCTCAGCCTATCCTATTCTGGCAGCACCCATAAGATAAATATAATTTTATTTAATATAGAAATAGGGTAGTAAAAGCTACTTTTGGCTCTAATATTTATTGAAGTCTCAAGCTGGTCCACATCCAGTTGCCTACTAAGGAATTTAGTGTGCAGTCAGGTATGGGGATGTATTTCACACATAACTGTTTCACACTGGTTCCCTATGTAAACAAGTACTTAGGTCTTCTGAGCCAAACATTTCTTTGCCTTATGAGCACGTATAGTCAGTAGTCGAGTCTCATATTAATAGTACAGCATGTGTATGTCAATATTGAAATGATCTGAGATCTTCAGGTGAAAGGCATTTATGCCAAAGACAGCATTATGTTTTGGTATCCATGCTCAGCATGGCTACAACTAAAACAACAGTAGTACTCAATCACTGCTAGATTTCTCAAAAGGATATGAAATAATTGTTAGCCTGGTCATAAAACTTTGATTTTTTTTCTTTGAAAGATCCAGGACTAAATAGCTTCTATAATTTTCATGTAAAATGTTTAATACCACATAATCTGTAGCTGGCTCAACTACCAGGAGCACTGCAAAATAATCTTCAGGGCTTTATATCTGATGTTCACTTTTTTTTTGTTTTAGATTTAGGTTTGTGTGATCTTCCATACATAAAGTAACTGGTGCGCTAGTAAACAAGGACTTTTCTAGAAATTATAAAAGTACTTCAAAGCAATTCTCAAATGCACACACTGCTACTGCCAACCAGAAAGGCTAGATAACAGCCTGCTAGAGCTATGTCTTTATCATAAATATTTGCACCTTCTGGTTCATTGAATTAATTTGCTATATATGAAATATTTAACTGTTAATCCTCCTTTATAGATTTGTCATTGGCTGTCTAAGCACTGTTTTCAAAACTTTTATTTGTCTATGTGGAAATAATACCACAAGAAATACAGCAGTAGACCTTGTGAGGAAGAACAGAAAAGAACTAATTAGCCCAACCTTTTGCTTAAGCATATCCAGCATGCCTTTCAAGGGTGTCTGAATATTGTAGAATTAAAAACCGGAAATTTTAACTGTAAGCCTACCTGCAAACTAATCCGTATAGTCTCCAAGGTACTCATTGAATGTGTCTGTCTTCTAATGATTGGTGCAGAGCGCCTCATTAATAGGTACTCATATTCTAAGTATGTTAGTATTCATTACTTGAATAGTCAGCTATTTGAAAATGTGTTTGTACAATTTAAAATATAATTTACATTGTTTGTACAATGTAAAAATGACTGTGTTTAGCATCAGCATGGACTGGACAAATAAGAAATGGTGCAGAAAGGAAAAAGTAGACACAGTGGGTTAGGAAGAGGCCCAGCCATCTAGTTGCCACTGCACCTCCAGTGCTAGGGCTCAAGTATTCTTTCTGAATAGAAATCACAGAACGGTTGAGGTTGGAAGGAGCTTCTGGAAGTCATCTGGTCCAACCTGCCTACTTAGGCAAGGCCTCATAGAGCGAGTTGCCCAGGATTGTGTCCAGGTGGTTTTTTAATATATCCATGGATGGAGAGTCCACAACATTGCTGGGAAGCCTGTGTCAGTTTTCCGACACACAGAATTAAAGTGGCTCCTGATGGTCAGAGGGCACCACCTGTATTTCTGTTTGTGCTCATTGCCTTTGGTCCTGTCACTGGCCCCAACCAAAAAAAGCCTTGCTCCATCCTCTTTGTAGCCTCCCTTCAGGTATTTATACGCATTGGTCAGATTCCCTCTGAGCCTCTTCTTCTCCAGGCTGACCAGCCTTTCCTCATAGGAGAGATGCTCCAGTCCCTTTATCATCTTCATGACCTTTCAGTGGACTCTCCCCAGTGTGTCTGTGTCTCTCCTGGACTGATGATTTCAGAACTGGACACAGAACTCCAGGTGTGGCCACACCAGTGCTGAGTAGAGGGATCACCTCTCTTGAGGCAATGCTTTGAATAATGAAGCCTGGGATACCATTCACCCTCTTTGCTCTAAGAGCACTCTGCTGGCTCATGTATGACCCAAATTAGAACTGAGCTCTCACTACTGCCTGACTTAGGTCATTTTATTGTATTAATGTTATTTATTGACACTGCTCCTGTGGCATTTTTTCTCAGGCTGCAGTAAATTGTGTCCTTTTTATCCGTAAGGGTGTCTAGCCAATGAGTGTCAACAAACAAGGTATGGAAACATGCCTGGGGTATAACTTACACTTGCTTAAGTCTGAAGAGGATTTGAACTGAGCTGTAAGATATCAACTATCCCTTGTGTCACAGGGAGTTTTCACCCAGGAATCAATGGCATTACCAGTATGTCAGTCTTAGATGCTTCAGTGCTCACTGGGACAACAAAGAAAAGATCATTTCAAGAGAAGCTATTTGGGGGAATAGCTCAGTCTCATTACATGAATAGTAGTATTTATGAGAGTGTTACCATGTAATTATATACATAAATTTAGCCTTTTCAGGTAAGAGACAAGTACTGTGTGCCCAGCACAATTTGTAAGGATAATAATATTTTTCTGGGCTGAAATAAACAGAAATGTGGGGAGTGTGTGGTACTATACACAGCTTGTGTTTTCAAAATCTGCAGCTCAGAGGTTCAGCTGTACCTTGGGCTGCATCACCAGAAGTGACCAGGAGGTTGAGTGAGGGAGGTGATTCTGCCCTCTCCTTTCACGGGACCTTGCCTAGAGTACTGTGGCAGCCCTGGGTGCTCCAAATAAGGAGTCCAGAAGAGGGGTATGAAGATACAGGACTGCAACACCTCTCCTAAAAAGACAGGCTGAGAGAGCTGGGGTGGTTCAGCTGGAAAAGAGAAGGCTCTGGGGGAACCATACAGCACCTTCCAGTACCTAAAGGGAGCTGCAAGAGAGAGCTGGAGAAGGACTTTTTACAAGGGCATGTACTGATGAAACAAGGAAGAATGGCTTTAAACGGAAAGAGGGCAGGCTGAGATGAAATAGCAGGAGGAAATTCTTTACTGTGAGCATGGTGGGACATTGGAACTCAGTGCCAGGGAAGTTTTGGATGCCCCATCCCTGGAAGTGTTCAAAGCCAGATTAGATGAGACTTTAAGACTTCAGCCTGGTCTAGTGGAAGGTGTCCCTGCTTATGCAGGGGGAATTGAAATCAGGTGATTTTTGAAGTCCCTTCCAGGCCAAACCATTTCAATTCTGTGATTTCTCTGTGCAAATCTCATTTCTTTCCAGCCTTAGTCGTTATGTGTTATTCATTGATGTTGCAAGAATTGTTGTATCTGGATTTTTGTGAAAATAATACAACTATATTCAGGAAAATGCATTTTCCTCTTTGTAACAAAAAACTCTACCTTTCCTTATAGACAGAACTAGGTTTTAACTAAGTTTCTAGCTCTGACCTCATCCTACATATGCTAATTTAAGTTCATTAACATTCAGAGAAAGGGGGAAAAAATCTATATTATTTGCCACATGGCAAAAAAGTCTATGTTATTTGCCACATGCCTCCTTTCTTTAGGAACAAGTAGCCTCACACTTAAGACATGCCATGAGTTTACAATATTGAAATCTTTGTTTATGACAAGCAGGAGTAAGATCACATGATCTGTATTTGCTCATTTAGTCTTCTCGGTGAACTGAATGGCCTTTTTGTACTTCATTTTCTTATGGGATTGAACTTTACAAATAAATGCTCCAAATTCTTGGGATAAAAGGATGAAGTTGCAGTGTCTACACAGTATTTATCAACTGTTAGAAAATGTATTTGAAAACAGTAAAACCAAAGTGAAATATGTTGTAATCAACTGTAGTGTGTCTGAAAATGATCTATTAAATCCCTTTTAACACTTCTGGGGTACCAGAATTTCATAAAATTCATAAAATAACCTGTAGCTTGTGATGTAGCTACTCTGGTCAAATACTGAAATGACAAAATAAACAACTGTACTGCTTTCTAAAAATCCATCTATAATGCATCACATTTGTATTGGAAGATTTTATTTAAAAAGAGATTTACAAAGAAATCACGAAACTTTAGGGCACCTCAGTGAGAGATTAAATGTTTAGGTATACAAACTTGAGTCTTAGGGGCCAACTGAAGCACTGCCAGTGTTTGGGAGCAGATCGTGGGAAATCCGCGAGGCAGTGGGGCAGAGGCTTTGCTTTGCACAGCTGTGTAAAGACTTGCTATAATAGCTGTCTGGAGCAGCAATCTCCGTGCTGGAGGAAACATGAGGAGCGCCTGTTCTCCCTCCCTTAGGACGCGTAATGCTCAGCAGAGACCGGGAAGGGAGGAGTGACTGCTGTGCCCTTGTGTTCTGCCTCCGCTGGCCTGAAGGAAAGCAAGCCGAGAGATGCTCTTAGGGAAGATGCAAACCACCCCAGTGAGAAAGCGCCCAGGGAGAGTACCCTGCCCCCGGCAGAATGTCCCCAGCGCTACCCTCGCCATTCTCCGCACGGGGCGGGGCGGGGCGGGAGGCACCGTGCCCGACCTCAGCCCTCAATGCCAGGATTTCCAATCCAGAGTTCACCGTTACTGTGCAGTTTGTTATAGCATTTTTAAAAAAACTATTTTGTATTAAAACCAGTAGATGGGTGCATTTGCTGTTGCTTTGTGGTTGGTTGGTTCGTTCTGTTTTTGAAATTCGCTTTAAATACTCCAGCAGCGGCAGGGGCCCGGCCGGAGGTCACGCGTGGCAGCGTGGCCGCGGGGGACCCTGCGACCCGCCACGTCCCAGCCGTGCGGAGAGCAGGTCACCGCGCCCGCCTTCCCCCTCGTCCCTCCCGCTGGCTGCGGTGGGAGTCGAGCGGGGCCGGCACGGCTGGGGAGGCCATTTTGCAGCCGTTCAGGGAGGGAGAGCGGGCAGCGGGCGGCGGGCGAGGCCGGGCGGGACCCGGCCCCCCGCGGCAGGTGAGCGCGGCCGAGCACCGGCGCTGCCGAGGAGCCCCGCGGCGGGGCAGGGCGGGGCGCGGGCGGCAGGGGGCGCTGCGCCGCCGGGCACGGCCAGGGCAGGGGGTGCCGCCAAGGGTTAAGGGGCGGGCGGGGAGCCCCGGCCGCTCCCGCGGGGAGAGCGGGGGGATAAACGGGAGCGGAATTAAAGAATAAACCCGAGCGGAAAGGCAGCGGGGCCGCGGAGCTCTCTCGCTTCCCCTTCCTTCCCGCTCGCCTCCGCCGCCCGCCCGCCTGGGGGGACAGCGCGGGACTCGGAGCCGGGGCGCAGCGGCGGGACGACAATGCAGCAGGCGGAGAAAGCAGGAGGGGCAGCGCACGGCAACATGGAGGGAGGCGCGGAGCGGGCCAGCCCCTGATGCGGCTCTTTCTCCTCCTCCTCCGGGCAGCGGCTCCGGCGGCGATTCTCTCCCTGGCGGCGGCTGGCGGCGGCGGGTGGAAATGAGCAGGTCGGCGGCGCTTCTCCTCTGCCTGCTGGGCTGCAACGTGTGGAAGGCGGTGACCAAAACCTTAGGGGCGCCCGAGGCGGCTCAAGGTCGGTGCGGGATGGGCGGCGGGACTGGCCCGCTTTGTGCGGCGGTCCCCGGGGCGGCGGGGGCTGCATTGTGCGGGGGGCCAGACCGAGGGTACGGCCGGGAAGCGGGTCGGTGATGTGAGACCTCTCCTGGCTTCCACCGGCCGCCGCAGACCCTGCAGCCCGGAGAAGCGGAGGCAGCCCCGCGGCTGGGGAGCTTTTGTTACTGGCAGGGGCAGGGGCTGCGCTGGCCTCATTGTGCTGCCCCCTCCGTTCCTCCCTCCGTCCCTCGGCGCCGCCGGAGCTGTTGCATTGCGTCCTTTCCCCCCGGTTTCCCGTCTCCTCACGGTGCCCGCTGCAGGGCCCGACGCGGCGGTGAGAGGCGGGCGGGGGGCACCGGCGGCCGCAGGCCGTGCGGGGCGGCCAGGCTGGGGTTCGCCCCCTGGGCTGACGGCGCGGCTCGGCCGCGGCCCCGGGACGTTTCCGGGCCTCCGCCGGGCCTTTTGTTCGGCGCCGTGGCTCCCGCCGGCCGGGCGGGGTCTGTCACCGCTGCCCCTGGGCAGCCGGGCAGAGACGCTCCCCAGCCGGGCAGGGTCGTCCTCCGCCTTCTCCCGGGTGGGCTCAGAAGCCGCACCGAGCCAGTGCCCGAGCGCCCGGGGGCACCTGGAGCAGCTCCTGATGCTCCTGTGCCGGGCTGCTGGTCCTGCCCTGGGCTGCGCAAGTCCGGTCTTCACCAGTGCCGTGGTGTGGCAGCCCCTCGGCCGGCGAGCTGCACCTGCCCTCCCGCCCTCCCCCGTGTGGAATCTCGGCGAGGGGGGAAGCACCCTTGGCCTTGGGTTTGGTGGCAGAAGGGCAACCCTTCCGTCGGTCTCCAACAGGAATCCTGCGGCGGCATCGTGCCTGCCGGGACCACGGGTATGTCAGGATGCAGAAAACTTGTGTACATGGGGGTACAAGACATGTTAGAAGGAAATGCATCCTCCCCCGTGGTCAACGTGGGCCTTGTAGTATGTGTTGTCAAATGGCTAAATGTGTCATCTGGGAGGAGTGATCATACACTGGCTGAGCCTTCAAGGCAGCAGGCTGGCAGCATCCTTCCTGCTGCACTGGGGTAGATGTGCACCATGTGAAGGGTATGCTTATGTCCTGTTTCCTCAGAGCTTTACTTATCTCATACAGGTTGTAACAATCAGCAAGCGATGCTTGCTGCAAGACATAAAACATTGAAAATAACCTTTTTGATTTCCTTCTTTCATGGTTGGATTTAGGTACCCTAAGTAGAATCTGGGTGGGCATGTGTTCACACACAGAATAGTCAAGAGGCAAAGGTGTCTTGTAGGAAAACCTACCATGCCAGGCAATGTGACATCAAATGTAATACCAGTTTGTGCCTTTTTTAAAGGACAAAAAAATAGCTGTTCTGGAATAAGAACCACTAACTAAAATGCAAAGGCCACTAAACTTGGGATATACTGAATTTATTGATAAGCATGCCAGAAAACCAGAGCTGTGTGTGGCCCATGGAGCTAGCACTTCAGATACCAAGCTGGTATCAAAATCGACTATAATTTTTGCATCATATGGAAAATCTCCTTCATGTAATCAAAGTGGTGAGGTATTGGCAGAATTAGTGCCTTTTAGCTGTCTTGCTGATCTTGTCTTCTATTGTCAAGCTCAATTCAGATGGCATGGAAAGGCTTGTCTGTAGCTGCTACATTTACATCAAGACTGATGGCTGGCTATTTGAGTAATAACAGCTATGTTAATGTCAGTGAGTTGAGAATATCTTTATCCTAATAGAAATGTCTCATTTTGTCTTCCATGTAAGAACATCTGAGTTTTCATAATATCACTTTCCAAAGCCTGATTAGCAGCCCAGTCTTTATTTTTTGGACACGTACATTGGTACAAGGGATATGTAGAGCTGATCTCATATCAAAGTGCATTCTGCTTCCTAATTACCACCTCCTTACTGTGAATCTTTTTTTTTTGAAAGTTTATGTGATGCCAGCTTGTAGCCTTGAATAACTTCCTGAACGACAGGTGTGATGATTTTCTAGGGAAAAGTTTTAGTACTAGGTACATTTCCCAGTTTGAATACACACAGCACCAGCACAGTAACTGCTAAATGGTTGTAAAACCTAAAGTAGCTGGTTTTCCTTCTTGCCCTTTTAGTACCGTGGTCACAGTTGTAGGTACAAGTAAAGGGCCATTGCTGAGGTTCAGGGATGTTTGCACATGACTGTCTTTTCCTTTGGCTGTGAATGGACTAGTTAAAAACCAAGTGATTGAAATAAAGGTAGAGGTTAGAAAGCCAGAGCATGCCATTAGGGAATAATTGCTTTAGCTGCAGTATTTGTTGTTGGACAGGTTACATGAGACTGGGGTGGAGAGCCCTCCTCATGGTGGGACAGATCAAATGAGACCTAGTTAAGATGTTTCACTTCTGTATTAACAAACCAAATAAATAGGTCTTGGATTTGGAGCTTTTTGAAGGTGGGATTTGTAGTCAGTGCTCGGATTAGGAAAGGATGGGGAGGGATGCTTTGCATCAAGCTTTTCTCTTCTTTATTGGTCTCAGACATATGTTCAGACAGTCCCAGCTTCAAATTCTCCTCAGCCAGACTGATGATGTAATTTGTGAATATGGAAGTGCTGGTTATTAAGCTCTGCACATAGCACCGTATTTAGAAAATTGAATGACTTTTTTATGCAGCTCTCTTGTGGCCTCTGAAGGTCACAGAGGTACCCTCTAAGTCTCAGTAAGGTACTTGCTTTGATAGGGTAAAATTCTCACAGATGGGTTTGCTTTTGTCTGTGTTGGTGCCCCAGCAGTGAGGGTAATAGATGTCCATGAAGGTACTCTTTAGAATCTTTACCTCTGTAAGTTCTCTCAAGTATGTAAAACCTGACAGGTATTTCAGATGAGGACTAAATTATGGTTTTGTGGGGGTTTTGTTTGGTTTTGGTTTTGTTTAGATTTTTTAATTGTTCTAACAGGTATTCCAGAACTTCAGTTTCTTTTAGTGCTGAAATTAATGTGTGCAAATATTAAAACAAACAATTAAACCCCCAAACTAATTCTTAAGCTGAATTCCTGTTGGCACTGGTGATTTGTTTGGTGAGTACACAAAATATATGGCGCATGTTTTTTCACATGAATAGTCTTGTGTAAAACCTAACAACAGACCTCTGGGAAATAGGAATTTAAGAGTTATATGAAGGTGTAACATTAAACCAGGGAGAATGTAACCATAAGCAATGTGATTTGGGAAGGGATTAAATTTCTTTATTGCCTGTAAACTTTTCTTCTCAGTAGAAGATGAGGATCATTCATTTGTAGCTGCTAGGATGGCTTATTAGAGAAATCCTAGAATATTCTGTTTTAGTGCTGAAATTTGGCATTATATTTGTCTACTGCAGTGTGTATTGGTTTTAACTTGTATTTCAGTTGGTCTTCCTATTTTGTTAGTTTTTTCAAAATTAAGAAGTTATGGATAATAAAATAACATTTGAGTAATAAATAGCACCCAATTCAAATACTAGCCTACCAGAAGATGAATATGCTCAGGATATATCATCTTCACAATCCCAGAATGAGATTAGGTAGATAATTATTTTCCAGTATGATGGTGAATAAAAATTCAGATGTTGCTGCTTAGTCGGAATCTGCAGTGTTTTTTCCCTCTGCGTGCATGGAGGACAGGAGGGTTGATGCTTGAGTGCTGCTGTATGGAATTGCCTTCCTGCAAGCTGCCATTCCATTACTTCATGGAAGCTAACTCCATAGCCATTTCAGCTGGACATTCTGCAAAGTCTGCTTTTCGTGAATAAAAATTCAGATGTTGCTGCTTAGTCGGAATCTGCAAAGTCTGCTTTTCAGGACAGCACAGTCACAGCTCTGAGAAGATCCTCCAGTTCTGGGCTGGGTTGTTTTGGTTTTTTTTTTGTTTATTTTTAAACTGGTATCCCATGCTTGCAGTTTTAACAATGATCTTAAAGTTCAGATGATGCAGAAATAGTCTTTATAGTCTTGCTCACTTTCCTTTTGCACTGCCATACTGTCTCTTCTCATTCAGCTGCAAATTACTAATGATCATCAAATCCAAAGGTTTATTTCATGACAAATGGACTCCTCAGAGTAGAAGCTAAATTGCTCTAAAGCGTAAAAAAGACATTGCTTTATTTTAGTGGAGGAGCCAGTTGCTTACTCAGTACTAGATAGTATTGTAAAATGTTAATGAAGATGAGGTGTTTATTGATTTTATCAATTATCAGATCCAGGTAATCACTGGGTTTTGGCTGGGTTTTTTCCATGTTTGTCTTGAAGTACTAATGCCTGCAAATGCCTAGTAACTGAATTCCCTCAGTCAGATGAACAAGTTACCTAGGTGATCTGAGGGTTTAAAACTGCAGTCTTTTTCTCCTGAGCGTTTGTGTTCACCCTTTTGTCTTGTAATACCTTGCATTAAGTGATTCAAGGTACCTTTAATAATGTGTGTATGCACTTCTGAAGTGACAAATTCATATTCTGGCTTTCCCTGCGGGCCCACTTGTGTCTTGTGTCTTTTTTGCCCACTTGTGTCTTGAGATAGTGTTAATTTCCATGTGTTTCTCCCTCCTTATTTTTTGTCTTTTTTTTTTTTTTTAACACCACACTAATGCCTTTTCCTGCTTGAGACTAAAACTGGGTTCATGAAGCTTTTACAGATGGCTGTGTCAACTTTTGGCTAAGTGAATGGTTTCAAATAAAGGTTTCTGGTAACAATGAAATGCAATTTTACAATTTTTAATTGTAATGGTTAACAGAAGCTTGGCTGTATGTATTTGTGTGCTGGGGAGGAAGAAGAATTGTGCATTTAGATTTTTCTTTTTAAATATCAGAAATCTCCAGTGGTTTTAGTAAATGGAGGAACAGAAATGTCACTCCACTTCATGTTGTTACAAACTTCAGACTAGTTTTTTTACTCTTGTCTTCTGTGGGCAAAGCCAGGCTTGGCACAGGAAGAAAACCAAGAAGAAAATGCATGTCAAGGAAATGCAGTGCTTTGGTCATGTCATTATAGGAATGTGCTGCACCTGGCAGGTTGGAGGTTGAGCTTAAATGGCATTTCTTAAGAGCCTTCTTGAAGTCTCACCATTGAATAGCAGTGTGGTTGGGAGTGATGCTTCTATTCCACATCTCAAATGCCAGTACAAAATTGGATCAGTACAGTTGTTGTGGAGCCTCAAGCTTATAATTCAGGGAATGTTCTTCTTCCAGTCAGCCAAAGGCAAACTAAGTAATCTCTCAGAAATACATGCAACTTGAAATCAAAAGAATGCGCTTTCAGTATTTCTGTTGGCTTATACATTCATTACCTTATGCAAGCTGCATTTTTTCCTTTGCTCCAGTATATATATCTGTTCTGCCTTTAGATACAAGGAAAGGCAACTTCTGAGAGAACTGTGGTGTTGGTATTCTGCTTCTCCCACAGGTCCCAATAGTTTTACCACATGCATGCCAGGGAGCAAAAATAAGGGAGGAAAGAAGTTTGTGTAAGTAGTTATCTTTACTAGAAAAAAATCAGTGTAATGATACTAATATAATACATGTTAATAATGTGCATTAAAACATTTTGTTTTAGGAAGTGCCAAAGAGAACTGAGTGTTTTTTTTTTTCCTTCAGAAATTCCAGAAACGTTATTCTGAAGGCTGGTTTACATTAAGCTTTCAGTTAATGTAATATCTGGCTTGCTGTGCATGGGTAATAAGCATTATACACATGCTTTTTACAAATACCATTTTTAGTTTTATTAGAAACTGGAAAATATTTTTTTTTATACAGAGCCATAAGAATGTGAACATACTGTAATTTTTTGCTGCATTTTCTAAGGGCATTGAATCTTCCACTTTAAAATAGTATGACAGAATCACAGTTGACATAATGACATGTCTGAACCTTTGAAAGGAGTATTTTTAAGTATGTTCCAACATAGAGTAGCATTTTCATTTCTGTAAAATACTGATATTCTGATTCAGACATACCCATGCTGCTCTTGCTAGCTTGAAGAGCAACAGATCCTGAGGAAAAACTGAAGGAAAAATTCATTTATGTACAGTATAGTCTCTAAATTTGACTCCCTATTACTTAGGGATCGTCATTAGCTACTTGGGGGATTGGGTATATTCAAACAGAGCTGCAGTGGATATAAAAGTGTGTTTTGAGTATAACCAGTTTATGCAGGCAAGGGACAGAAGTCCCTGGTAATCCAACACTGAAGCTATCTTTTAATTGTTCCTGCTCTTACTTTTTGGTGTTCTTTGAGCTGTCACTGCCTGTGCCGTTCAGTGGCGGCATCCTAGGAGTGAATTCCTGTCTTTGTTCATTATCTGTACACGTCATGGGCAGGTGAAGCCTTCCTGTCACTGTGAGTGGGAGCTGCACCATGGCAAACTGCTGCTGTCATGGATGCTTTTCAGATAGGCAGGAGCACGTTGCAGTGTAGAGGGCACCACATAGGCCTTGCTGGAGCTGGAGTCACTTGTAGGAGCCACCCTGAGCCTCTCTGCCCTGAGGGCTTTGAGGAGACACAGTGGCAGCTGAAGTTAGCAGAGAGGAAATGGAGCACGGAGCGGAAGCCAAGGGGAAGGAAGTAGCAGCATCCTTTCAACTTGGGGACAACAAAGAAGCTGAATCCAATGTGGTGCATAATGCTTCCAGTTAGTTGTAGGTACAGGACTGCTGAGAGCTGCTGTACTGTACTATGTGGTAGGTATAATACAGTAATAGTGTTTAGCAGTAAAGGGGGGCATGGCAGTCCATGAATGCTGAGATAAATAGGAGGTAGATGTAGATAAAGTACTCCTGCTTTGTTAAAGAAAACAGAGCCCTTCTTCCTGCATTGATGAACAAAAGTGATAGTGGTATTGGGTTCTTCCTCTTGTTTCATCCCACCTTTGTGATTGTCATTATTGAAACATGGTGTCTTTCATCCTTTATAAGCAAAGGCATGTACACAACAACAAGTATTTCTCAGGTGATTTTGTGAGACTTGCTAAGAGAACAGCACCAAATTAAAGTAAAATCTGCATTTTTACTGCTGCTGCAAGGATATTAATGTATGAGCAGTTTTGTCCAGCCCTCTTTCTCTTCACCATACTGTGGATAAGTTGTGAAAGGTTAAGATCCAAATAGTTCATATCTCAGTCTGTATATATCGAGCACTCTCATGTGAGGGATATGCAGTTTGCATCCAGGATAGGAGGCATCTCATCTGAGTTGGTTGTCTACAGTCTTCAAGTGACTTCATTGTAGTGAGTCCCTCATGGTCCTTTTACAGACAAGTTGTAATCTCAGCTAATGGAGCCAAGTATCATTCCTGTCACCTGGAGTAACCACATTTGGGATGATGAATATCCACTGTGTGAATCTTCTCTGCCGAGCATGGCAGCCTACACAACACTATTAGAATTCCCATTTAGTCAGATGAATTCTCCCTCACTGTTGCCTCCCTCTGCATTGCCCTCTGGCTTGGCCTTGAGCTACTGAATATATACAGTGTAATAAACCATGTGAAGGAACACACTCTTGGATTACCTGGCTGGGTTATGTGCTTTTCAAGACTCAAACAAGAGTTATTGTCTATTTACATTTCTGAACCATTTGTCTTGTAGCATTATGCTTATGAACCTAAGTGTTCCACTCCCAAGAGTAAATAAACAAAAAGAAAAGTTTAGAAACAAGTAACGAGGCTTGTAGAGTTGTTTGGACTTGCCTATATGTTTTTGCCATGTTTTTAATTAGCTTTGTATTCCCAGGGGTTGATTTATTCTGAATTAAATTGCATCGTTACTCTCATCTTTGTTTTCTCACACTGGCATTTGTGTAGCAATGTGGTAAACCAGATCAAGGAAGTTATCCAACTGAAAACTTCTGTATGCATCAGCTCAGTCTTCACCTGGATCATTTCCCTGACTGGATTCATGAGAAATTACAGAAATGGTCTTGCTGGTGCAGCCAAAAGAGCTGGGAGGAGCTGGTAAGGAGAAACAAGGACTTCAAGGAAGCAATGCCACTTGATGCAGGACTACATTTTTTTTGTAGAACTAAAGCATAAGACGTAAGGCACAGCATTTAGAAAGGTATCTGTTTTAAAAGGTACTAGCTAAAGGAAACTGCTCTTGCCTGGAAATATGATACCATCCCATTGCTCAGAGTAAAAGCATAAAGAATTTTTTGAAAAACTAATTTGCTTACAGTGGGGAAAAAAACTGCATCATACAGTTAATACTGGCAGACCTGGACCTGGATACTGGCAGATTATTTGAGGCACTTTCAGTTGCAACTGTGTCTTGTCAGAACAGGTTTTTGTCCCTGCCCTGGATTTCCAGTTTGTACCCTGCATGGAAGTTTAAACAGACTTCCATCCACAGTTTCAGCTCAAGTGTCTTGTGACATGTACTGTGACGACTCAAGTGCTCACAAGTGTTTCTCCCAGTTGTAGTGCAGCAGGTGAGTTAGTACCTGAGTTACCTATTTTCTGGATGTTCTAAATGGCTTGAGAGGAAATGATATATTTTAATTCATATGACTGCTAAAGAAATGTGGGGGCAGTACTCATAGTCTTCTGGTAGAGTAAGTTTTGCCAGCAAGTTGTCAGCACAGGATTTGACATGATTGGTGCATGATGCCTGGTCACTCCTCTCTGATCTGTCTACCAGCCAGAGTGATTCCCACCTTCCTTCAGCTAATTGCCTTACTTTATTTAGCTACTGCACTTTTGCATTGATTTCTCCAAGACTAGAGTGTCAGCTGAGAGACAAAAACTTTTAACTCTTCGTCCTACCCTTCCTCTTTCTGCCCCTATGTTGGCCCTCTCATATCTTGAAAGGCTTGGTTTGTTTTTGCTGATGACAGGCAGGAAAGTGTGCTAGGGAGTGTTCATGGCCTTTTCTTGTTTCTGTTTGAATTGGGCAAGCATTGCTAGGGAAGTAAATGTATCCAGGAGCTCTGGAGACAGGACTGATGGTCTGCAGGGGTTGAGGAGGACACAGGCAGGAGCTCACACCCAGGGAGCAGGGGATAAACTTGTCCAGGCTTTGTGTTGTCTGTGCAGAATGGGAGCCATGAGCTCAAGATGGGGTCTTTCTTTACTTCTCTCTGCATTCTGGTCCCGACAAGTTTTGAAACTTGCTGAGTAGTATGCTGACCTGGACAAAAATTACAGCAGTTAAAAAGGCTACTTGGGATAATAACATTGACAGACACAGTGAAGCACAACAATATACTTGCTCTTTTATCTTTATTGCTATTACCCAGAATATTCTTGCAGTATTCACATCTTATTTCAGCATTTGAAGTTGTGGCAAGTAACTCAAGCTTGGGCCAGTCTCTAGGTTCATGATGTATGATTTACAGGACCCAGGAACACATGTTTGAAATGAGAGCTGTATTTTCGTTGTTTCGTGGTGAACTTGTGTGTGGGGACTGTTACATTTTCCCTACCATAAAAATCTTAATTTGAAGACATTAATTTTCTTCAAAGTGATCTGTCCTGTAAGAACAAAGGAATTTTTATTTCATTCTTTAGTGTACTGCTAGTAAAAACTTTTTAGAGGGAACTATGGCATTAAACTTAGTCAGTGTAAATATTGTTGTTAGCACGTTACATGAAAATTAAATATACAGTTGCTTCAAGCAGCCTGCAGCAGTAGGAGCTAGAACTTAAAATGGGATGAATTTCAAGTTTGCTTATTGCTGTAAACTATAACTGTAGTGGGCTTTAGAATATTAAATTAATAAAAGTACTTTAAAAATCAGTTGTTGAAGGAAGAGAATCTACCATACTAAAGTTCTTGTTGAAAACCATTCGTTTTTCCAGACATTTGATAAGGCCGTCCTTCTTAAGGTCAGATATGAATATTTACCTGCTCTATGAAGCTTTATCTCAGCAAAAACTACTTGCCATTCTTTAGCTATGTTCAGAAGTTTGGTGAAGATGTTGTTTTAATTAGTAATTTTACCTGTATGTAATCTCTCAGTGAATCTTGGAGGGGTTGTTTCATTTGTTTGAGGTTTTTTTAAAGCATGGTTTACTATTGCTGCATAAAGAGCTGAGTGAGCCCTCTCAGCAGATGTTGTCATTAGAGAGGGGGTCAGAGTAGTGTCATGTCTCATGTCTCTTTCTATGCACAGAAAAATAGCCTTGAGTTTTGATGGATGAGGGGCTAGGCAAACAGTAGAGTAGTTTTTGTGGTGGACTCCTAGAAAGGTAATGGTTATTCCCATGTGCAAGTTAATGCATGCTTTAAAGTGTGCTTTGAAGTGGTGAAAAAAATGTTCAGAAAAATGCATATAAGCTCGGAAGATGTAACTTGTTAATAAGTGACAGACCTGTAGGTTCCTTCAGAGTGGTAGAGAATCTTTGCTTACCACAGATGATTGCACATAAAGATGATTTTTAATATGTGATGCATTTGAGGATCAAGTCTTGCATCAATTAGCTGCTTGGGGTAATCAAATGTCATCTTCCCTTACCCCTAGCCTGATTGCACGGGGGAAAATATTAAAACTTAAATTCTTCTGGCCAAGCTCTCTCATGTATTATGTGTGCTTGTGGTAATGTTAGCATTTCCAAGAAGGAATATATTGAATGGGAGGAAAAGTAAATGCATGGCACTGTTTCCTTACCATGATGCTGACATGGGGCAGAAAATCTCATGGCCTCGCTGTAACTTCATGCCATTCTGTCCAATGTACAGGTTAACAGCTACTAAGAATATTCTCGAAACAGTCCATCCTGACAGAGCCTTGGTGCATCATGGGGCTGACTATAAACAAATGGTATCTGACATTATTGGGTTGCAGGTCGCTGCTTACTTTCTGGTCTGTCTTTGTGGAAATTGTAAAATGCAGCCTTCATTACTCCAAATGTTAAAATTTAGAAGAGCTACTAACAGCCCAAAGGCTTTGAAGGCGATGGGTATCTTCAAAAAGAACAGTACTTTCTCTTGCTGAGTTTAATCTTTTAAGTTATTCTTACAGCTTTTTGAGTGTATAATAAAAGTAATAAAAGTTTAAATTAATAAAAGAGTGTATCTTCCTTGGAAAAGAAAGGCTCATTGCTTGTTCTCTAGTCGCTGGATGAGGAGGGTGTCTGTTGTGCATAAAATAAGGTCAGGAGTGAAGAGAAAGTGCAGTGACCATGACACTACACTGTCTAGGTCTGAGCTGGGGAGTAAATCAAGCCCACACAAGAGTCCATTCTTAATTCATGCCATTTTGGTTAGGGAACTTTTAATGAATTAAGTGATACTTAGTAATGAAGCTTCTGCTGTGAAATAACGTTCACATTTATTCCTCCTCTTCTTGCTGTTCTGTGCTTTCCTTTGTCACACTTGCATGAGTGTAAAGGGTAAAGCCAGAAAATTGCCTGGCAGTGGGCAGCACGGTGGTGTGTCAGCAGTCTGGGCTTGCTTTCAGCCTTCTGGGAAGGCAGAGAGCCCCCACCTGTTATACTGATGTTTAGTTCTGAGGGGGGCTTTTTGTGTACTCAGCAACTTGTCCCAAAAAGAATGGCAAGCTGTTCTTTCTGAATATATGCATGTAAAGAAACGAAGAAGATTTTAAAAAGGGGGCAAAAATAAAAAGCGTAAAGGTGATAGAAGGCATGAAAGTTCCTATATAGGAAATGAAGTTTGAATGGATTCCAGCTACGATTACTAAGATCCTGCTTCCTTTTTTTCTTGCACTTTGCTTCACCTTCCCTTCCCTTCTGAGCTGAGCTTAATTTTTAACTTTATTTCATTTTGACAGAAGATAACCTACATTTTAAAATGTAGTCTTGTAAACAAATGTGTATTTCAAACATGCTCACAAAACTTGACATTGCAGATAACATCAGAATCTCATCTCATGTTCTGAAGCAGCAGGAGGATAAAACACCTCAAATTCAAGGTGCTTTTAAAAAGTCAATACTTGTCTGGAGGTACAATGCAGAAAATACCATAGGAAGCAACTATTTTAATTCAGAGAAGACAACACTGATAAATGTTGATTTCAGGAATTTTTCTGATAACCAATTGCATTTTTCAATCTTCTCCCTGCTTACAGTATAATATTAAGTTTTTGCATGCTACATTACACCCAAAGTGATGACCTGTGATTTTTGTGAAGGAATTCTGAATTCAGAGGACCTCACAGGTGGACCTCACCTGAGGGCGGAATAAAAAACTATGTGTTTTATACCACCTTAAAAAAGAATAGGGAAAAAGAAAAGAACTTAATTGTAAGTCCATTGGTCCCTTTACTTGTCATGAATTATTCACATATTAGTGTGATTGGTTTTGTCTGGGGGGTTTTTAAGCCTTGTAAAGAGTAAAACAAATATAAGCATAATAATTAGTATTGCTATAATAGGGTAATAATGTATTGCTATAATACCTAGTTGTCTTCACACTTTTGTTTGTCTCAGTTTTTTACCAGGTTTCTGAGACAAAAATTGTGAGTCAGTAGGATTAGTTTTTTTGGAGTGACTCTTGAGAAACTGTGTATTTGTTTGTTGGAATCCTGTCTTCTTGCTTCTGCTAAGAAACTGGGCTGGCTGCAGTTGGTTGGAGACCTCGGCATTCATGCACACATGTGCAGATGTGCACATATGCTTGTCTTAAGGCCATATGGTATGAATCAAAGCTTACCTCACAGTAGTAAAACTGTAATGCATTTTCCACCATTTTCAGTTACGTGTTCATGGCATGATACTCTGTACTTTGAACAACTTACAGAGATTGTCCTTTGTAAATGGTCATTATTCTGTGAAATTAATGTGTTCTCCAGGATACTTAGTTTCAATTTTGTCCTTGGATTGCTGTGGATATTTCAATAACACCAGAAGTTGTCATCTTTTCTGCTCACTGGCTTTGTTCAAAGCAGTTTTGGCTTGCAAATGCATACAGATGTGTTTGTACCTTCTTGTTCGTGGCAGGTAGATTTGCAACAAACCCTTGCTAGCAGATAGAAAGTATGTGAACTAATGGAGTGTATGAGGACGTGTCCTCCCTTGTTTGGGATTTTTAAACAATCTGAGACCTCTAGTTAAACATTTCTGGCTCCTGGTGGGTTTTTTTTCCCTGCTGTTTTCATGGTATCTCATACTATTATTGGGAGTTCTTAGACATTTCCGATTGTGTCAGAAAATCTTAATTGTAGTATTAGACCTTTATATCTTTTATGTAAAACTATAGCACTTAGAATTTTTTTTCTCATTCTAGTAGCTCAAGACAATTCAGCCTTTAGGTTGTGATAGTGCCTTTGATACTATTAAAATTATCCTTTCTAGACACACAAATACACTTAACATTAAAATGGAGAACTGACCTACTGTTTATATTTTTATTTGTATTAAAATAAGTACGGTGGTTAAGATACCCTAAATATTGACCAGATGCTGAATCAGATGTCTTAGTCTGTAAATGACATTACTGAAAATCAGTACTGATAGATTTTTCTCTTTGGTAGTCATGGCAGGTCCTTGGGTTCTAACTGTTCCTATACACTTGTTTGTAACTGATGTGTTGTCATTGTTCTCTATCAGGAATATAAAAAAATTATACATGTTTAGGTAACATGATGTGTCTTGTGCATTGATTTTTTTTTAATGGTTTGTAAGCACTCCAAGCCATCCCTTTAAAATATGTCTGGTAGCTAAATCTTCTGCTATACTTGTAATTTTTGACAACAGGACTTCAATCTCCAGCAGTTCTGGTGTAGATAATCACCTTGTGGAGTGGCCAGTAATTTCTTCACATAGTTATGATGACCTTGACTTTCAAAGGAGATGGACATGTGTCATCCTCAGTGTGCTGCTGTGTTGTCTTAGAGCAAGGAGCATGCTCAGGCCAAAGTACAAAGGAGATGAATAGTTCATCAGGTAGTTTTGCTAAGAGTTGCTTAGTTATTTCCTGATTCTTTTTTTCTGGAGGCTGTCCAGACACATCCTTGTGTCGATTCTGGAGACATTTCATGCATTGTCAGGTTCACTTGAACTTGCTTGCCTCTGACCTGTATTTCCAACAGGAAACTTGCTGCGCATTGCAGAAGTTCTCCTACCTGATGTTTACTTGAAGAATCATAGAATCATTTAGAAAAGACCTTTAAGATCACCTAGTACATAAACCATGCAAAGTCCATCACTAAACCATGTCCTTACCTGTCCCATCTGCATCTCATAAAGGACTTAGTTATGTTCCTTCTAATAACTGTAAGTCCCTGACAACTTGGCAGTGTTTTCAACTTGTTGTTCCAGTTGCTTGAAATACAACTGCAGTTTCGCTTCTGCAGGACTCTAATCCATGTGTCTGGTTCCTTTCCCAGATTCTTAATCCCCATCAGAAGAGATTGAGAAGGATTTGGTTGCTCAGTACTTCCTGATGCTCAGTGTGAGAGATGCTCAGTGTGTAGGTGCAGTGAGGCGTTTTGCTGACGTTCAGTACCACAGAGAGAAGTGCAGAGGAGGCTGTAGTGAGCACCGTCTTTCTTTGTTGGTCATACTTGGGGGAAGCTTGGTTGTCTTGACAGCTGTAGCAGTATCTGATGGCTAGCAACTGCTGTAGTGTTGGCCAGTCCTTTGTGTTCTTGGCATGTTGCATCCAGACTTACGTGGTCTGTTTTGTTGGCTTTCTGTCAAGTGAGGATCCTAAACTGCACCTTCTTCAGTGTGGGCTGGTATGGCTGAATGTAGAGCACTGAGCAGTTCTTCATCCTCATCCACACCCCACTGCTGCTGCTTTTTGGGAAAAGCATCCAGATTGTATGGATCTGTGCAATAAGTAAAATAAAATGATGATTCTTGTGAACATTTTGTGAACTCATTGGGGAAAATGAAGAAACATTAATCTTACTGGCTCCTGTTTGGACAAATGGTGGCTGCTGTGCAGTTGTTTTTGCCTTGCTGCATGAGCTTGGAACAGATGTCTCATTGTTTTGCTCTCAGTACTTGTAGATGCTGGGCTTTCCCTGCTTACCACTGTTGTAACTTCTTGCTTGGCTATTAGATATCTGTAGATAGCAGTAGTGCAGGAAGGCCCCAGCTTGTGACTGGGGTTCTGCTGGACTGTAATCTGTCAAGGTGTTGTGGTTTCTAATGTTTTCCATTGCCAGGGAGCTAAATACTAGTAGAAGTTCTGCTTTGTGACCCCTTCCAATGCTGTAAGCTGTGTAACAGAGAAAAGCAAGTAATGTAGAAACAGGAAACAAGTTCATCTGCAAATGCAAATAGTTGAAAGAGGTAAACACAATAGACAACATGAAAGGTTTAACTGGTGTCTTACTGGCTTTGACTGCTTGTTCTAAGCTGGTAAGTGAAGAAGGTGTCCCCCTTTATTTGCCAAAGGCTGGCATGCTCAGCAGCTTCAGAGCTGCTGTCCTGCAGTACTGAGTATGAGCTGGGGGGTAGTTTAGTGTTTACTAGTTCATGTGGACAGCTTGGACTTAATGGAAGTGGATACTAATAGAGGAAGTAAACTGAGTGCAAGGTTATGAAATGATGGGGTAGCATTTTTATCTATCTTTAAATGCTAATTTCATTCAATTCTCACTAGATCCCTCTTTGAGAGAAGGTTTGTATTGCCCAGATAGAGGGACTTGATGTAGTGACGGGATGTTTGTATGATGGAATAGCTTTTCTCAATAAATATGGAAAAGATGAGCTTATGGGAAAAGGGCATTTATTTGAAGAATTGTAAACATAAGCATTTCTTTTTCTTACTTGTGCAAAACCTATTCTAGGTATTCTGGTCAAAGACAGTATCTGATTGCTGTGTGGCACTTGCCCAGCAGGTCTTGCAATGCAGCCTTTGTCTCTGAGCTAAATTCGCTCTGGTTGGGTTTTAGTGCCATATTTAGTCTTTACTTTCTGAGCACTTCTGACAAGAAACTCGTGTGTTGTATGCTTGAATACTGCCTCAAACTGCTACTTTTTAATAACAGTACTCTAAGTTTTATGCTCTTGTTTGTCCTTTTCACAGAGTAGTCATTGGCTCTGTCCTTGTCTCTTGTCCATACATGTCTTCTCCCTCTAAGAAATCATACTGCTCTCTTCAGCCTTACCTGTCACTTCTATATAGGTCATGTCTGATTCTACATATTCTCTTAATTTTGATTTCTCTGTCTGTCTGGTCTCAACCAGCTCCTGGCTATACCGTAATTTATTACAAGTGACAGATTTGGAGGAGGAGGTCCTCTGCTGTATCAGATCTCTGACTATTGTACTTATAGCAGATGATGGTGCTGTGACATTCCTCTGCTTGGGTGTTTTTTTAGAAAAGTTCCAATGTGGAGGAACTGACATGCTCTGCAAACTGTAAAACCCAAAGGAGTTTAAAGTAACAGCTGCCAAACAGCTTTAACTCCTTAGTTTCTTTCTTGGTTTATATTATGAGTAAGGAATAAAGTTAGGTGGTTTTTTTTAATGAAAAAAAATTGACCTTATTGTCAACTGTTAAGAATCAGATGCTGACACTTTTTATTGTGTGAATCTTTAAAGAATTAAAACATGGTAGCAAGGATCTTAATCTAGTAAATGTCTTCTGGTCATGTTTTAAACTCAGCTTGAACAGACATGGATGTTTTTCATAGAAAGGCAGATATTTAATTTCATGAAATAGACAGGTTTTATGGTAGAATATATGCAATTTGTGATTTCTGGTTAATTTTTATTATGTTATTTTATCGTTGTTTCCTTGGGGGCCATTTGCAGACTTTGGAGCACTTAATAACTTTTGCTAATAGTCTCAAGATTTTGTGTGTTACATAAACTTCAGGTTTCCTTGCTAGTCATCTGTGTTTATTTGACTTTCTGAGAGCTATTATAGGCATCAGCAATAGCCTGTATTTGATTCTTGGATTACTGATTTTTTTTATTTTTCAACTTTTTTCCCCCCTGCTTTGATCTCATAAGTCTACCTTGTCTGCTTTGCTTTCAGCCTGGAGCAGGATAATTGTTACCTGCTGAACACAGAAAGCAAATATTTGTGAGCTGAAAGTGAAGGGAGGTTGTCTCATTTCTCCTTTCCAGTGTGGAGAAAGAATGACTGCATGTTATTCTCAGAGTGAGTAGCTTGGTCTGCATGGTTGCAGTTGGTGCTTGTATGTAGAACAGAAGTGGGGGCTAGGTGAAATTCGTTGCTGTTATATTGTGGATCATACCAAGTGGCCCTTCTGCCCTGCAATCTGTGAATGTAATGCTGCAGAAATTACAGGTGGTGTGTAAGATGTGCCCATAACTCGCTTTGTAGGGAAAGATAATGAAGTGCAGCAATATGTTAACTTCTGTGTTTGATTAAAAACGTCTGGAGTGCAGTTCTGAATATGAATCATGAACCCTATGAAAGTGTAGGAGTATGGTACTGGAACAGACTGGATTTTCATCTCTTTAGCAAATACCTTGTAAGCATTTTTTGAATCTCACTGACCTCATCTTAAAACTGAGTTCTGCTTGACTTCATCATTATGAGTCAGAGGATGTTTCCAAGCATTTCACTGTTATTAGTAATATTGTGCAAATTTTTCAATACTTTTTATCTGCCAGAGCAACTGAACTATTAAAGTCCATGAAATACGGTATTTTGCTGGCCTTTACTGCCATGTGCATAGACAGGCAGCTTGATCCATCTAGTTGAGTTCAGTGAAAGTTGCAGTTCCACAAATACCCAGTTAAAATAAAAAAAAAAAGAGGTAAATTTAAAATTTACAAACCAAAGATTGGGTACATGGGGTCTTTACCAACAGAGATGCTGAAAACACTTAGCAGTACAGAACCACAAGTGTTCAGAAAAGAAACCAATTAATTTTTATTCAGGTGGTAAGGTAATTAGAACCTGATAATCCTTCATATTTTCCTTCTCTAGTATTATCCAAATGAATGTAGTGTGCACATGGTCCTATTTCTTAGAACAATAACATTTTAGACGATCTTGGAAAATTGAAAAAGAGAGAAGCTTGCAGGCATGAAGATTTTATACATTTCTCTGACAAAGTTGGTTTTTCAACTTGTGCATACCTCAGTACAATTGCTCTGACTTTAGTTTTGTTAAGTTAATATTGAGATAAGTCAAAGGAGGGAAATAAGGATGGATAATATCCATCAAATTGGGGAAAGGCATTGAAATAGTGTGGAGATAGGATCACATAATGGTTGAGTTTGGACTAGAGGTAGCTTCCAATCTCCCTGCTTAGCCAGGGCCATCTGGCTGGTGGCCCAGGACTATTTCCAGACAGCTTTTGAGTATTTCCGTGGATGGAGACTCCACAACCTCCCTGGGCAGCCTGTGCCAGTGCTCAGTCACCCTCACAGTGAAAAAGTGTTTCTTGATGTTCAGAGGGAACCTCTTTTATTTCAGTTGGTGCCCACTGCCTCTGTTTTGTCACTGAGCACCACTGAAAGTGCCTGACTCCATCATCTTTCCAGTGAAATAGGAAGAGAGGAAAAATTGTGACCTAGCATGATTATGCCACATTCAAAGCTGATTTTTCCAAGTTGCACTTGGCTGGAAAGTGCTGCTACTGTTAAGACCAGAAAGAGTGGAAAGACTTCTGTGTTTGAGAGAATTGTCAGACTGTTACTAATTATTTTTTTGGTAGAAGAATACCTGTCTGGGAAATCAAGCCTTGTATGTTTCCTCAAAATTAATTCTATACCACAGCCAAGAAGTACACAGTATGCCAGGTTATTTTGAGTAGAGTTGTATTGCTTTCATAGCCTTTGTTGTTAAAATATGAACAGCAATGATTCCAGTGAACTGCCAGAAATTTTGGATGTTTACCTTTGCCTATGGCCTCAGGAACACTGATTTCACACTTCATCTGTCTATTCAGTGCTCTGGCTGTGTAGAATTTAACATATACTGAGCCATGGTAGTGCCCTGCTTGTATGATTTTGGTGCCATATGTGTTGGCATCTCTATTTTACTTGATAAGCAGTTTATAACATACTCCTTGTACTATTTCCTCCATACATTTAAAATATAACCATATTTTTGTTTCAGATCTAGCATAGTCAGCTTTGGATGTTGCAGCACTTGCTGCAGGATCCCCATTCCGCATGTGGGATAATAACTCCAATTGGTTTTCACCTAAACCATTGAGCAGTGCTGGTGCATGGAGTCACTGCCTGGCTGCACAGACAGGGATGAGTTGTGCTCACCTAACACTCTGCAGTCCTTCAGCTGGAGGAGTAAAAATATTCAGATGAAGGATGGTGCTGGGCAGCTTGAGCATGAGCATCTTCATCAGCTGCTGCTGTTTGTGGTTACACTTTCATGCAGCTTTGGTATCTGCAGTGAACAGCCCTTCTGGCAGTATTTGATCCCAATCAAAAAGCAATCTTACTCTTTTACTTAATCAGAGGTGAGTGTTATTTACCTATACAGAAAAGGTTGTCATAGCTAGCCTGAGCTCACAGCTTGGTAGCCATATGGGACTCTTTTTATTGTCTTGCTGTCAGTTTGTGCCACCTGGCACAGCTCCATTACATTCAATTTTTTTCCCCTTTTCCCAGAAAAGAGGAAATAGACACTTCAGGCCCTGAATACTCATCTAAACATCACTGTGTGATGATTAGAGATAATAAATAAATTATTAAATTTTATGTTTTGTTTATATTATGTTCATTCCTACCTAGCTTTTGAACTACACATGGACTTGCTGAACCATGTGGGTTTTTTTCCTTGTGGCATAATTAAATCAGTTTTTGTCTAGTACAGATTGCTGTGTTCTTTCTTGGATTTCAGCTTTCTGTGTGTGACCTAACACTTCATCCTGGTACTTTTAAAAGTCTCAAGGAAGGGAAAAAAAATAACAAAAAGAGGGCATGGGGAAGATTTCCTGGAGTTTCTTACTCAAGCTGGTTGTTTGAAGACTGGACTCTGCCATCCCCAGGTTCATCTGTATGACCTGCTGCCCTACCTTGCGTGAATTACATTTGTTGGGATTTGTTTGTGTTTCTTGACAGTTTATTAGGGAAATCGTCTGTTACTTTATGCTACTTTTGCTCTTTGTTTGTAAGAGGTGAGAAATGGCTGTTGTGAAGAATGTTCAGGACTGTTTTAGTTGTTTTCTACTAAGCTGAGATTTTGATGGATAGACTGTTGCAAAAGCTATTTTGGATCTTTTTTCTCAAACATTGCACATAAGCTCCTGTGAGTATCCAATGAGATAATAGTGTTGTTCCTCTTCAGATTATGTCCCCAAAACTATAGTAATAAAGCTGTTAGTAGTGTTTTGTAAAGATCTTGCTTTACATTTGGCATTGTTGAAGTATTTCTGTGTGACCAAACACAGTAGCCTGTGAACAGATGTGGAATATTTGTATTAGTAGGTTTTCATTCACCTTTCTAATAATAACATTTATAAAACTTTGATTTTTCTAAGAGTCTTTACAAAATGGAACAACTATATTACAGTATAAATTTGTGTATTTAGAGTCATTAATTTCTAAGTTGGAGGCTTACTAACTCTTAGTTACAGAGGAAGAAACAGATACAAGAGCATTGGTCAATCACAGGTTATTTTATAAGACACCAAATAAACTAAACAGTGATTCTCTCTGCAGGTATAGAAAGGACCTGTTTAAGGAAGGAATGGCACTTGACAGTTTGGCTTTGAGAAAAGTATGCAGGTAAAAGAAGTAGCCATTGAGGAGAGGGGTTCTGGCAGGCAGCCAGTTGTGTGGGTGGGGAAGATAAGTAATTACCTCTTTTAAGACAGAACTTGAAAATCTTGACTTTTTATAATGCATGTTTCTTCTCATAACAGAGGCCTGGATCTGACTACCCACAAGATTCCTTTATGTTCTTTATTCTAATGTAAATCACTCCTACTAAGAACAAGTGAGAAGAATAGAAGCACAAAAAAAAGGTAATAGTACAGTGAAGGTCCAGCGAAAATATTTTCTTTTGGTTTTAGTTTTTGCTTTTTAGTGGAATGCAACAAAAACCCCTGTTCTAAAAATGGCCTGAGGTGACTCAGTATTTAAATTATAAACCAAAGTCAACACAAGGAGTGGAAAAAGTGACTCTCTAATTTCTTGAGATTTACAGTTTCTTTTGTACTTACGTTGCAGTTAGGAATTGTATATTAGTATTCCATGACAGTTTTTATACAGATTACTATTTTCAAAGTTATTTTTTCTATTCTTGCTGCAAAAGAACTTGTACTCAATTGAAAGTAGTTTCAGTTTTATTCTAAGGACACATGGAAAGTAATTAATATTTTAGATAAGGAATTGAAGGGCAAAACATGTAACTACATTTCAGGGCTGATGTGATGGAAGAATTTGCTTTCTTGTTTGTGGTGGATTCAGTTGTTATAAACACTAATACAAAACCACCACTGGATAGCAAGAGCAACTGAAAAGCAAAGGAAACTTGTAAATGTAGCTCCTAATTTTGGGAAGAGTTTAATGTCTGTTATGTGCCTATTCTAGGATCACACAGAGGTGTGACTACTGCACACCTTGCCTTTTGAGTTGATGGAATGAAATGTATTTAATGGTGCCTGTGTTCCCCAGGAAATCTGCTTGCAAAACGTTAGTCTGTGGGCTTCTTTGTGTGCTCCTTTTATTGTGAAAGACTTGGGTGATGAAGCAGCATGAGCGGAAGCTTTAAAAAGATCTATCCAAGTATTCTTACCACTTGGATAAGAACAGAGAGATACTCTTAGTTTAGAGAGCTAATTGATTCTTATTTGGCTATAGTATGATGTTTTGACCAACAACTGAAATAATTCAGAATTGTAGAAACAACAGAATTTTTCTTTGTGCAAATTGTATAAAGTTTTAATGAATCTCAGCTCATTTAGTATACAAATCAAATTGCTGTAGAGAGGAAGTGGTCTGACTTGTTTCAAGAAGCTTGTAAAGCTGCCAGAATATGGTAATTTTTTCTTTGCCTTTCATGGTGCCAAAAACAGGACCTTGGCACAGGTATTAAGTTGTGTACATCATACTGCTGAGTTTCACAGGAGTGCAGCAGAAACCTCTACATCTTGTCTGTGAAAAATCATGATCTTGGAAATAACTAACGGCAATCTTTCTGTTCAGGATGTTGTACGTTGTTGTCCTGGAAAATTCAATCCCCTCTTCATGCTCCTTTGCCTTTATTTTACAACCATATTTAAAATGTAATATATTATTTTACCTCAGTTTTTCTGTCTGCTTCTTAGTGGGAATTGTACATTAGCATTTTGTGAGAATGTTTTGGGTTGTGGAATACTCTTCTTGACAAAGTCCCCCACACAGCTAAGTCTGTCCAAGTTTACTGCAAATAATTATTTAGCTATTTTCAATAATATTTCATGTTTCAACTTTTTTTTTTTAATCAAAGAATGTCCTGTTTTTACTTTTGGCTTTGTTGTTGTTAGGCTGTTGAAAACCCATCAAAGTGAAGTGGCAATAAAAGTTAATGCCAGGCAAGGTTCTTTATCTGCTGTGTGGCCTTGTCTTGTGCCTTGCTTGCTGCTCCAGTGTGGTGCATATTATACCACTATGGCTTAACTGGCAAGCTGATCTTTTTCTGGCTAGTTTTCTCAAGTACTTTCCTAGATTTTTTTTTTGTTTGTTTGTTTTTGTTTTGTTTTTGGCTTTTTTTTGGTTTTTTTTTTTTTTTTTTTTTTTTTTTTTTTTTGGTTTTTTTTTTTTTTTTTTGGTTTTTTTTTTTTTTTTTTTTTTTTTGTAAGGGGAGAGCAAGGAGATGGCACAGGGGAATGGAATTGGTTGTTTGGTTTTTTCTGGTTTCATTTTCCTCTCTCTTTATCCTTTACTTAAGAATTTTGTTGGACCTCCACAGACCATGCTGTGCCATCCCATGGCTGTTGTGTGTGTCTACAAGATATGTAGAAAAACCTAGTTCAGTCTGAACTGCACAATTTTTTTGCATGAAAAACACTCCCCAGTAACATGGATATGGGAATTGTTTCCTGATCTAAGTAAGTCCCTTGTGGGAAGTTCCTTGGTAACCATGAAACATCTTAAAGTCTGTACATTGCAAACAACTGTTCTCACCTGACAAAATGCAAAACTACTTAAGAAAAGTGAATATACTGGTACTTCTGCAAATGTGAAAATCAGGGTACAATTCCACTGTTTTTGTCCTCATCTTTACCAGCATTTGGCTGTACTAGGACCATCACTGCCCATCACACCATGTCAATGACTTGGTTTGGGTTAAAAAAAGAAATTATCCTTCTCTTCTTTATTATGTTTTTTAGCTAAAGTCTGTTAACCATCCTATATATATATATGTACACACACACACACACACATATGCATGCAACTGTACCCAGGGTGAGTCTCTTCTGGAATGACATCTGAAGAGTGTCTCTTCTTGCACCCACTGGAAAATTTTCATCTCCATTAGTTCTTTTGAAATTACTTTATCAAATACAAGTGCTTGACAGATGGAGCCCTATCTGTCATTTTGCCATTGTCTGTTGTATTCTAAATTTGCTCTCGCTGGTAGTGCTTGTGAGAATACTTTGTCATTGTTATTAATTGTTCCTTGGACTGCTTGCAGAGTTATAACCTTGAACAGTGAATTAACTCTTGGACAAATGCATGGTGTATTACATGATTTTATCTAAGACAGTACAATTTGCCCTTTACGCTATCCTTTATTCTTTTACTTTCATATATGTATGTTATGTAACTTTTTTTTTTCTAATTAGACTGACTTTGTTACTTTCTTGCCAGTCCTCACTATCGAGCCAATGCCGAAGGCAAATACCATGTTAGATGCAGTAGTGGCCTGATCTGGTGTGGCAAATCCTATTTTAATTCTTTTAATTTTTTTAATACATCTGTTAGTTTAAAGTCTGATTAATTTAATCCAAGCTACAGTAAAATATTGCTAATTTATAATAATTGTGTATTTTGAGGCTGAGTGTAGATTAAGCTGTGTCTAAAAGTATAAAGGGTGTATGGCCTTTGGGAATGTCAATATAATGGTTTAATCAGGTGAATAGGTTTAATTATTTCAGTAGTCACACTAGTAAATTGCAGAACCCAGCAAAAGATAATGCAGTTTATAGGATCACTGGTTTGAGTTCAGCTTGTGTACATTATTCAGGAGACTGTGATTTAAAAGTAACATTTGCAGCTCCCATTCAAAAAACCCACCAAATTGCCTGAAGGCACATTTTAGTGGTTCAGCCTCATTTCCCAGTGTTGATACTTGGTTTTAGTCAAAGCACTGACTGACTTCTGTCACAGAGGATCTATAAGGTGCAATGTACCTACCCTCTGGCTCTGGATAACCTTAAATTTGTGTGGCTAAAACCCATCTCAAACACACAAACAGAAATCAATGGGTTAGTCAATTCTCTGCCTCGCTTGTTGTCAGTTAAAGGACACTGTACCCTGTGTTGTAGTAGGGGAATAATTGGGATATGTTTGGTTTTTTGAGGACAATACAGTCCTATTTTTCGAAAAGTTCATTCAGTAGTGGAGTTGGTTGACTTTTAATATTTTGCATAATTTTTGTTGATATCTTAACAAATATAAAATGACTGGCCAGTTAAGAGACTCTCTGATTTTAAGTGATTAGTTGAGGAGGTTGATGGTAATTCATGCTATATTGTAGATTTTGCCTTTGCTGTCAAGATATAACTTAACCATGCTTGACAGTGGCTTACACTGAACTTGATTTAAGACACTCCTAGAATTGCCTGGGGAAGAGTCTTCTGATTAGATAATTTTCTTATCTTGAGGAAAAGCACTTTTCAAAATTCTTATGGCTCAAGAGGCTACAACCTTCTTCTGTCTTGGTGGAACTGTGATGTCTGGTTGTCTTTTTATACCAGCAAATGTGTTCATTTTGTGTTCTTTCCAACCTGCTGCAGATATATTCACTGGCAAGGTAATTAGCATGGATTTTGGAAAAGTAGTTGTTTAAAGACAATAAAGCAACTGTCATGACTTATCGCAGAAATGTAAATCTATAGAGTGGATACATGAGGACTATTGGTACAATCAGCACCAGGGAAGCAGCAATTTGATAAAACCAAAGAAGAACTTGACTTTTTGTGCTTTTTAATGTAAATGATATTGCTAAGTGTGGGGGGTTCAAAAAGCTGATAGTTAGGCATAAGAAGAGAGAGGAAATATATCTTTCTCTTGGGAAAAAATGCAGTAGCTTTAGACCAAGTTGGAATCTCATCTGGTACTTTCTGAAGGTCATCATGCATCAGTATTTATAGCTGGTTTCCCTCCTTTCCTCCCCTACACAGACATATGCTCACGCTCGCTCTTCTTAGCAACAAGCCAAGGCTTGGAGAAAGTAATAACTGGGATTCCTGAATCCAAGATGGAGACCTTTCCCTGTAGTGTTACTTCCTGTAAAGTTACACAGGAGAATTGTTACACAGGATCATGAGGCTACTAAAAATATAAATGACTTTACTTCAAGTACGCAGAAGTATTAACATTCTTAATGGAGTTTGTGATGGTCCCAGTTGTCGGTTTCTCTGGGTCTGGATTGAAGGCACTTGAGACAGTAATTCGTGTTTGGACTCAAGTGCTTATTATTTCTTATCAGTAAAACAGTCTCATTACTGTGAATTCGGCAGCTTTTCATTAGAAGGCACAAAATGGCTAACAATCTCTTGTTACCAGGTTTTTAAAGACTAAACTATCTAATTAAGAACTGACACCTAGATTATTTTCCCTTTTAACCCAGTAACTGATCCCAAAGAACCTGCAATGCGGACTTTCTGCCCAATTACAAAATGCCACCCAAACCCATGAAGAAGAAGGAAGAAGACACATGAAGAAGAAACCCAGGACAACACCCTGTGTCTTCCGTCTTGCTTCCATCCACAATATACTAAAAATCCCAAACCCTAAATTTCTCACCAAGTGATACACCTACACTACTCTATACAATCTGTTTCACACTTCTGTGGATTCTAGTCTATCTTGAAGTCTAGGAAACTTTCTCCATGAATGAGGGTCAAAGTCAGTGCTCCCCTTGGGGTCAGAGTACCACAGAGCAGACAGAGAATTATTCCCTCTGCCCTGGGTTTCCACAGGAGTTTTTCTTCTCCTATCCAGACAGTATAGTGATATTCCAGTAGCACTGATAAAGTCACAGAGCAAGAGAGGTACTGAATGGACAAATCTGCAGACCCTCCAGATCTTTCTAACGAAGCTTCCTTTAGAGAAAAGGACCCCCCCTTAGCGGTTAATTTCTTTGATGTTATCCTTTCTGTGGGGTGTGTTGCTTAATCCAGAGTCCCAAAATGGGATGGCATCTGTGTGCTGTTGCTCAAGGAGCTCAGAACAGTTCTGATACAGCTGAATATAAAGTTTTGTCCATTACAAGTTAACATGCTTTTAATGCCAATTAGGTTTGTACTTACCAGAAATTAGTATCTTGGAGGAAAAAAACCTGATTTTAAAAAATGGGACGGTAGTCAAATTACACCTTGAAATTCTGTGTGCTTTCCTTCCATACGATAATTGCATCAGTGCTCTTTTCCAGTGGTGTGTGCCAGAGGAGCTTTCTGTCCTGAGAAGAAAACTCTGTACATTTGTTCCTTTTGTCCTCTTCCAGGGCACAAAGACAGATCAGAGTAAGGGTTGGGAGCTGCCATATTCTTGTATGTTGGGTACTGAGGAAAAAACATTCCTTCAGTGAAATGTTCATGCAGTTAATTGAGGACATTTTCTGAAGATTTAAATTTGCTCTTTTTTCACTCATGTAGCTTTTTTCCCCTCTGTTTTCCATAAGTAGGTTGTCTGAAGTCATATGTATTGTGTATTTCATAAATGCAAACTAAGGTAGGTAGTCAGCCTTTTCTACATTCATCATGGAGGTCTAAGGCATGCATTAAATGACTTTCCTAAATATTTACCAAAATTATGGATTACTAAAATTTTGGTCATTTACTGTAATGCTTAAATTTTGAGGACACACAAACTGGTAGTCATGGTAGTCATCTAAGCCAATTTAAGTTGGCTAAAAGTGAAAGATTATACATAGCATTGGAAAAAATACAGCTGAGCAATGTGGCTTTGATTTATATTGTTCTTGACAGGTAAGTGAAACTGCTTTTGCATCTTGCGTTCTTGTATCATGTTGACTTGTGAGCAACTACATTTTTTACTTGAAAGTAAGCATTTCATTGCTTTTTAAGTCCTGTTTGTGTAAAGCATGCTTTTAATGAGCATGGGCATTTAGCTGTAACAGATTGAAAACAGGAGGACTCTCACAGTAGAAAAACTTGTACATTGAAAGCTTGCCCACCACTGTCCTTTGTTTATGACGTTGTGGTAAATTAATGCACTGTTACAGCTCTGGCTTCTGCTTGTGGTTGGGCTTTTTTGGTTGTTGTTTTGGAGGGGGATTGGCTGTAATTCAGATGATACATCCTTTATATTCATATACAGGAACAGTTAAATAAGATGCTTTACCTTCAGGTAGCATTTAATGTACATGTTAAATGTCAAAGGAAATTGAGGTGCAAACAGTCATTAGGAGGCATCAGGAATAAAAGCACTCAAAGAAGAAATTGAATCCAATTGATTTTAATAAGTGGCTTGATGATGATGTTCTCTGTTAAGTATGAAGAAAACAGATTGCTTTTTATATCAGTTTCCAGGCTGCTTTAGTGACTGTTTTCCACAGAACTCTTTTGCTGTGTTTTCTTAAAGTACATCTCTCAGCTAGCTCTCTCTTCCACCATGGTTTAGAATAACTTACTGCAGCCCAATTTGAATGAGATGTGTTTCTTGCTATATAAAATTGTACAACATCCACTGTACTTTCTCTTTTAAACACAGTGGACAGTGGGCAAAAAAAACCCCATTCAGTTGCAAGACATGGGACATCTCAACTAAAATCTCAACCCTCTTTATTTTTAGATGTAATTATAAGGTGAGGTGAGCATATCAAATGCAGAAGTCTTAATTTTGTAGGCAGGTTTTATGTAGGCAGTGTGTTTGTGGATTGATTTCCTGGAGATTCCGGGACATCTGGAATTGAAACATTTGAAAACTATAATATTGCTTAATTTCATTGCTTTGGAAAATTTTCATAGAAAACTAAGGGGTTTATGGATTTTTTCACTTTCATTGTGGTATCAGCATTGATAGCAGGCTGATTAACTACATTTTTAGCAGCTTTGTAGTGTTCAGACAGCAAAGGGAAATAATACCACTGAGGTTTAAAGATTTCTTTGTGAAATTGCTCTAAACTGACAAATAATGATTTGTTGTCTTTGACATCTGTTAAATAAATTAATACAGCTGAACTTAATTAACTAAAGGGAATGCTGCTCCATCAGTCTCCTTTTCCCTTTGCTGTCCTAGTACTCCCTGGAGAAACAGTTTGACCATAAACTTTTTTCCATTTGGCTTATGATTTTTTTAGATAAATCTTCATGTAGGTATATGAAATGGTTTTCCATCTCAATTTTAAGCTAGTATGGGTATATAACTTGCTTGCAAATAGAATTACCATAAAAAGCATACTGTATTCCACATTGTCACTGGAGAAATAATTGACCTTCCCTGAATTGTTGGATTTGAATGCTTCTGGCAACATAAAACAGATTATATAAAATCCCTCATTATGTCTTTCAGTGCAACGTTTTTACACGCTTGGAGCTTGGTCTGAATAATTGCAGCACTTGATCCATAAAGAAAAGAAGTCAAAGTAAGATGAAAGATCTGAAAAGCAAGTCAAATGTCAGGGAGTAGCAGTCCTGCATGGGGCAGTCCTGTTGCTTTCATGTGGTGGTGAAACCTGCAGAGCCTCTGAGGAGTTCCAGTCGTGGGGAATGACCTCAGTGGACCTGGAGATCACCAAAGACCATCGTGGTACAGTTGTCCTGCTCCCAGCACTGTCTGACAACCACCAGGATGTGGTGTCTGGTTGGCCAGGGGGAAGGGAGAATCTTCACAGAGCTCTGCTTTTGGCTGTGTCACTGCAGGATTTTGCATCAAGGTAATTTTTTATCAGTGGGCATGCTGTGCATAGCAGTGATTCCATTACTGTATCTCTTCTGAGATTACATACTTCCGTTCTTAAGCATATTAAGTTCATATGGTGATAAATAAATCCTTCCTGGTTTTGAGCTACAGCTGAAATCTTCCAGTCCTCAAAATATCAGGTACAGTAAGTTTTTGCTTGCCACTTAGAATTAAACAACGACCAAATTGAATGGTACTGTAATAAAGTTTGTCTACAACTTTATTTATTTATGATTAAGGCCTTTCTGATTGGATTTCTTAGCTTGGTATTAATACCATATGATGGATTATTCCAGCCCTAAAGCAAAGCCCATGTGAAGTGAAAACTCTGATTTCTTGATTTAGCTGCAAGGAAGCTGGTCTTCACTCTCCTTTATGCCTCTGAACCAGTACTTCTATTAAAGAGGGAATGCATAAGAACTGTAATGCATAAAACGCACAAAGTTTTGTGGGAAAATATTCACCAAGTAAGAGAATACACCGAGGCAGTGTAATTAAGTGATACTCTGATTCTCAAATGTCTCAATTCTAGCTTGGCTGAAAGAAATTAGATACTTCCCATTTAACTGTTTCCTTTTTAATAAATGTCTCATCTTAAACATTCTTTCATTCTCCTGTATGAAAATACAATTTTAAGATAGGCCACGTGGTAGTGTCACTAATAGTTGTAAATGATACAAGGGTGTAGAGTAATAAAATGTGTTGGATTCCTGTGGTGGCCAAGTAATGCTCTGTCTGTAGCATAGAGCGTGACAGAAGCAGTGGGCTTTTAGTGAGTGTCCTGCTGTTACTTTCCCCTCCCTATGAGCGCAGGAGGGAAACTGCTACATTTAAAACACTACCCACAGATTGAATTTTCCACATTACAGAATTTTAGCAACCTATTATCTGTTTCAGTACCTGTCGGGGTATTGACTGTTAACGTTTGTAATACAAAATGAAAAACTGTATCATTATAGACTTGTCAGAAAGCTGCAAATCTACCTGCAGTTAAAAAAAGCAAAGTGTAATTAGATGTCTCAGTGATCTGCACAGCCTTTCTTTCTCCTTCACTGTTTTTTTTTTTTTTCTGTAAAGTGAAAAGAGGCAGCAGCATCTTTGCAAAGCAAGCCCAAATCCCAATATTAGTCTTTGTTTTCCACTGAGATGCTGTGAAGGTTTGTAGATCTTTGAGTCAGCCTAAGGCCAGGCTGAGAAAACAGTCATCTCCTCAAAGAACAAGAAAAGTCAGGAGTATTTTTCTTGTCTAGTATTATCTGTGGGGCAGGAGTATGTGTGCATGTGTTTGTTTGAAGACTGAGTGAGGGGAAGAGCCTCAAATTGTGCTTTGTCTCTGAGACTCGAGTGTGATGAGTCCACAAGATGGTAAAAGAGCGGTTCTTGGTTCCTCATCTACTGCTGGATCTCTTGGTTTCAGTAACACAAGAAAATCTGTTTTCAGCACTCCCACATGATGGTTTCTGTGTTGCTGTGGCAGCAAAGCAGGGTGAAAGCTGGCTTCTGAAACAGGCACACAAGGGGATCTGCAGTGAAAAAAACAAGGCAGCGATTAGTGCGTCACCAGATTCCTGCCTGTTCTCGCAAAGAGGTTGTCATCGTCAGCCCACTCACCCCCTTGTGAGCCCTCTGGAGCTGGCTTTGGATAAAGAGGCATTGTGAACGTACTTGCCAGGGAGTCAGTCTTCCCTTCAGCACAATGAAGAAATGCTTCTATGTGGTCACTACACAGCTCACAAAATATCAAGTTCTTATCAATCTGTTTTTAAAAAGCAACACAAAAACCACCCCCAAACAAAATAAACAAAGAAGTTGTTAGAAACATCAGCTTCCTGGAACATCTGTTGCGCTTCCCTAGAGGGGAGCAATGGAGAAAAAGGACTTTGGCTAGACGTGCCACTTTCCTTGGCATGAGGAGTGTTCAGAACTGAGAAACTTTTCCCAAATCTTACTATTATTTTCTATTCTTTCAAATTCCAGGATGCTTGTCATCCTTTCTTCCTTAAAAAACTTCAGCCAGTCACCTTCCTACCTGCCTCTGTTTCCAAGTCTAGGCAGGATGCAGGCTGAAAATGGGAGGTCACTTGGTGACCTTCACAGCCCATTTCACTACATTAAAACTATTATGAAAGTGGTGTTCTTGGAATAAAGTTTCATACACATCACATGATTTAGGGGTTTTTTTGTAGCTATTTTTTAAAGATCAATTCTGTGAAGAAATTATTGTAGAACTTTTCAGACCAGAAAGTAAGACCATAAATACCTGTTTTGTGTGGGTTTTGAAGTTCTTTGGTAAAGTACGAGTTTATTGTGTGTGTGTTCAGTTTAAAAAAAAAGGTTGATTACATCTTAATATTGTGGTATATAAAACTTGAATAATCTCTGTTTATTAATAAACTCTCCTCACCAATGGCACTTCTGAATCTCTCAAAAATCTGGTATAATAAAAGCCAAAATACTTCAAAGGAAGCTTACCAGCCTGTAGAAGGTAGATATGATACATAATCCTATTCACACTTCTGGTGCTGTTGGCTTTGGAAGTATTGTCTATATGCTTGAACCTTAAAATTTTGCTTTTCTAGGTGCTCATTTTATAGTCTGTCAGCTGGACATGCATAGGGTATAGAACCAAACATCTGCCTGATAAATGGTCTTTATTTTCTGTATAGTCTCTTGTACTTCAAAGTAAAATTATTAGTGTTAAGAACTAACTATTTTCTTTCTGTATTAACCTTTGAACAATTTAGAACTAGTCTGTTAGATGTATAAAGGCAGAGCATTCAAAAATAGCCTAAATCTACACTCCAAATGTTGCTTGATTTTTTCTCCAAGGTATGCTGATGTCACAGGAGCCTTTGGAAGGATGGAGCTATATGCAGACTACTTAGAAAACTACATTTTCTGGTCTTGCTAAAGCTTGCAGTTTCTGAAGTAGCTGAATGTGCAAGTGAGAGTCCTGCAGCTGTCCTTTGCAAAAACAGTGAGCATTCCAAATAAAACTATTGGAAAATTCTTGTTTAAAAGCTAGCAAACAGTTTACTGTCCACAAGGAACATAATTAAACTGATTTTGAAAAATAAAAATAATCTGTAGACATTTAACTTCAGAGGAACCCACAAAGATTTTTGTAGGCAAGGCAGGATATAAAAAGCATCTATATCACATATTGTATGTATAACATACATCTTGCATATATATCACACAATTTCATTTAAGCATACTATTTTACCAATTTTCCCTTTGGATGTTTTCAGGTACTGCTTTTTGTCTGATTGCTGATGTGCATAGATGTCCTCCACCACCGTTTATCTCTCCTGAGTGCCAAATCTTTTCCATTTGACTTTTCTTTTTCTTTTTTTTTTTCCCATAAAGCAATGTGCAGATCATCTTCTAGCACTTACATCGCTACTTAATCTATGGTTTCCTTAAGTGTTTGCAAGAGCCATGCTAGTGTTAGATGCCTTTCTGCTTGCAGCTTGCTCTGGTGTTATCTTGCAAGTGTCCCAGATGCTGAGTGCTGTCACACAGGCTATGCAAAAGCTTCAGGGGGAGAAGAGGTTCACCATGTGCTTTGCAGTTCTGGCTAGGGTGGGACCCAGATGGGTTACAGCTATTTCAAAATTCATCTTGTGGAGAACAAGCTGCAGAAGTCAGAGGGATGGCATACTCCTAGGTGTCCTTCCAGCATGGCACTGGGATCTGTTGGAGCAGTGGGTAGATCCCAGAGCCATGGTGTTTCCCTGGGTCCTATTGCACAAGACTGGAGTCACTGTTTTGCACAGCTCGGGTGGTTTCGGGGCACGCTGTTCGATATTCCTTCCCCTGCCCCCAAAACCCTGCTGCTGGTTTTGATGCTTGCAGGGTGTGAAGTCAGTGCTGCTGTGAGTCACTGCGTGCCTCTGAGGCAATGGGTGTAATAGTCCTGCAAGCCCTGAGCAGCATCACAGCACAATGTGTGCGTAGGCAAGTGTTTGTATCTCTTAGCTTGTCTTGACTGCTGTGACAGGAGAAGGCAGAGCCTGCAATTCTTTGGTCTCCCTCCCCACCTCATTTCCTTGCCAGGTGGTGGGCTGAGGGTGGTGTCTGTGGGAGGGAAGAGGCAGAAGTGACCCATGTGTTGGTGCTGGAGTGGAGCTGCCCTGGTCCTGTGACCTGGCTCCATGACAGCCATTTACAGCCCTTGGACTGAAGTCTCTCGGCACACAGCAGTAATGTACTTACTCTGCAAATCAAAGGGAGTGGCTTGAAATACTCAACTTCTCTTCTTTTTCCTCCTTTCCCCCACCCAACACCCCCATATCCAGGGGGAGATGATACTTCACATGTACAAAGCCCACATGCAT
The DNA here is from genome assembly GCF_017590055.1 of Onychostruthus taczanowskii. Taxonomy (NCBI): domain Eukaryota; kingdom Metazoa; phylum Chordata; class Aves; order Passeriformes; family Passeridae; genus Onychostruthus; species Onychostruthus taczanowskii. The sequence goes on along the minus strand of NW_024500349.1, from coordinate 5,001,586 downwards.
AGGAGGATCTTAACCTGAACATCCAGCTGCTGTAATAAATAAAATGTAGCAAATGATCACAAAGAGAAAGGAGAAGTGGGAGTCAAAAGGCCAGGGTATTCTGGTCCAAAGCAGATGTTGTCAGTATCTGGGGTGGATGTGCTGGAAGGGGAGTGAATCTAGGATGATGTCAATGAAGTGTGCAGGCCCAGGGCTGGGGGATGGGCATCTTCCCCAGCAGAGCTCCTGGCTGTTGGCAGGAACACAGCTGTTTTCTTCCCTTGCTGCCTTACACCTCCATCCCAGAGACCCTGGCACATCAGGAGAGTGCAGCGATGGCTGTATCAGTGAGCAGGGCCTGTGGCATCATGTAGGTGTTAGTCTTTTACTGCTGCACCAAGGAAAAGTTTTCTCTGCATTTTTGCTTTTCTGAACACTTCGGGGTAACTTTTGAGGTCTGTCCAAGTAAGAGCAAATAGCAAGAGTCAGTCAAGAGCTGACAGGAATTACTGGAATGTGATAAGGACTTAAAAAGGAAGGAGAGTCTGGTGTTCAGGGAGAAAAACGCATTTACAGGTTTTTTTCTAAACTTCAGGAACATGGAGGGACAACATCTGTGGACCTGTGACTTTTGTGTAAGCACCTTTCCTCACTATAGTTTCCCTGTTGCAGTGAATGGAGACTAACCACCTCTTACCCTGGCTGACAGATGTGGCAGGTAACCAGGCAGGTGCCCAGCTGTGTGCCTCTGGTGTTAAGGTCCCTTTACTGCTCTTTCCAGCTCAGTCCGAAGGCCTTTCCTTCCCCAAGGATAAAATTCACTCATTTTTTTTTATCTAATAGGAAGTGAAAGTCCCACTGAACGTGATACATTTTGTCAATTCTCTGCAAGCTAAAAAACTGTTAGAATAAATTTATTTGTAGGCTTTCATTAAACTCATACAAAAGTTGGATACTGCTCTCTCTTAATTGTATTTTTCACTCTGTTATTGTACTACTTTTCTATTTCTGAGTTCAGAGCTCCTTTTTCTAAAGAGTCCATGACTGTTTCCTAAGAACCCTAAACCAAGAAGCAGCCCCACTGCCATCTTAATAGACTTCCTTCATCATTTGAAGCGGTGTCTGTCCAAAGTCCCCCAGGACCTCCCAGCTAGCACCAGCACCGCTAGCAGCAGGGGATGTGCTCCAGTTCCTTTGCAGGTCAGGAGAGCGGCCAAGGCTCTCGCCTTGTTCAGAACGAGACACGCAGCAGCGGGAGAGAGAGCGGACTGCAGCTGGTGCGAACCCCAGTCTACTGAATCCACCTCAGGGGAGCCAACAGCTCAACAGCCAACCCCAAACTGGGGTCGTGCAGGGGATTATAAGGGGAGCGGAAACAGGGGAGGAGTTGGTCTCCAGCCCAATGGGAGCACAGGGGGGAGTTGGGAAAGGTAGATTGACACCAAAGAGAAACTAATAGGGACAACCTTGGGGAGGGGCTCTGGCCCCTGAACTAGTCACTCGACACCCTGAATAGAAGGTTCTGGAGAAGAAGGGAAGGGTTGGGAAGGGAAGAGTGATCGGGGAGGGATTTGAGGAAAGATACATTGGTGACCATGGTAGCAGTGGGGAAGGTAGGGTGAATGACAGCTTCAGGGAGGGAGGGGAGAACCAGGGCAGAGCATTACAACAGAGAGGGGAACAGAACAGTCCAATATACAACTCAATACAATAAAAGCATATAAAAATGCAACACGACAATCATTCACCAGTATTTATTAACCTTTTTGCTTTTATGGCTGCTAATTAAAATATATTTAAAAATCCGCTATATGTATAGCTGTGGCAAATCTCATTATTTGCTCTTTTTCAGGTGTTATTTGTGCTCTTGATGTAATCTCTAGGTTCAAGGGCCTTTTATGGAGCCTGAAAAAAACTGCCATGGGAGGGGGAAAATCAAAACAGACTGGCAGGTGATTGCTTTCTTCAAAAGGGAGTAATCAAGTCCTACCTGTTAACTGTTGCAATTGAGTCACAGGCAAGAGCAGTTGGGGCTGCCCACACAAAATGGCAGAAGATGTTGCTTTTGTGTGAGTCTGCTGGAACCTGCATCCTCACCCTGGAGGAAGGAGCTCCAGGACTCTGCTGTACCAAAGGGCCTTCTGCCTGCTCTGACCTTCACGGTCACATCTCGTTTCAGGTATTCAACATATTTTGCTTTAGGGATTCTTGTAACTCTGGGTTTGGTTGATTTGGCAAAAAGGTTTGGTAACTTCACAACTGAGCTGTTACAGTTGCTGAAATCCGTGGGCCTGCTGTGGCTGCAAGTGATCTGAAAAGGATACACATTTTCAGAAGGATGATTTTGGGGAGCAACATAGCAAGGGCTGTAATGAAGCTGTTGAAAATGAAAACTCATATTTCAAAAAGTAATTTTAAATGCTCTGTATGTTTTGTAAAATGAGCTTCTGAGGCCTGTTTTCCTCTGCATGTTGATACAGTCTCATGTGAAACTTGGAAGGGTTTGTCCTAAACTGTTGTAGAGAGAGCCAAAGTAAAGTACATGTGTTTCGTTGTTTTGTTTTTTAAACTCTGGCAGGTGTGCTACTTAAATATATTTGCTACCACTGCTACTTAAATAAAATGAAGTTTAAACAAGACATATTGTTCCAGTATAAATCAATTTATTTCATGTTATTACAGTTAATTGCATTTAACAAAACTTTCTCTGTTTTTCTTTTTAAAAAAAAAGTGTATTAGTGAGTGATGGAGTCTTGGAACATGAGGACAGCAGGATGAAGGTAGCTAAATATGAAGTAAGGTGTTTCACAAGCAGTTCTGAAAATTAATAGCTGAGGGTCTAAATATATCATCTTAACCAAGTTATTTCAGCAGTACATCATCAAGCCAGAGAGATGGCAGATTTTAAGCCAAGTGAGTTTTTATCACAAGAGCAGAAAGTAGGCCCGACCAGGATTCCTGGGGGAGACCCTCAGGCTTGAGCACATTCTTATGCTGCTCCAGGGACCCAGGCTGGGGAGATGCTGTGCGATGGCTTTGCCTGACAGAGAGGATTCCTGCCTGGAGTGCAGCTGCCTTTAAACAGACCCTTTCTGCATATGATGTAGCCTGGGCAGCAGAAACAGGAGAGCTATCAAGGTGAAAGCCTCATCTTCAGAGTCCAGGCTTTGTTACTGCTAATGTAACAGGCAGTTCCCGGACATTTTACCAGAAAACCCCTCTGATTTGTGGAAAAGGATAGGCATGGTGCAAAAGTAGCTTATGGCCTGCAGAGCCATCTGCTTCTACCACTCTCTGTGTTGACAGCAAGTTTAGCACTGCATCCCTAAGTGGATCATGAAATCTCACCCATTCTGCTTCACAGTTACCTTTTTGATTTTCTAAAAGTCCCTTCTACCAAGAGAATTGGAGCAGTGGCTCTCAAAAACCTCTTTGGCTGAGGTTCCTAGTTAAAGAGATTTTAAGAAATTCCACCCACTTCACTGCAGTTTTAGCATGGCAGTAACTAAAATGAGTTTCTAATCCAAACTCCAAGGTAGGCAGCAGTGTTTTATATATAGAACACTCATTGAAAAGAGTATGAAATGTATTTTGCCTGGCTTTGGTATTACAGCTAACATAAGAATCATCATGTTTTAAAGGAGTAGCTACACTCTATATGTCACTGCTTAGCTCAGCTGTTACCTTGCTGTTACATGCTGTTTGAGACCCAAGCATTTTGAGCTCCATGTGAATGTAGCTGCAAAATAATTTCAGGCTAATTTTAATATTCATTTAATGGCTAGAAAGATGAAGTTTAAGTGCAAATATTAATTAGCTGGTAATAATTCCTATTTGCTTCAATTTTTATTTATTTAGCTACCAGTTCAGATGGGAGTATCTGATTGAATGGTCCAAAGCTGAAATTAAAGTCCTTCTTGTTCACCTTGAACATCTTAGCGTTAGAGTAACTCCACCATTTCTGAGAGAAACTTGAGTCTGCAGATAAGCTATTTTAAGTTGCCATTTAAGACAATTGCATTTTACATAATTTTGTTTCTCATACATTGCATCCACATGTGTGTGGGTACAGAACATTAATGCGTCTGTAGAATTTTATTGTAGCTACATACAAGTATCACTATTTTGCTGTGGTATTTGTTGCTGATCCTGTACTAGAGCAGTGGACCCAAAGTCCTTTTGTCTTTATAAACATCAAAGGCAACTGGTTTTGTCATCCTTGCAGTAGGCCCCTGGTTCCTTCAGGATGGGTGCTGTGGGGTTTCCTAACCTCTCTGCACATTGTGCTTGGCCAGCTGATGGCTGGAAGTCTCCCTTGTGCTGTTATGGTAGCACAAAGCTGGCTGGGAATTCAGGCTGGCTTTGAGCAGTAATAGCAATCTACTACTGTCCTTTTTCCTCTTCCTTTTAGTAATTTTGCAACCTCAAGAGAGCAAGTGACCACTTGTGTTATTACACCTGTTGTTGAAATAAATAAATCAGCCTTCCTGTATAACTGTGTGCTGCAGATTGGGAGTGTATATACATACACACGTCCTTTGAGTTATGTGGGCTGGGGTTTTTTTTCCAGAGTCATAGTGTGAAGAGGGGCAAAAAAAGTAAAGAGCAATTTTGATTTAGAACATATGCTCAGCATTGTATTACTTTTGTATTGTGGAATGTTAATTTCCAAAATCTCAGGACATGTTGAAATTATGTGAACTTTAAATGTATAGTAATTTAGAGAAGTGAATGTCAAAATAAGACATAACTTGAAGTGACATTGAATATGTTGCTAAAAATTGATATTTATAGATTTCCTACAGCTGTTAAATTTGAGAAGGAAAGATGAGGAATTTGTCTCTATTTTACATGTTTACTAGAAGGTTAGCACTATGGTATTACTCACTGGAATTGTATTTATGACTAAGTATGGTAGAATATGTTTTAAATTTATTGGGCTAGTTCCTTTAAAGTAATGATTAGCTGTTGAATACTGTAATTTTTCTCAGCAGCTCCTTTGTAAATGTGAGAACAGAATAAATTACAAATGAACAAAGAGGACATATCCCTGCATGAAGTACATGCTTTCTTAACTTCAAGAAGGTATCTGTAAACTTGGTTTCTGAATGGGTTTTAGAAAGTGATAACAACTGGTACTGTCAAGGAAACTTGTAAGTCAATACTGTCATTTTTAGTGTGATTAGATATACCTTGTGTTTTCAGCTTAACTTAGCATACATGTGTATGTGCATAACATACATAAATATTTTATCTGTTAATTGTAGACTCTATAAGGTTGGAAAAGTCTTCTAAGATCATCAAGTCCAATCATTAAACAAGCACTGCCATGTTCATCAGAAAACCACATTCCCAAGTGCTAAGACTATATTCATTCTGGGCACAATGTATAATAGAGCAAATTTTACTCTTTTAGGAGTTGATTATTGGTCTTATGTATCTCCTTTTTCATTTGCATCCCAGCAAATTTCCCAGCACATCCTGATAAAGCAATGTCTGTGTGTAAGTGTAGCATCTGTATGGTTTGGGTATTTAGAAAGGCCTTCCTCCTGCTTCTCCTGTAAGCATTATTTGCACTCAGTAGATCACTTTCCAGATATACAGCTGTTTGTTTAAACCAGTATAATAATAGTTTATAATGCTTTCTTAATGCGTAGACTAAGTAGCCTACAAAATATTCATGGTGCTGTCTGTGCCAAGGAAGCAGAGCACGCCACTGGAGTGTTTTCAGTTGTAAATATCTGCTTGTCAGTGGGAAAGTAGCCACATTTGTCCAGCTGAACCAAGTGAAAACACCAGCAACCCTGTGTGATGGTGTAACTTCTAAGTAGATGTCTGTTTTGTAACACAAATATAAGAAACAGATGAGGTAAAATGAAAGAATTTGAGAGATTCTTTGCTGAGAGAAAGAACTTGAGCAGAGTGCTGTTTACAGCTATAAATATCTAGAATGGGCTCATGCCAGAGTAAAAGCAGTAAGTCTTTTATGTTGTCAAATGGACAAACTAATAAATAATGTCAGTTTGCCAGTTTTATATACTCTGACTGGGCTCTTTTAGGTAGGCACATGTTTATGTCAAGTTTACTTATTTGAAGATACATTTAACATTACGTGGGATTTTTGATTTAGCAGAATGATAAAAAATATACCAAAATCACAATGCCAATGTAATTTGTACTTTGTTAATATGAACTACATTAACAACAATAATAATTCAGTCACTACACCAATATGTGGTACATGTTCTTGGTCTCTGTAATTTGCTCATCATCATGATGCTGGCCATCACCAGCTGCTGAGAAGGAATACATGGGTTGAAACCAGCCCACAACTGTCTTTGATTTTATTTAATGTTGCCAAATGTTCAATTCTCACATGTTTTCCTGGTCTGAGCCTTCCCTGTGCTAGTCTGGGAGACGCTCTCACTTTTTTAATTAACTTGGAGAAATATTTGATCCACTCAGTGGTGGTGTAGTCAATTGATTCACTCCAGTGACATAGCTGTTCATCTAACACAAAGGCCACCCTCGGGTGCCAGTTGAGATACAGTCAGCCCTGTTTGCAGCAGCTGTGGTCAGTCCCACCGTGCATTATTTCCTGAGCTTCAGGGCACATAGCCCTTGCCCGTCTCCTCTTGGCCTTCCTCTGCCATTTATTGGCCAGTCACAGCATTTTACATCAAGATCGATCTCTAAATAGCACAGATAATTCACTCATCTGTTTGATCAGCTATGATTCGTTGGGTTTTATCATTTTGATTTGTGAACCCCGGGAGTCCTTCAGCAGAGTGTTATGTCTTTCAGACACCCCCCCACCCCTTAGATAAGCAATTATATATACTACCTAAACAAACAGGCTACTCACAAGTACTCGCCCATTCCCAAAGCCTGGTTTGTGGACCTCCAAACCTTCATTTCTAGCTACAGTGGTAATCATGTGACTGTGATAAGCAGCTATGGAAATCAGAGCTGCAAGGTGACCAAGAAATACGAAAGTATTCTCTAGTGCTCTTCCCATCTTGGAAGGCAAGATAAGGTGTGTGAGCAGCATGCCAAACCCTCATCGTCACATTGTGGTTTTTATATACAGTGAGTCTAAGAAAGATGAATGTTGCCAGTGTATGTACCTTTCCATTCTGATTGTGAATTTGTGGAAGAGCCAATAACTTCTGATCTACATAATTGACTTACAGGCCACAGGAATAGAAAGTAATTTTTCAAAATTCACAGTTTCAATCTGATTAAAATTATTTTTCTCATGAAATCATAATGGCCCTTAAAAATAATTCTCTGCCAAGAATTTAGATCACCATGGCTATTACAGTAATTTAAACTGACGCAAGTTTTGGTTGCTGAGTCAGTTATGTATGCTCTGCATATATATGCAGTCATCATAGCTGAAGTATAGACAGTAAAGCAGCCTGGTTCAAAAATATTAATTGAAAAATTAATTGACTTGGCTTCTTCTCTGTGACTGAGATTGGATGAAAGAGAAAACAAAGTGTAGTGTTGAATGGCCATGTATTAAGCTGGGGTTGCTTTACAGTGTTAGGATAAAGGGAACTGTAACGGGTCCTATTTTAGTTAAAGTTTTTATTCATTATCTAGGAGAAGACCTAGATCACAGGTTAATTAAGTTTTTAAACTATTCCAAATGAGGAAATAGAAATACTATTTTGAACAGAAAAATCTCAAAAAACTTGGAAATAAAAAATTTTGGAGGATAGGAACATTTCAATATAGACAAGTTGGGTGGCATTTAATCTTGGTGCTATTGTGACAGAAGTCACAGGAAGTGTCATGTAGCGATGTTAATAAAAGGAAGCTTTGTAGGGTTGGGAGGAAACAACAGTAACCTCCTCCATCCACCCAGTGCAAATACCAACTGACTGTAGAGGTTTTTGGGTGTTCAAGAGCTGTTGTAAACACTCTGTAATGCCTGTGCAAAAATCCTTACTGCTCCACACCAACCCTTTCCTGGCATTGTCACAAGCATCCTGTAGTTATGGAGCCAGGAGATTTTACTGCTGTGGTGCCAATATGCAGCAGTAGAGTTTGGGAAGTTATTGGAGAATCAGTATGGGATTTGGAATCAATGCATAATAAAGATTTACTAGAACTGTACATGCCAAATATTGACCTTAAGTTTGCCTAGGTCAGGAGACGGGCAGGTACTCTGCCAAAGGGGTGCAACAGAGCTGACTGAAATGCCTGTGAACCAGCAGGGGTGGTCCCAAATCCTTGCTTTTCCTCTGCCAGTGTTGCACTTGGCCACCACTCTCCACCCCCACACCTGCCTGTTCTGCTGATTTTGGCACATGGGGCTGCGTTGCTTCATCAGTTCAGCCTGATAACCTGGCATTGAGCCACTCGGTTTGTTAGGCTGGTGCAGTGCTGAGTTAGTAAATGCAACCAAAGCTGCAGCAGGTCCAAGGAGAAGTGGGGTAGCCCAAGAGAAGGAGCAAGAGTCCACAGCCAGGCCAAAGAGGTGGGAAGGGAAGGGTTGTTCCTGAGTTTCCTGTGGAGTAGCTGAACAGGAGTGCTGCACTCCTCGTCACTCTGCAGAGCTCTCTGCTCAGGCTGGCTGGGTTGGAGGATTGAGATGGTTACCATGTGTAGCTTCACCTACGATTTAATTTTCCTGTCTGCCAGCTGGGGATAACCTCTTCAAGGAATTAAGCGATTCTAAATCGACTGCAGAGTTATTTGAAGAAAGGGTATATGCAAGTGCCTAGATAAAATTTCAGCGCAACAGTTTGCCTCTGTGCGTGCATGAGCTTACGTCAGTGGATTACTGAGATGAAAGTGGAAGTTTGCACTGCAGGCTGCAGTGGGAATGTAGAGAGCCCCTTGAGATGGGTTTGTTTGAATTGTTACAGTGGTTTGTTTAAAAACAAACAACCCTAGTAAAAACAGCCTCTTCCAAAGTGATATCTAGCTTTGCTTTCACAACAGGCTTTGGAAATTAGAGATTAAACCTAAGATTAAAGCTGCTTGAAAATGAGGGGGGGGAAAAAAGTGCATGTCTCCTCATTACCCCATTGAGCATACATTGGATTTCTTGAATATGGAATACATCTGCTTTAAACTACTATCATCAGGTGCATACTTTATTAATAGACTTAGGATAAAGTTGTTCTGAGAAAATGTAACACATGCCTTTGTGGCTCAGCAAATCCAAGCTTTCCCTTTCTACCCTCCCCCAAACTAGACTGATGGTGCAGTAGGTATAAAGTTGGCTTAAAACCCCAAGGGGCTGAGCTTGGTGTGGTGTTATCCTCAGAGCTGATGCCACAAAATCAGCTGGGGGCTTGAGTCAGTGGAGAACTCTAATGCTGAGCAACTGGAAAATGTCAGTGCATTAACTTCTCATTCCATATTGATCCCCAAACAGTTTCAAAGAACTCTATTACAAAAAAAAAAAAAAAGAGAGAGAGGGGTTTAAGTAGGGATTACTTTTTCATGTCTTGTAAAGAATACATTATGCGTGTGGCAAACTAGAGCTTTGAAACTCAACTTCCATCTGCACTCCACGACAGTATTTTATTTAATACCATGTCTAAGAGACAAGGTTTGGAAATGAAATTAGTTTGTGTCATGCACAGTTCCTGTAGAGATCAAAGGCAGACCTGTTAATGCAACTATTGCTATTCATGAGTTTCATAGCTGTGTGAGTTTCAAGTTAATTATAAATGCTTGTTTAATCACTTAACAATAGGGTATCGGAGTCTCATCTGGGCATAATGCATATGGCTCCCACTTTTTTTAATTAAAGCAAATTCCTACCTTTTTTCCCAAGAAATTAATTTTGATGGTAATGCTCTAGGCTCTAGCAGGTCAGGATATGCAAATCTTCTTTTACATGTTGGACTGTTGCATGATGGATGTCTTTATTTTATTATCCTGTAACTGCCCCTCCCTCCCCTTTGAATACAGGGGTTGTGTAGTAGCCTGATTTTCATTGTATGTGCCATAAATTGCTCTAGTTGATATAGCAGAATTCTTTTTGTGACGTGTTACTAAAAATTGTGTGCATTATCCCTAGGACATAATGCATTGTGAGATTAATGTATTTATCATTTTAGTTCATGAACACTTTGTTTAATGGATTTTAAACCCGAAGAGGTAAGTAGGGCACCTGTCTGACCTTCATATCGCAGACAACTGTGCTGTATTTGAAGACTGAGGATTAAGACTAATTATTTTAGTTAAGATAAACGATTTCAATCCCCTGGAAATTAAATTCTTGTGCACTAGGGGAAGCAGCCACAGTGCCAGCAATGCCTGAGGCACTTGGAGCAGCAAGGATTGTTAGATGAGAAATACGGATGAATCAACTTGAGCTGCAGAGAAGGGTGAAAAAGCCTCAAGGTCTACCCGGGTGTAGCTTCCTCCACAATCCTGGATCCTGATTATCTGCAGAGGTGATGTGAGCAGAATGCTCTGATCAGGCATCATATGGGGGCTTCTCTGTGTTAGCCAAGAGTGTAATATGCAGTTCTCATTGCCCTCTGCTGTTTCTGAGGAAGAGCAAGAGAGAGGAATAAAAGAAAAAGTCAGAAATCCATCAGTTGTGCATGTGAGAAAGAAAGTTCCTGCTTGACTTCTGAGGTGTGGGGTTAATTATAGTCATCACATTGCAAGTACTCAGTGTGTGGAGGACCCTACTGATAGTCATCCCCTTGACCTCTAAGGTACAAAGTGTTCAGCAAATTCAGATTGCAGTGCTAAAAAGAAGCGCCCCAAGCAACCCCTTGGGCTGGCTTCATAAATGTTCTAGAATCAAACATTAATTCTCTTAACTCTTTTGTAAGCCTTAATTAAACACCTAGAACTAAAATTAAAGCGTTAATCCCATTTTTTTCTCACAGCCTAAGTTAGTCTACTATCTAGAAAGCTGTTCTCTTGTTGCCAAGAAATGACACTTGAATTTGCTTAGGTTCAGTGTACAGCTGTTGGCTGTCTCTGTTAGCAATACTAAAGGTCCTCAGCTGACTTGGTCTTTTGCAGTTCCATTGTTACGCACAGTGATCCAGTCTTCTCTTGCAGGAAGAGGAGGTCATGCTCTTCAGATGGCCAGTCCCAAGGCTGCTTCACTGTCCCCTAGGTTTTTATGTGTCTCTTCTCTGAACCCCTCTGCTTTCTAAATCCCTTCAGAATCTGGGTCTGAGAACCAATCTGTGCTGTGTAGTCCTTACAAGATTTCTGACTAGTGGAGTAAGGAACTTTCTTCTTGATGCCAGGGAGAGCAGCAGCCTTGGTATCCTTCTCCAATCCCTGAACAGGCACTGAGCAGACCTGTGTCACATCCTCTGCATGGTTGGGTTCACTGGAAATTAGTGCTGGACACTCAGCCCAGCTGAAACCTGAGTCACCTGTGGTGGAGGGGAGAGTTGTGAAGCACTATTGATTTTCCTGTAATCAGGAAAATCAGGAGGGTCAGAGCCAGTTCTGAATAGAGGATGTCATCATCTTCACTATGAATCTTGTTCAAGCATATGTAGTTTGCTATTTGAGGTGCTACTTGAGAACTTACTTTCAGCTGACAACATCAGTGAAGAGCAAAGTCTTTGTGCTTGTGGAGGGATGTTACAGACACATTTCCTTTTCTTCATACAAACTTAGTCTGCTGCTGTTTTGAAGTGTGATTGTCAGTAGAGCCTTTTTGATGCAGCACATTAGGAAGATACAGTATGTAAATGCTAGAGTTGGCATCTGTGGCTAAAGCATGGGGAACACTCCTTTTTCTAGGAAAACGTTTTCCTTTAGATAAATGAAAATCCTATTGTTTGGCTGAGGATTGACCTCACACATGGGCAAAAGGTTAAGAGACAGAAAGGCTTATCCATTTGGCACGTAGAATTCAAAGCTAGGCACATTGCCAGTAGGCTCAATCAGAGCAGAGGACACAGTTTTACTTACATAAAGTTCATAATGCTTTTTTTAAATGAGCAGGAAACTTTCTTTTTCTAATCAAAACCTAGATAATTTAAATATCTCTTTCTTTGGTAATATCCTGACATTGTCCATGGATAAGGGACCCCCAAAGGAAAAGCTAAGTGATCGCAGCTGCCTGTGTCAGCCAGTTCCCAAAAGAGATCATCTGTCCAGCAGACGTCAGTGGGAGTCTGCCTGACAGAGGGGTGTGTGCACAGAAACCAAATTGCAGGCTTGGGATCTAAATAGGATTGTGATCTTTGATTTTCAATCTGTGTCATAACTTTTCTCTGTTTGTTCCAGTATGTGTAATCTGACAGTTTGTCTTTGCTCAGGTCGCTCAGGATTTTATTTCCTGTGTTATATTACTGACTTAAAAAAAACCAAAACAACAACCGAACAAACAAACAAAGCCCCAAACCACATAAAACCAGTGCTTTTCACTTTTCAAGAGTTCAGTTACAGAAGACAGTAGTGATGACAGCAGTTCTGAAGGAAACCATTCCCAAACTGAGAGTTCTCAGCAATGTAAAGAGCAGTTGTGAGTATAAGAAGGGGTTACAAGTGAAGAAATGGTTTTCTTAAGGTTAATTGTATTTCAGGAGAGGTAGTAGGGCTATAGAGCAGATGGCACAGGAAGGATTGCTCAGAGAAAGTTTAAACTTAGTAAAATCTCAAAAATCAGATTAAGAAGACAGATGGTATTCTGGATTGGAATGCTACCATTTAGGGATTTTTTTGGTCTTTTTTTCACTTTCCCAAATTATAACCTTGAAGATGCTGGAGTTTTTTATACAGCTTACAATAAATTTAGTACTAGAAAATTGGGAGGGTGCTGCACTTAAGCAGCTGTTTTCACAATAACTAGTAGTTTTGGTTTGCACTCATTTGAAGAATGTTCTTCATTTGAAGAACAAGTAGGAGGTTTAGTGTTTAAAAGAAGACAAAGGACTATAAGAGAACAGATTTACACTAGACCTGCTTGAGCATACCTATACATCAGCCTTGATCTTTTTGTGGAATTTACCCCTGTATTTGCATGTTTTATTTGCTCTTTTCTCAGTTACCTTCTTTTCCCACTTTGCTTTGGGATACTTGAAGCACACTTGAAGTTTTGCACTATTTAACATCTGCAAATGGCCCATTCCTACCTGCTCTTCTAGACAGGGAGACACAGGCTTTTTGCCCTTCCAGAAAGGGTGTTTTTGCCTGTGGTTTATCTCCTGAAAATGGCAGTTATCCTAAGTGGTTCTTGTTTTGGACTTGAATCTTTTCTGAAAGAATATAATGGTAGAGACAAGTGACTCTGGCTCTGTACCTGTGCCCACCAGTGCTACCACCAGCAGGGAAATACATGCCAGACAGATGAGGTCTGAAAGAGACACATTCACACTCCACCTGTCAGGAGCCAGGTGGGTCAGACAGGGCTATGGCTCAAGCACAGCCTGTCCTGACTGTGTCTGGCTGGCTTGTCTGGGGAAGTGAGAGAGACCACAGCTGCCCTGGGTGAGTTCCTCAGCCCGGGGTCTATCACCTGAGCCATTTCTGCTTTGCTCTTAAAAGAGGAAGCATCAGCACTCTTCACCCTTATGCCCCATTTCCAAGATCTCACTAGTAGCACAGAACAAAGCTCCTCCAGAACTTAGGAAATACTCCTACTGTACATACAACAGTGTGAGAATGAAGCAGGCTTGTCTTCCCTTTAGCAGTTCATCTTTTGCACTGCTTTCAGTTCTCTGCCATCGTCTGCAGCTGTGCTTCTTCTCTGAGTCCATGTGTCTTTAATTCTGTGTGAGCTCCTTGCTGTGGTAGGCTGCAAAACTCAGGAGTAATGTACCTGCTTTATACCCACTGTTTGCTGAAAGTTCCAACTAAAAAATTTGCCAGATATTTTAAATACTCTACTCCTTAGTTTAAAGTCAGCTTTAAACAAAAAAAAAAGTAAACAGCTTCTAATTTATTTCATCCACTATACCTAGTCTTTCAATCTAAGACTTTCCTATTAATCTGAGATCAGACTGATCTTGTATCACTTGTTGTCCTTACTCTGCTGTCTTACTTCCCTTCTCCAGTTCCACTGATCCTCAAGAAGTGCCTGAATATATCCTAGCAATTCTGAAACTTACTGTCTCTTTTTATAGGTTGTTCTCATCACGTCGCTGTTTGAGAGGATGTTTTCTTCAACAATTTCTTTCCAGTTTTAAGCTTTTAATCATTCAGTTGCTGTGGAAATTACAGTGATAACGTAGGTTTGGTGTTCGTGACTTCACTGCTGCATTAGATAAGAAAAAGGAGCTGTCGTGTGGGAGAGGGCCCTGAATTAAGCAAGTTGTATACATTTCACATGTTTGTCAGGGAAGATAACACATGAAAAGGAATTAGGATTGTTCAGTCTGCTAGGGTTTTCTCTATCTGCTCAGGAAAAAACATGTTAAATATCAAAAAGGAGAAAACAAGCCCAGTGTCTGATCTAGGGACTGTGTGGTTTGGAACAGCAGTTCCAGTCTGCTGCCTTTCAGGACATCAGTATTCTGTCTTGGGTAATTGCCTTTGTCATTTCTGTTTAGAAGAAGGATTTTGGAAGCCCCTGTCCTTCCTTATCAGAAAGAGAGAGGGATGCAGAAAGAGAGTAGTATGCAGACAGAAGCCCATACATAGCTATGGAGTGGGAGATAAAGACATTTCCTATTGGAGATACCCATGGCTAGCTCTCTGACATGGGAAGAGAAAGATGGATTTGTGAATACAGGAAAATGTAATTATTTTTTCTCATTATCAATTTTAGTAGTAATCTCTTTCTAGAATTTTGAATGTATATAAGGAATTAAATTTATATGATCCTTCTGTTGTTTTCTTACCCTCTCCTTAATTAGTATTTAATATTCCAGAGCTCCCTGGTTCCTTATATGTGGTTGTTTTTGGAGAAGGCTGAACTTCCATGTTATTGAAATTGCTAACAGCAATGTTTAGGTTGTCCTGTTCTCTTTCTTTTTCTTTAATGCACTAGCCATTATTCTTAACTTCATCTGTTCTTGCATTCTTTGCTAGGAAATTCAAAGTGAGAAATGCAAAGAGCACAGCTGTCTGGCTTTGGATCTAAGCGTATCCCTCCACTTTGAAAATTAAAACTTACACTGTTTGTTGACCTCATGTTTGTAAATACATGAATATATATGTTTTCCTTCATTGATTAATGTGGCTGCCTTTCGCATACACAAGATTTCACAAGTTACTTGATAGTCAAGGCAAGGTTTCTAAGGAGGCACTCTGTACTGGACGCCAGAGTATGTGGACACTGCTCTTCAATGTACATTGCTTCCTTTGACTACCAAATGCAAAACTGGGAAGAAGTCCAGAATCTTTAATAGCTGGAATATATTTCATACTGATCCCATCTAAATTGGCACCCTCCATTGCCAAGTTCTAAAGCAATGGCTGCGATGATGATGAATTTCTCTAATGGGGTTTTTGTTCAGGGCTGCTTGATATTGGTGTTTTCAGTACTGTAGGATTCAGAGAGAAGGTCTCTGCTGATGAAAGGGCCCAAGATATTGATCTTTCTGGCTGAAATGCCCTTAGGACAGATGTGCTGGTGCTTTTGTATTAGGTCCTCATGTCCTTTTAAACTTCTAGGTTGTTACAGTGTGTTTCTCCCCTTACTCAGTTGTGTCATTTCACTATTGAAACTCACCACAAAGATTCTGTTAGATTCTGTGTTTTCTTCTTGGTGTCATGTCTTGCTGGCTCAGGGCTTAAAACAAAATAAGTTCTTTAAGTCATTAGTAACAGAACAGAGCTGTACCACCAGTACTGTTCTGTAGAAATCTGTAATGTTTTTAAATATGTATGAACAGGAGGTAATGCCCTCTTTCCTGGACATCACATGCAGAAATGTTTACACATGGAGTGGGAGGAGAGTATCTTGCTTGTGAGAGGCTGAAGCTTCCTGACACAAAAAGGGAGTTTGCAAAATACCATATACTACCTTAGGAAATGGAGTAAGCTGAGATAGGGAACTTCATGCAAGAACAACAGAATTTCCAGATATTGGGATGGGAATGAGAGAAAGGGGAGAGTTGGAGAGAAAAGAGGGAGGGAGGTGTTCATTTAAGAGGAAGAGGCAACTGGAAGTGAAAAGAACCCAAGGAATATCTTGATGGAAGCAGCTGATCATTGCAGGGTCTTTTCAACACAGTATTGCATTTAAGTCATGGTTATTGCAGAAAGGCAACAGCTGCTGCTTTAGAACATGAGGCAATTGAACTATTGTAGGCCCAGAAAAATAATCATAGATACAGAAGAATGCCTTCCAGAGGGACTGTCTTGCACAAGCCACTCCATTTTATGTAATAAAAGCCCAGTGACACAATGCATGGTTTAGTCATAGGAGTGCCCAGAGTGGACAAATATTGTACATCTGGAAGCATTTAAACTAGTAATTATTTTCTGGAAAAATGGCAAATTACTCAAGAAAAATGTAGTCCATTGTGTTGGCTTCAGACTGCATATCTGCAGGATGTATGATTCTCCTGACTACCTTAATCATCACTTCTTTACTTTTCACCATTACTGTGTGGGGACAGGTGATACAGTAGTGTCAAGGCTGCTGCTGTCACTGTTAGCTCTCTGCATCCCACCTGGTTGTCCTGTGCTTTGAGGACATGGACATGATCCTGTGGGAATTCTCCGCCTTGGTTAGACATCACCAGGGAAATCCTGTGCCAGCTGGGGCACTTTCTCCCACCAGAGCTGAAAATATCCCACTGTAGCACAGCCTGCTCTATTGCCCACTTTCTTCCTTGGCTTCCATCACAGCAGATTTCCTCCATTCCATAGCTAGGCAGAGAGAATTGCTTTGGGAAGGAGTGAGGAGCATACCCCACATTCCCTCTCCCCACTGCTGCTGCAGAAGGCTGGCTGGAGCAGAGGCACAGCAAGGCAGGGACCTTACAGAGAGTTTCCATGCCCTGCTGTTTGTGACTAACAGGATGTTTGATAGCACACATTTAGAATTGCCATAGTACAGCAGTACTCTGTGATTGACATGTTGCCCCTCAAAGGGAGTGTTGCCTGCCCTGGAGATGTGCTGCCCAGCTGCATGTGGGTCCCAGGTGGAGATAGAGATGCCTCCACAGCTGAAATTAGCTGTCAGGCAATAATTCAGAACCTGGTCTGGCTTCTAGCAGAATCTGCAGTGTCTCTGAAGAGTGACTGCCTGAGATGGAGAGCTTAAGGCCAGTATAAGTCATACATGGCACCAAAATGTCAGAGCTGGTGTCTTTTCAGTCACTGGTGTGTCAGCATATTCTAACTGCTGCCTCCCACAGAAGCTTTTCAGACAATAATCGCTGTGGTTGTTTGTCATTACAGAAGTAACGCTGAAGGTCCATGTAAGCGATGCCAGCACCCATCAGCCAGTAACTGAAGCCTTCATTGAGATTTTTACCAACCAGATCTCCATTGCATCTGGAACCTCAGGAGCAGATGGCACTGCCTTCCTCAAGTTTCAGTATAAGTTGGGCAATCAGCTGATAGTGACTGCTAGTAAACATGCATATGTGCCAAATTCTGCACCATGGAAACCTGTAAGATTGCCTGGTAAGAGATCTTTATTTTTGTTCTGAGGTAAGATATTGCATCTAAAGGAAGCTACACAGTTTTGTATGATGTGTTTTAATGCTTGAGATCCTGAGTGGGAGGGGAAACATCTGCACATTTCAAAAATAGTAACATTTTTTTCTCAGTTAAACTGCAGCATCAAGGCTGAGCAGAGATTCACTCTCCTTCTGGAGGTCCTCGATACAGTGCTACATCAGTTTTCAAACAACTGTGGATGCTACAGCTCCATAAAAAATAGAAATCTATTCCAGATCTTTTTCTTCTTTATGGGAACTCTGTTTCCAAGAACCTTATTTCAGCAGCTGTGGTGTATTCTTGCTTATCTTCCAAGGTGTAGCAACAACTGTTGCACCATAGGCTATAGTGTCCAAAAATGTCCTGGTCTTTTAGTTCTTAGCCATGTCAATAAAATGGTTTTAATCTGCAGTTATGTTATCCAGATGTAAGGATTTTTACTAACTTAATTAGCATGGTTTGCTTCTTCCACAGGCAAACAAGTATAACAATAATACTTGCATGTTAGTTTTTATCAGAATGCCTCAGAACCTTACATTAGTTACACAAGAGGAAAAATTTCTGTACTGCTGAAAAGAACAGAAGGAGGGTGGTTTTCAAACCTTGACATGTAACATCTATATGAAGATCATATCCCAAGTTTCATCTGCCTTTCTTGTAATCCTCAGCTACAATTAGGGTCCATGTGATTTGGGAATGGTCCCAGCCTTGTGTTATACCCAAATCACACCTAAATAACACGCCTCAGGTTTGGTAATTAGCCTGGACCAAAGCCACGGAAGGTTTCAAGTGCACTAATATGTAAATAGTGTATATGTTCCCAGGGCAGTGTTGAATTCCATGCCTTGGCTCCATTTTATTTATTAATATCAACATAGCCAGAAGGGCTGCATGACTTGCTGCAAGATCGAGTAGCAAATGTATTTTCAGAAGGGGAAAGGAAAGTGAATCTCTTCAAACCCAGAATTATGCTTTAGGCATTTCAATGTGCTGTTTACTTATCTGCTTTCACTTGCTTCAGATAAGATAGGAGTGCTTTCTTCCACATTTTCTGTACTGAATTCCACCGTGTTTTCCATCTACTTAATGGAGCTAACAGAAAAGACTTAAGTCAACCTCTTTGGGGTATGGTGAAAGAATAAGAAGCAACTGAAAAGAGTTGCAGCCAGGAGAGTTCAAATAAGTAAAAAGCAACAATTCATTACATCAGCAGCTGTCACAGCTGGTCTGTGGCTGAGCAATTAATTCAGTTGTAAATAAGAAACCCAGCCTGGTTCTATAAACCAGGCCCTGGGCTGACACACAGGGACTTCAACCAATCACCAATGAACTATGATCAAATTACCCCACAAACTTTCTAAGCTGCAGACTTCTCACTGGTCAGGAAAATGGGAGGTGTTAAGAGCAGACCAAAGAGTGTTATAGACTGGGATGTTTCAAACCTGCCGTGTAAAGCTGGGTTCAAACAATAAAGGTCTTGCTATTGCCACAGGGACCTTGGGGGTGTGCGTCTGTCTGTCCCAACCCACCCCTTCACATTACAAGCAGCAAAATTGGAATAGGTGGTGCAGAAAGGTTGTGAAGTGTCCACCTTTAAAGACATTCAGAATTCAACTGGACAACCCCTGCCTGGAGAAAGAGATGATGTCCAGAGGTCCCTTCCAGCCATAATTGTTCTGTGACTCTGTTTAGAAATTTCCTTTGAGTTTTCTCCTCTTTAAACAAGAGGAAGTGTAGCTTTCTCAGCATACTTCATGTGCTTTTAAATCATGAAAGTATGCAATAACCTTGCCTTGTGTCTTGCCTCTTTCTGACTTATACCCTAGGTCTTTTGAATGAGATGTACTCTTCCACAGCCTGGAGTTTGTTTGGTTAGTTTTTCGCTGGTTGTTTTTCTTAAGTACTGATTGAGGGAAGGTAATGAAACGGGACATTTTTGTTTTAGTAAATCATTGAAGTTAAAGAGCAGTAATTGTATACGCTCCACAAAATCTTTCTTTCCATGGCTGAAATGTGAGCTTAGCTTGGAAAGTAGATTCCTTTCACCTCTGATCGTCCCCCACTGAAACTGGTAGATAGTTTGCCATTGATTTAATTGGAAGTAGAGTCCTTTATTCTGCTTTCTGTACCTTGTACTTAATCCTTTCTTTCATTAAAGAAACAAGTTACAACTTGATATGCCCTATGTAGGTTTAATAGGATTGTTCTTTGACTTAGTCCTGAAAAGGTACATCACATACAAGTTAAGATACTTAGGCTTTTATATTTTGTATTGACTAAGATGCTTGTAGTCTTTAAAAAACTGTCTAAGAACCGTTTGTATTTAAATTCCCTGTATTTAAATGCCTGTCATGCTTTTAACTAGCACAGTATAGAACTTTGGAAAAATGTGCAAGTTGTTTTGTTGTTATTTTTAAGCTGGTTTGAATGACGGGGAAGAGGCAGCATATCTCAATCTTCATTCTGCAGTGTGCAGTCTGGGCACACCCATACGGCTGCATCCTCATTTCCCAAAAATGCTTGTTAACAGTCCTAGGAGCTGTCCCTCACAGAGCAGATCCCCCACTCTCAGAAGCATTCCACCCAGGCAGTGTTTAAGCTGATGTGCCATCCTGTGTGCTGTGGTAAATGAACTATGGACATATTTACCTCAAATGGGAAAATGATAGCCATGAGCAGGGTGTAGGTTTGAAAGCTAAAGGGTGGTAATGTGCTGTAGCAGAACTTGGCCAAAGGATCCGGATTCCTCCATCACAGGCAATATGCCTTAGTAATAGTGTTTTGCTGAAAAGCTGTGCAGACACTGAACTGTTGTAGTAGCTTCAAGGAGTAAACATCAAGGGTTTTCTGTTCTTATAATTTGGCAGAAATTAACTTCTCCTATATTAACGAAAATAATTACTACCTCTTTACTGCTTAAGCAGGAGGATTATTTATTTACATAGTGATAGATGGTAGGAGGAAAAGATTTAAGATCTCTTCTTCCATTAAAATATTTATCAGCAGAGCCATGACTCCACTTATTAACAGTTCATAAATTTAACATCACTTGAGTTGTTGAAGTGTTCATGATGGAAGATATGCTCATCTGTCTGCTCTTAACTGTGCTTAGATTTTTCTTTGTAAAAAATTTGGAAGAAATCATTCGGTAGTCCTTATTTAAAAGGACACTTCTTTTGGAGCAGTGTATGCAATGAAGAGAGGCAGTTGCTGAGACAGCACAGTTCAGAATTCCTTGGTAGAGGCAGTGCCATGGTTTAACTCCAGCTGTCAGCTAAGTACCACCCATCTGCTTCCTGCCCCCCAGCCTCCGTGGGGTGGGGAGGAGAATCATAAAAAGGTAAAAACTCTGGGTTGAGATAAGAACAGTATAATAATTGAAATAAAGTAAAATTTTATAATAATAATAAGAAGAATGAGACTTAACAAAAAGAGAGTGGGGAGTAAAACCCAGTTTAAGCAAGTGATGCACAATACAATTGCCCAGGCACTCCTTGAGCAGCAGTTGACCCCTGCCAGACAACTCTCCCCAGTTTATATACTGGCCATGATATTCTATGGAATGAAATTTCCCTTTGGCTAGTCTGGGTCAACTGTCCTGCCTGTGCTCCCTCCCAGCTTCTTCTGAAGCTTCTCACTGACAAGGTATGAAAAACTGCAAATTCCTTGACTTAGGGTAAGCACTGCTCAGCAGCACCCACACCATCAGTGTGTTATTGACATTGTTGTCATCCTGA
Organism: Onychostruthus taczanowskii; assembly: GCF_017590055.1. Lineage (NCBI taxonomy): Eukaryota > Metazoa > Chordata > Aves > Passeriformes > Passeridae > Onychostruthus > Onychostruthus taczanowskii. The sequence goes on along the minus strand of NW_024500349.1, from coordinate 4,980,299 downwards.
ATCCAAAACACTGCCCTGTACCAGCAGCAGAGAACAAAATAGCTGCATCCTGGCTGAAACCAGGACAGTCAGTCAAAGAAAACTATGGTATTCACTGTGGTGAAATACAGTTTTAGGAGCAGAGGATGATGGTTATGGTATTTCTGGGAGAGAGGAGAGCTCATCTGGAATCGTTTACCTGTAAAATAAGGTTAAAAACTGGGAAAGCAGAGTATAGTATTTCAGGACTGTCCTTGGCATAGCCATTCAGGAAAATGTGTGATCAGCTCTGTACCCAAGCTTCAAGAAGAATGTTTAAAACTGTGGACTTTTATCAGGTGTGATTAAAAGATTGGAAAATGCAGTTTACAGGGAAAGACTTGGAAGTGCTTAATTTATTTTGTTCATTAGCAAGAAAGTTCATGGGGTAATTTGATCATAGTCCATCAATACCCTCATAGAGAACAGGAAACAGGTAAGAGAATTCTTCTGTCTGGCAGGCCTGTATAAAAAGAAGATCAAATGGCTGGAAATCGAACCTCTATAAATTTTGATGGGTAAAGAGGCACATTGTTTAACTGCCCTCATAATTATTTATTAGAACATTGATGGTGTGGTGTGTTCCTCACACTGGATGCTGTAAAATAAAACTGCACTTGAAAACAACATGTTTTCAAGTTTCGCTACAGCTATTGAATCTGCAGCAATAATTAATTCAGGGAAGGCTGTAGTTATACAGGAATAAGGCTGGATCATCACTGTCATCCTTCTGGCCTTAAAAGCTGTGTCTTTCTGTCATTGTCATGCTGAGAAAGGATTGTGCAGAAAAGCCCAAGGGAAGTTTAGAGGTTATATATTCGTTATAGTCTGGCACATATGGAAGAAGATGTTGGCATGGTTGATTGTATTGAGCTCCCCAGGGTGTCTAAATTATATTAGCTTTCTTCATACAAATTAAGTTATTGGAGTAAAGACAAATTTTGTAATTGTGTGGCCTTAGTGCTACTTGCACTAGGCTTTCTTACTTATGTTGCCTAATGTGTAGATCTGTTTCACATTTGGGCATTGGAAAGAAAATGCCCAGCTGTACTTGTAATAACATTATATGTAATTTTTATTTTTTAATTTTAATATTTATATATATTGTTAAGACCATCTTTCAGATGGTAGTTTTTTTCAGTGTGTTTCTCGTAGTTTTTTCTCCTTTCTCCTGTACTTCTCCCAAACACTAAAATTTCTGATCTTTAAAAGGAGAATATATTTCTTAAAGCAGAAATAGTGTAGTCTTCCTACTGGTAGCTAACATCTATCTGGTCTCTTGGGTTAATTAATGTGTATTAATTTGGAGGAAATTAATAAAATTCCAGAAAATTAGAAGAGTTTATGTTGTTCTTCTGTTGACTTTCTGAGAATGCCTTCCTCAGCTTGCATTTACTTCAGACTAGGATGAGTTCTCTCCAGGTATGGGATGTTGCCCAGTTATTACTAGTTACTAATAGTAACAAGTTATTACCAAAAATAACTAGTGTGCATTAGTCTTCTGTTCTTCCATCTTTGAAAGTCACATGTGGATTGCAGGCAGTCGTGCTCCTTACTGTTTTTATAGCTGCAAGAGGCAGGTGGGCTCTGTGGCTAATTCCTTCCATGTTTTGGGTCTTCTGGGACTGAAGAACTTGGCATGAAATTATATCCTGTTTTTCACCCTGCAGAGATGTGTGTGCATACTGAGACAGCCCCCTGCAAGGAGTGTCAGTACCCAGTGGGAAGGGAGGTCCTTGCAGGTAGACTGCTTGCAGCAAATACCATTTATCTGTCCCCTTTCACACCACTGGTAGGATGACAGTAGTTCTGCTATAAATAGCACTTCCCTGGTGTAGGTGGTGACTCAGTAAGCACATACTGCATTTTAAAGCAAATTATAAAGACTTAATCATCATACTTTGTCTTTCTGAATAACTTACGTAAGCATCTCAAAGTACTTAAAACTTAAATTTCATTAAAATATTCCTGAGGTAAGAAGTATAGCTGTTGCACAGAAAAATAACTCAGCCAGACTGAGTTAGCATTTCTGTTCTCTTAGTGTATTTCTTGTCTTTCTGTGGAGCTGGGAATTGCTTCATGTAAGGCATGAAACCCTGCTTTACACTGCACTCTCCAGTGCTTTGAGCTACCGTGTGTGACGTGCAGGAGTCAAAGCACAGAACATTTTGTTTAGTTCTGTAGTTACTCTGGCAAGTTAACTGTTTGGTTCAGAAAATGCATGTGGTTTCTGTCATGTATACAATATGATTTTAATAGTTTGGGTGGCCTGCTTTTGCAAAAATGTGAAGAAAGTAAGCACTGTTGTTATTGGATTATGTTATAAGAATTTAAATATATGTCACTTAAACCACTTCTCTCCTGCAGTGTTCTCTTCACTGAGCCTTGGCCTTCTTCCTGAACGCTCAGCTACTCTGATGGTCTATGATGATGTAGTCCAGATAGTCTCAGGATTTCAAGGTATGCTGGCATTGGAATGTCAGAATTGAAATTTGAGGGACACTGAAGAAAAAGTCTGACAGCCCAGTGCTTTCTGAACTGTGTCCTGTGAGCGACACTGGTATTCTGTCGGGAGTTCTGAGTTCCCTGAGGAATGCTTCTCTGTGGGATTGTTTTACCAAATTAATAGCTGAATTCATCCCTGACTGCTGTGACTAGGGAATTCAAGTTGCACGGTAATAAATGAGTTTGGACTTTAGTGTGCCATTTGAGAGCTAGAGATTAAATTTCTTACACTATCTGTTGGATGTTTTTTCATCTAGCCTCATTTAACCATCCTTGAAGGAGACATTTTCTGGTGTTCTTAACGTCCAAGATTTTTCTCTGGTTCTATTTTGTTTCTTCCTTCCTACTGTGAATGACTTAGATGTTTAGGGCATAAAAAACCTGAAAATTTCTCTTAACTGCATTGTTGTATACCCTGTATAAATTTGTTTTTCCTGTGGACCCCTTGTCAGACTGCCTGCAAACCTAAGTCTTACACATTGAAACCCACTGTATTAGAAAAATAAAGTTTAAATAACCTTTTAGTAAGGCCAAACACAGATGTTAAAGTAACTGTAGTATCAGTTAGAGTAACAGTGTTTTCTGAACTGGACAGTGAAGAATAACATGTTCATTTGACTTAGGGATCTGACATAAATTAGTCCAGCTGAGGTAAATCTGTTAATAAAAGAACAGGGGTTTTTAAAGATACTTGGAACCAGAGCAAGGGCATATCCTTCCTGTGGGCACTCTTATTGTGCATAAATGGTGTCTTATTCACAATAAGTCTTATGTTTGCCATCATTTTAAACTCTGCTGTATAGTTAATAAACAAGGAAATAGTGCCCTCAATAGTATTCCAAGATAACCTTGTTTTATCTGAGAGAATATAATACAGTTATGCCTTCCTGACGTATTTTTTAGTTAGAAGCCATCCAGACACAATAGGCTTTTCATTAGTGATAGCACTAGATATGGCTGGAGCTGAAAATACATTAAACAAATTAGGTAGCTGATGGAATGCTCAGAAGGAGCTGGAGAAAGAGCTGCTGTACATATTTTCTCCAGTTTGAGAGCTGGACATTGTCTAATGGGGTAAATTGGATGGATGGTGAACTGTGCTAAAACACAAGGGATTCCATTAGGCAGGACATGAAACATTGTTTACCAACAGTATTCCACTATCATGCTGGATTAAATACTCTTATTCTTATGCAAATTTGCTAATATTATGCAATTAACTGAAAAACAGCAGAATTTTCATGTTCACAGTTCCTTCAAAAAAACAAGGATTGCTAAAGGACTAGAGGGACATTTAACAGCTGAGTGAGACTCGTAAATATTTTCAACATAATCTTCTTTCCTTCAGTGAATTGATCCAACGTGTTAACAATATGTGAATTAGAATAATGTAACTGCTTCTACTGGGGTAGTAGGAAAAAAGAATAAAGGAAGAAAGGGATACCTGGAGTATTCTGAAGAGTGGGATTTGAACTTGCAGTCTTGCCCAGTAAAATCTATTTTATGGGTTCAGTTCTCTTTTCTTGGGACTTCTCTTGTGATGAAGCCTAAAAGAAAGACAGCCTAGACATTGTTCCAGTATTTGAATGGAGCCTCTCTAGTCTCCATCCAAAATCCTTGTGACCTAGTTTTAATCTGTTATTTCTCTAATTTACTTCCCAGTAACCTCACACTGTTTCAAAAGAGCTGATCAGGAGTTACCTTAGTGCAAAAATGAGAGCAAACCAGAACTCATTATACCAGGAACAGACTGGGAACACTGGTGTTTGAAGCACCAGTCAAAGGGAAAGAAAGGCCTGTCTTGGTACACTAAGTTACCAATTGCATTTGAATAATTAATCAAGCAAGCAATGTATTATGCAGTTGAGAAGTTTTTCTGAGTTGATGCAGGCAGCTTCATTTTCAGGATGGCATTACAATCCACTGCTGTGCTGTCAGTAATTGTGAGGGATGGGGCTTGCCAGCCCCTGGGTCATTTAGGTTATTTAATGCCAGCACAGTGACGGGCTGAATTTCAGTGTGTAGTGAATGGAGGCTGTATGGGGACTCTGTCTCTGACCCGTGAGCAATCACAGCATGAATTGTGAGACTTCAGATATTACTTCACAGAGATTAAACCTCAAATGCTGGTGTGGTGCCACAGGTCACATACGCAGTGTGACAAGAGGTGCCTTACAGGGACTCCTTGAGATTACTTCCTCAGGAGTGTACATGCAAACTGGAGCAGACAGCAGTTAAATCTGGCTGATATGTTGATAAAAGGCTGTTTAAAGAAGGTAAGATCACTGCTCAGCAGTCTTAACCTCCTTGCACACATCATGTGAGAAGAGCTCACGTGCACATGTGCTTGGGTTTTTTAAGTAAAAAAAATATATATATATATCTCTTCAGTAATAGAAGCAATACTAATAACCCACTCCCAGTGATAAGTGATGACTTGTTGAAAAATTCTCTTAAGAGTCTGGTCAGCACAAGTTTCTACCACGTCCAATTTCCTTAATAAATCTATACCCAGACATATGCCCCAAAATCCACTATGGCCTCTGATAAAGGAGAGCATTGGATTATCTTCCAGCAAAGTGGTGACAGAAGGTGAAAGCCTTGGTAGCTGCTTCCCTCACAAGACTTTCTCTGGAAGCTCCCAGTCTCCTGCCCCTTTGGAGTCTCTTGCCAGGGGAGACCCAACTGAGGAACTGAGGGGGGAGTCAGGGTGAGTGGCAGGTTTTTGGTGAACATCAATATGGAGGAATTTGTTTTCCTAGGGTGTGAATTAACTACTCTGCAATGATTTATTCAATGTCTGTGTATGCACTGCCACAGAGGAGGCTGTTTCTTCACCCTCAAAGCTTATAGCTGAGTTCATGGTTGTGCAGGTTTTCTGCCAGGTTTTGGGCTCAGCCATAAGAAGGCTTTGTACTGCTTGTAGGATTGAAGGAACTGAGGTTGGCTTTCTGAGTCCTCCTTATCTAGTTAAAATTTGGCAGCTCATGGCTCTCTCACTGCTAAAATCCATCTTTTTTTTTTTTTTTAATAGAAAACCCATAAACTACTGTATTGCAGACTCAACAATAGTTACTTGGTTTCTAATATTTGCTTCGTTTGTATCTTAGTAAATAAAACCCCACATCTTGGCAACTTGAATAATGCATCTTAACCAGAGATTTAAACAACAGAAAATCCTGCAATTTTACATTGAACTATTTTTGATAATCCTAAGGCTAGTTTCTTTGTTGTGGGGTTTTTTTTTTCCCAGTGTTTTCCTGTGTCTACCCATGGGCTGTAGGAACCCACTCAGCAGAGCAGTCAGAGGGTTCCACAGTGCCTGAGCACATCAGTCCCTGAGGTACAGCAAACTGCTACTTGCACAGCACACAGAAGATAAATCCTGCCTGAGTTTGTTCCAGTCAATTTACGTAATCTTTTATATAGTTTTCCATTTATGCTTAGAAGTCAGATAAGGGAGATTTCTTCCCATTTCACACAGGTGTTAATGACTATATTAAACACTTAAGGATACCACCGTCTTGAGAGCCTTCTGTAAACACTAAAATGTTCCAGAAATTAAAAAATAAAAGCAATTTTATAGCTTTTTCTTGCAGAATTACCAAAGAAATGACAGTTAAACAGCAATCAGCTCTTTGGAGGTGCTTACTCATGTACACAGGCAGATTTCTTAGCCAATACAACACTTTGTTCTGTTGAGTTTTGTTTTCTCACAGCTAGAGATCTTGCTGGAAAATTATGCAAGAAAGATTCCAGTCTCTAGGTTAATGACACTAGCAGTTACAAAGCTTAGGAGGAAGTCAAGCTCATTATTCTTTTTCACAGTGAAGCTACATGTAACCTAAAAGTGCTGCCAGAGACTAATGGGGGGAAAAGATGCAAAATTGTTTTGAGTTGACATCTTTGAATCACATAGTCCAATGTGAATTAAGAAGAAAACTGCTTGCCTCTTGATTTTGTGCTGTGTGGGAAGTGTTCTGTGTGTATTCAAAATGAGCTCTGGAGAATACAATAGCTTGTGATTTAAAAATTAATTTGCATGTTATGCACACAAACTTGCAGATGGAGTCTTGCTGTGTGTTGCTAAACAGTATTAATGGTGAGTATCCTTTGAAAAAGACTATTGACATTATAAGCTGGGATTTAAATGAGACATGAAATGCCATAGTACATGAAACAGTCTTAAATTATGTTGCAGCAAAGACCCTTCAATTAACACCTAGGGAGCTTCAGAGAAACACTAACACTGTACAAAACAGAGAAAAGAGAGAAATCTTACATACCAGTAATCTGGTTCTATTTAGATGTGTTCTTTGCATGGGAAAATATGGAAAATCTTTTCACCCAAGGTTTGTCAAGTGAATCTTTTCGTCCAGTGATTTCATTAGTGATCGGTCTCAGTTCTAGTTAGTTTTCATGGCCAAAGCTTTACAGAAGTTACATAACTTAATTGAGACTACAGATAGAACTGTCTCTTAGAAAATAATTTTGAAAAATATAAACTACATTTTTCTTGATATTCCAGGGAAAACAAAATTTGAACAAATATGGTGAACTGGATGCTTTCCTAAGCTTCTGCATAGCCTACCTCTGAACTTAGTTTTAGTTTCAGTTATACTAATTAGAAGAGGCATGCAATGGAAGTGAAGGAGAAACAATATAGCCAGAAAAGCTTCTGGCAGTAGGTGCCTCCACAATTTTGCTCTGGAATACTTGTGGAGAAATAATGGCAACTGCAAAATAAATGTAAAAATACTGTTTTTACGTCTTTCATAATAGCCTTCTGATGTCTCTGTCCTTCTCAAGCTACTGCAATTTATAATGAAAAATTGTAAAATTGCTTCCATAAATATGAACACCTAAATATTCTGCCCACTTTGGATATAAAGTCATTTTTAATATTTTTAGGTGCACGGACTCAGCCACAAGTTCACTTTCAGAGAAGATCTGTGAAATTGCCAGAGAACACTAGCTACAGTGATTTGACAGCATATCTGACTGCAGCCAGTTCACCCTGGGAAGTGGACAGTTTCCCTTATTTGCAGGGATTAGATGGAAATGGAACAGGTAACCCATTACTTTGGTTTTGCTCTGATTTCATATTGGTCCAGGACTTGACTTTTGATCCTATATTTTTTTTCCCCATTCCAGCAAACATTCTTTCAAATTTGGGTGACATGACATTTTCAACTTCCCTACCAATATGCTGTTCCAGTGAACAAGAGGGCAAGGTCTCCTATCCCTTAAATGGGGCCACTGGGAGATCAGACCAGTTGGTCACACTTTTAGTTCAGAGCTGAGTGTCCAAATGCGCTGCATGTGCACACAAAAGATGGAAATTAATGTCGAGGAACAAGAGAGAATTTAATCTGAAGGCGCAATGAAATTCTTAATCTTTTTTTTCTAAAAATAAATAAAATGCCTACATATCAAGAATTTAATACTGTGTTGTTTCACTGGCTTTGTGGATACTTTTGAATGTAGTCAAAATGTGCAAATTTGTCTAGCACCAAAGAGAAAACAATGAATATTCATAGTAGAAACATAATCACTGTTAAATTCAAAGTTGCAATACATTTTTATGACTGCAACTGTCTGCTAGTCTTTTTCCACTTTTCATTCAGTCCTGAGTGAAATAATTGGTGTTTCATAGGTAAGAGAAGAATAGCAGAATAAAGAGGAGAAGGCTTCAAATTGTTAAAAGGCTGGTGTGAAAAGCAGAGTAATTTGTTTTCTGTGCCTGTAATGGGTTAGAAAGATATCAGTGGCCTTGCAGTGTAGCAAGAGAGATTCAGACTAGTGATTAGGAAAACCTGCTCTGGTGAGGATAGTTTAAGCTGTAGAATTACTTGTTTGAGGGTGTTGGACAGAGTCAGACAGTCACCTGTGAGGATGGCAGAGGCATAGCTGAGCCTGCTTTGAAGCAGCCTGAATATCTCCTTGAGGTCTCTCCCTGCTGTTTCTCAGGATGCATTTACTTGTGATGTGTTGATCTAAGTGACTTTGAATGCTAGGTCATGTGTGTAAACGATAGCTTGCTTCCCCCTTCTTCCCTTTGTACAAATCTGCACATCTCCTTTTCTATTACAACAAGAAATGTGTCTGCAACCTTACTCCAGTCCTTCTGTCTGCTCCAGTGAGTACATCTTACCCTATCTCATTCTACCTCCCTGTCATTTTCCTATTCTCATCTTCAACCTTCAGTTTTCTCTGACTTTTCATACTCAGACATGATCAAAACCTCTTTATCTTTTCTTAAATGAAGGAATGCATTTGATCTTCCTCATTTGTCTACTTCCTCATCTCCTTTCTTTTTATCTGTAAACTAAGTGAACAAACTGCTGGCAGTGTGTGGGATTCCTCTTTCCTAAATCTTACCTAAGTACTCAGCAACCCAGCTTTCCATTCTTGCATTTATTTAGTGATCACAGGTCTTGCCAAGGCTTCAGATGATGCCATCTCATGAGAACTGCACAACCAGGGTATTGTCTTTCTCCTGTTTTACCTCCTATCTCCCTATAAAACAGATTAGTGCAGCCTTAGGTTTTTCAGACTTCTGTATTCTTGCATGGCAGAAACTTTTCTGCTTGAGCACAGGGACCCTGGATTTGACTTTTAGTTTTCAGGTAAAACTGTCTTGTAAAAGACCAAAATAATTGGCAATGGGAAATGGTGTTAAGAGACTGAGAAGAGCCTTTTTTTCTGAATACTGTGGTATTCAGTATGTTGTAACACAGACTGCAAATGCAATGTATTTTATTATGCAGTATAGTAGAAGTGAAATGTCCTCTGTCTGTAGTAGAAGCCTCTCCTGATATGGAAACATGAAACTTTAAAATCCTGAAGTTGAATTGATATCCTTTTCTACATCTGCAAGTGACTTGGTGAAGACTTGGCCTGGAGGACTTCTGAAAGCATAAAAAATGAGGTCAACACCTGCTGGAGATTTTTTAGTATTTTTGTTCTCAAAAGAAAAAGAATATTTACAAATTTTAGAATTCTAAAAAAGCTTAGCATTGATTTGCATGAAAAATTTTGGAATTCTGCAGAACACTGTCTTTTCCCTCTCTCCCTTCTCTCCTTCCCCCACAATTTCTCTGTTCTTCCACAGTTTATTTACATATCTGTAGCATTTTGTTGAGGTCCCTCCATTTAGGTCCCTCAGTATTTGCCCAGAGTGGCTTTTATAGTAGTTTTAGCTAAAAACTATTCTCTATGAGTTCAGCATTTTTCATAAAATCCCAGCTGGGTGTTGATAGAGAGCAGTGAAAATGCATTGCATGAATCAGCATGTTGTAAACATAAAAATTTGAAGAATTTCACTGCAAGTTCTGACAAGCCTGTATAGTGTTAGCTTATTGTTCATATTAATCACCAGCTGGAGAGCAGGAGGTTGGTTTCACAAAATCTTGTCCTTTCAACCCAACTAAACAAAACTTTCCATCATCTGGCCTCAATGGACCAAGCTGGCTGATAACCATTACTCCTCTTGCTTTTTATGGCTGCTTGTTTCTTTATAAAGTGTCATGTCTGAACTGACAGTGAATTTTATCTGATTATTTTTAAAGCTCTTTACAGGTCACCAGATGTCAAAAATGACAAGAAGTAAATGAAAGCTGACATTTATCCAAGTCCATTCCCATTTAATCAGTGTATGTGCTTATCAGTTTTATAGCATGCAAGAGTTTTGTAGGCATTGATTTTAATTTGCCTTCACAACAAAAAAGAGAAACATTTTATCTTTTTAATGAGCATTAACATACTGTACAAGATGGCAAACTGGAAAATTATTTCTTCTTGCTAGAGGTCAGTGGATTTCAGAAATTTTTCATCTTCTGATATAAATTGTTCAGTCCAGCGCTGAGCAAAGTATTAGTGCATCTTAATTAAAAATTGTGTTTCACCATCCAAATGTTTTTTCTAGGACTGAAAAGTAATTTTTACAGATATATGCTATATCAAGACAGTAATAAAAGAAAAATTCAAAATTTTCAATATCTAAAAAGATGCAAAATATAAAACATTATTTAATTCTTTATATGAATCTAAAATCTGAACTTATATAATTTTTTGTTTGGAATTTCTTAAGTGTCATCAGGACACAGTACTTCGCAAGAGGAATTTCTCTGGTACCAGCCTGAGAACATTAGTGGCCTAAGTCCTGGGGTGAAGCATCAATGTGACAGAGTTACAGGAGCATGGCAGAGGCAGTGTAATGAATGATCAGGAATAAAGAAACAATTCTTCCCTCACCAATTCCTTTCTCTGTTCCGCTGTTTTATATTCTAAAGTGTTAAGGGAACAATATTGTTTATCATTGGAGCCTATATGTACAGATGCATGGGTAGGCTGGCAACCTTCCCCTATATCCTAGCTGAATTTTCAAAGTTTACTTGTCTGTTTTTAGTCTCTTAGCTGTGTGTCTCTCCTACATGGCCACCTTCAGAGTGCTTGTTTTCTCAATGCTTTAATCCCTCTGTAAGGTCAGCATCTGCCCCTCCGTTCACAGTCAGTGAAGGCAGCACGTGTGTCCCTTGCACATCAGCTGTGTAACAGTGACACCCACCTGGAAATCTGGGCAAAGTGTGCATCAGACTAGATGCTTTCATAAATGAACCACATGCAACATTACTTCTGGTTATTTTCCATTTTTGCACTTTGGCAGTCTTGCAAAATCCGAGGAATTTAGTTTGGCGAAGTTTTGTCACCATTTTTCCCCTTCGCTTTACCACTTCCCAATCCATTTCCAGGTGATCTCTTTATTTGGTGAGCTGTTACTCAGAGACATAAAATTTAATAAAGGCCATTCCTTGAGATTTAACCACAGTTACGAGAAATCATAAAGGTCTCAATGCTTTCCCACCATCCCCTCAAATGTAGTCATCGTCTCTCAACACTGTTACCGGGATACCTGAGGATACCTGAAAGCCACGTGGTGTGCCACCACGGCTGGGTGTGAATATGCCCTCAGAGGCAGTGTGCAGCCTAAGGCACCAGGCTGACAGTGGGGGCAGTACCCCATCCCTGCCAGCCAGGCATCCCTCTTCCTTCTCCCTGATTCGCCCCCTGGCAGGGATGCTTTCATAAATGAACCACATGCAACATTACTTCTGGTTATTTTCCATTTTTGCACTTTGGCAGTCTTGCAAAATCCGAGGAATTTAGTTTGGCGAAGTTTTGTCACCATTTTTCCCCTTTGCTTTACCACTTCCCAACCCATTTCCAGGTGATCTCTTTATTTGGTGAGCTGTTACTCAGAGACATAAAATTTAATAAAGGCCATTCCTTGAGATTTAACCACAGTTACGAGAAATCATAAAGGTCTCAATGCTTTCCCACCATCCCCTCAAATGTAGTCATCGTCTCTCAACACTGTTACCGGGATACCTGAGGATACCTGAAAGCCACGTGGTGTGCCACCACGGCTGGGTGTGAATATGCCCTCAGAGGCAGTGTGCAGCCTAAGGCACCAGGCTGACAGTGGGGGCAGTACCCCATCCCTGCCAGCCAAGCATCCCTCTTCTCCCTGATTCGCCCCCTGGCAGAAAGAGCAGCGGCAGAGCCCCGGAGCCAGCACGACAGAGGCGGCAGGGATGGTGCTCTTGGCAGCTGCCTGCGCCTGTGGGGCTCAAGCCCCATGCAAAACTGGAAGCTCCATCTCTTCCAGTTTGACCTTACTATTGCTTTGAGCTCCAGATCTTGGTTTTAAAACTCAAGAGGATTTTTTTCACGTGTGCATATATATCTGTGATATTTATCCCTGTCATTGATTCATTTGGTTAAATCATTGAAGGGTTATAATGCTTTTTAGACGTATATTGTCATGAAGTAACATTCATTGGCATCCAGTTTAAACATAGAGTATATGCTAATGATCCATATAGCATGGTTCTTTTCAGTGAAAGACCAAAGGAAATGCAACTTGGCATTCTTAAACATGTGACTGATCAATTGTGAGGTGCCACTGGTTATTTTTGTCTTTGTTAGTTAACAGTATGGGCATTTGAGGTTATAATAAAGACTTGTAAAATAATTTTTTTTGCCATGAAACTGTGTTACTCATACAGGTTTATTTAAGATAAATTAACATGAAAAAATATATGTGCAGATTTTTACACTTTTTTACATTTTTAGGGTTTTTTTTCTTCATGTTTTTCCAAAATTAGGTGAAAAATACGTGAAATTAGGTGAAATACATGGTCATATACATCTTCCTTCAATTTTGTGGCTTGGATTTGATCTTTTTGGCGGAGGGGGGGGTTGTTGGTTGGCTGCCTGGTTGGTTGGTTTAAAGTTCTTTTATAAGGCAGGGAGGAAGTTGCTGCTCCCATCCCTTGAGAGTTACGCTGATGCAGTCCTGCAGTGTGGAACCACACAGGTGTCCCTTCAGTTCTGTACATTCTGTAGTCACGGTGTTCATTCACTCTCTCGTTAGGAAACAGCACCAGGTATGACCTCACCCCTGTCACTGCCGTCAGCGTCCACCTCCTCAGCAGCGATGGCACCCCCGTCCCCGTCAACGGCCCCATCTATGTAACAGTGCCTCTGCCAGCAAACAGCAACTTGAAACACAATGCACACGTTCCAGCGTGGAGGTTTGACCAAAAATTTGGTAGGTAACATCTCATTGTGGCTCCCTAGATGGGTTTTGTTTTCTAAGAGAGACAATTGAGTTTTACTGATTAAGTAATATATGGTATATATGCAAATATACTTAGCATTGTCTGCCAATTTTAGCCAAAAGTTTTTGTAGATGTACCATTTTTCAATTAGTAAATATTTTATTTAAAAACTTGAGAGAACTTCACCCACAGACTGAGAAGAAGAGAGACATATTCACTACAGCATTGAATTGGAAGTGTGTACAAATGGAAACTTGCCTTATCTTTGCCAGCAGCCAGCTGTCTGACCTTGGATCCTCCTCTTGGCTCGGGCTCTGTTTCCTGCCTGCCAGCTAGGAAATACAGTACTGATTTCTTTTTAAATCACTTTGAGATTTTCTAATACTGACATGAAAGTACACGTAAATTATTTAAATTAATTTTTAAAAAGAAAAACTAAAGAAATATTTTGAAAGGACAGAATGACTAATTAATGAAATTTGTACAATGGACTCAAGTTTTTCTATTACAGAATAGTGTTTGCCATTGTGAACAGGAGTTTTCCCAGAAATACATGTTTTAGGGTTTTTTTTAAATTTATTTTCTTTATTTTGCTGCTAGCTGTTACACTGTACTGGCCTTCTTTACAGCTTCAGATTTTAAAAGGCAAAGGAGTGCCCATGTCTTGTCTGGGTGATCCCACTTCAGTTATGGTACTGTGCCTTCTGAAGTAGGTACCAAATGGTTGTTAAGAAAAAGGAGAACGGAAGGTGAGAAAGGAAGATGCTGAGACAAAAAGGAGCCAGAAATATGGGTCTGTATAAACAATCGGGGGGGTTTGTCCTGCAAGCAAATGTTTTGAGCCAGCTGATGATCACACCTAGAAGTAGAGGAACAGGCATGAAAGCAGCATGTTGGAGGAAGGGAGGAAGAGAGAGGTGAAGGGGGAAATAATGGTTTCATTTATTACCTTCCTCTGTTTGCTGAATAAAAGGATATAGTTTCCAACAACATGCCTATGAATCTTCTGTCAGAAGTTGCCTGTATTAGAGGGTGAAGCAGTACGATTTAGTGAGGAGTAAATTTGAATATGATATAAAGTAGAATAGTAGAAAAAGAGTGCAATGAATGGATTTGGCTTTTCCCTTAACTGTGGAAATGACACTTCTCTTGTGCTGACCTGGCAATAAATTTCACTACATTTTTCCTGAAACAGAATAATTCTTATGGAAACTATTTTGTTTTCCCTTGTTTAAAAAAAAAAAAAAAAAACCACAACAACAAAGGGAAGATTGAGTTTACTTTCCCCATAAGAAGCAGTCCTTCCCCAGTCCTTCCTGTCAGCTGTGCTAGAGCTGCAGCCTGCCTCATTGCTAGTTACTCATTGCAAGTAAATGGTTCTGATTTTGATTATGTAGCTTTCTCATTTATGACCAAATTTCCATGCCCCTGCAGTGAAGCCACAAAAGCTCTCTCTTGGTATGGAATACAGTGTTTAATTTTGTATATAAAGAGCTAGTTACCTTATTGTGTGCAGTGTATATATTAGTATAAAGCATTATAGGTAGTTAATTAGTGTTGCAGGCTTGAGGCTCCCAATCTTGAGACAAGTCCAGCCTTGCTTGATTCATGACAAACTATGGGAGCACTTGTGTTATTGGGAGGAGAAGGCATGAGGACTGCTAAACAAAATGCATCTTTGTCAGGCCACTTGGCTTCACAAAGCTGTGGAGAGCAAGGTATTGAAGATGATATGCTCAGGCTCCAGCTCGCACTTCAGCTGAAGTAAGCATCTTTCTGTGCAACCAAAGATGCTGAACAAAGATGCATTTTAAGCCCTGACTGCAGCGTGCCAGTTCTAGTAGAATTTTGGCCACATCCCAACCAATTTAGAGTAGCTTAATTTAATAAGTAGAGCAGCCACACTATCTTGTGCAAGCTACTTTAACACCCTAAGCTCTGTCAAAGTAGCCATATGTAACATGAACATGGTGGTATCCTATTATTCCACATCCCTGTTGTGCTGGGACTGTGAAGGGAGATGGATGGATACTGACTGGGATGGCTCCATCCTGGAGAAATCCTTAGCTGGCAGATAAATTGTTGTAACCCCTTTGCACTGCCAGATCTATGCCTTGTCAGGACAGGACCTCTAGCTTTATTATTCTGATTTTGTCTTTCATTTCATGACTGCTTTTTTCCGTGCTGGTTATGTTTTGGTCTCTCCTTAATAGATTTCCAGTGGCTTAAATTTTCATGCTTTTATCTGAACAGTGAGTAAAAGCCACAGACAGAAAACTGTGACTATCTTACCAGGCACTTAGAGCACTTCTCATGGATTAGCAGTACAGCAGACACTTGTTCGTGCAAGCCATTGCTTTTGTTTAGGGTCCACGTGGTTGTCATCATTACTGCATGGAATACAATTTCTGCTCTAAAAAGCAGAAGTACTTCTCACTTTTAGAGGATGCAGAGAAGTGGTAGAAATACTACAGAGATATTTTAATCCTTAGTATGTCATACGTTTTGCTGAGCTCATGATGAACTAATATGAACCCAGAGCATCTGACTGGAAGTGCAGAGATTTTCGTAGTTCCCACAAAAATGAGGCGTATTTGCATCTTATAGTAGCCAAAAATAACTAATGGCTTTTTAGGATGTTTACCATAAACAATCTGTATTTTCATGACCATGCTTTCTATCCTTGGGAAAAAAGCAGGAGAAGCAGCATAGTCTGCTTAAGGCTGAGAGTGGCTCCACTGACACTGATGAAACAAGCAGCCAGAAAAAACAGGCTGACATCAAAACAAGACAATCTGCTGCATCTATTTCATACTGTTCCAAATGAGATTTTTCATTATGAAACAAACGTACTGCCTTGTGTGCACAGCAAGCAAATTAAAGCAATAATACCATTTTGAATAGTTAATAAAATGAAGATCAGCTGTCAATGCCCTGGAGGTGTTTTAAGGGTAAGCAAATACACGTAACCTTGTTCTTGTGTTGGTCCACCACTGTTTCCTGCAGCATTTCTGAGTGTTTGCATTAATAAACACAGATGCATTGATTTTACAGAGATATTACATGCTGAAATGCAACTTAATCCCTCCATGCTGTGGACATGCCCACGTCCTGTGTTTCACGCTACTGTAGGACAGTGGTTTCATTTCATGGTATGCACTTAAAAGGTTTGGACATAGAGACAGGGATTCTCATTTCTGTGATCAGGAGTGCTCAGTGGGGTTTTCTGGAGTTGGGGGGTTTTTTCCCCCCTAACAAGCACTTTGTTGGATTTCTCAAAATCTGAGGGGGATGAAAAAATCATTTTTTATTTATCCGTAAACAGATGGTTGGGATCATGACTTCTTCTGTGTATATTTGCCTTGATGTCAGTAGGATTTACAGCAGTATCATTAATCTCTCTATTCTTGGACACCAAATTTCTGTTAAAAACTTCTTTCTAGCCTTGTCCTCTTAAGTCAGAAATACCACAGATCCCAGTAGAAATGAAACTTTCTGCCTCCTGTGTCATCTCCAGCTCCCACCAGCTGGACCGAATAACACAGCACTTGCTCAGCTGTATTCTCCTCAGCCCCCATTTAAATGGTTTATGTTTTATGTTAAGGTGTCTGGTTTTCATTGGATTCAGGGAGGAAAACTGTTAAGTCCAGCATTCTCAATTTTAAGTCCCCTGTTTCATTCCATGTGGTATGACAGCATTATGTTGCACCTAGACCTCTAGATCCACATCTGCATGGACTTCAAAATTCTACCAAATATTCTAGTGTGCATAATATGAAAATGAGATTTATTAATATGATGCAGCTGCTAATTAATTATTCCCATCCAATAATAGGAAAATGTTTTCAACACTGTTTTCAGTTGTGTGGCAAAGGACTCTGGAGTGCAAGGGTTAATCCTTAGTCCTTTGGTTCATCTTCCTTAAAATATGTTACTTTTTGTGCACTACATGTAAATGAAGTTCAGAATACCGTGTCTCTGTTCTTCCTTCTCCCCAAACACTTAATTGTACATCTTGGAGGTGACCTTGTTGTCTTTCAATGACTGGCTTCTTTGCAGAGGAGGATCTTTCCCCAGTGCCTGAAATTTCAGAATATGGAGAAAAGTATCTTGGGGAACTCTTTGTAACTTCATAAAAAACAATGCTTTATGTACTCCCCTCTTCTTGGCTGCTGCTTTCTGACTGCATTTAATGCCATAAAAATAGATTTCTAAATGCATTTAAAAGTCTGGTACTTTTTTTTCTGGGTAACGTTCTGCTGTCAGTGGTAAAATTTGTATTGATTTTTGTAGAACCAGAATTTCCAGATGTTCCTTCCTCAGCAAAATCAAGATAATGTTTTCTGTGCTCAAAAAAGTCATGAGGATATACTTATGTGTAAGCAGTATTGGTGCCCACTTGACTGCAATTTCATAGAGGTAAACTTATGCTTGTTTTTCATTCATAGTGTTTTTAGGAAGAGAGCAACAGCTACTGTCAGGCAGAAAATGTAAGCAGACTACTGTACATCTCCTGGTCTAGTTCACTGTGCATTGTTTGCAAATAAAATGATTTATTAAAATCTTTGATTTAAGCTTCCCATATGGTAGCAGTGATAATCCACCCAAAAAAATTGTCTTTCAGTTTAAGAATAAAACATTTCTTTTTATTGTGAATTTGATCAATTTCTGACTGCCATCACATTCATAACCCTGTGTGACTGACAGAAAATAAAAATTTAACAGAAACATTTGCAGCCTGTCACTTGATCTGACACTGGGTGTGAGTTTGTGCCTCTGACCTTGGAGAGAGGTCTGCATTTGGAGTGCATGCAGCTGCACACGTGGCCTGGGACTTCATACACTTCTCCATGAGTTGTAGTGGGTTTCCTATGCATGAGAAATGGATGTGCTCAGGAAATCACATTCCTCATCCCCAAAGGTTTCAGCTTAGTATAATCAGATCCAGAACACGTGGTTCTAGACCAGATTCAGTGGTTATATGGAAATTGGTTTGCAAAGGTGAAAATCACAGAATTTCAAGGTTAAGCTATTTTTGTAATTTAAAAATTCCTTGACTATTTGATTTTTACTTCCTTTTTAATCTCAGCTGGAAAGCTTTAATTATTCTTAAAGACTAAATACAGGTTCTTAACTAACTGCTCTCAAAGAATTTCATATTTTCTATGTTGCCATAGAAATGGCAGCTACCAAACCCAGCTTTTTACCATGTACAGTGTCTACATAATAGGTGCAGATACCACTTCAGAGTATCAGACAGACCTCAGCATTGAAAGGAAAAGAAGCTCTTCCTCTGATGCTTCACAGTGTAGCTCACTGAGGTATGTTCTCATTCTCATGATTCCTCCGGAGAGAATCATAGGAGACAGTTGTGCTTATTTATTAGTGTGTGTTTTCAAAATGGATGTTGTGGCTCACACATATGAAAGGGCATGAATGGATTGTTTCATCATCTGCCCACCTAGTACAGCATTTGGGCTTCCTTTACAAAAAAGCAGATGAGGTATGGCATGAAGGGGATGCTTAAGGGAACGTTGAAGGAATCACATTGGTGCCAAAGTATAGTGATCTTTGTGCAAATAATCTACGAATATGTAGTCAAGGAAATAAAACTGAAAACAGATCCCTGGCTTCTGGGAGCAGGTTTTAATAACGTAGTGTCATGTAGACAGCCCTATAGCTCCACCTATAGAAGCCATGGCAGGAGAAGGTGGGAAGAGGCAGGCATCAAAACTTCAGAAATGGAGAAAACACCTTTGTGCTTATGCAACTGCCTCAGCTGAGGAAGACCTGGAGATTGGTGGGAATCCAGGCAGGAGTGGGCAGTGCTGGGATGGGGCTGGAGAGGCTGAGGACCTGGGAACTCCTCTCTCTGCAGCCTTGAAATGTTAGATCAAATCCCAGTGTGCCTCTGCTTCCACTTCCAGTTTGAAAAATAGAAACTGGATGTGAGGCTGAAGGAAGGAAAAGGCATGCAGTGTTTTGTGCATGTGCATTTATTTATTACACGTTCTAATAATTTTGTCAGTAACTGACTTGAGTATGATTAATAACATGGTAAAGCAAATTCTAAAGGCAGTATCTTTCATGTATACCAGTAGCTAGTGGTCCAACAGGCATAACTAAGCTTTTCCTTTTGAAATACAATTATTAACCAGTAATTATGTATGGAAGTAATTTTCTTTAATAAGTCATTTCTGTTCTGGCATTCTGGAAGGAAATAGTCCAAGGGGACCAAAGCCATGTGAGCAGTTCTGTGTACAATGTGCCCTGCCTTCTGCCCAGATATAACTAAGATTATTAAATAATGAAAACTGGTGTGTTCTTTTGTTAAACACTTGACAGGTGATTTAAGGGGAAAAATGAGAAGAGATGGAAAAACCCGCAGAGCTTCTCGGGCACAAACAATAAATTGAACTCGTTGATTTCCTTGCCAGAATCTTCAAGGTAGAATGGTAAAAGCATTTCCCTTTTAGTTAACGAAATAATGGTGGTGCTGCTAGAACAGGAGCAGGACTTAGCCCTGGCAGGGTTGTGTAGCAAATTGTGTAAGAGTGGAAGAATAATGAGGGTATTGGGCTCTCAGAGCAGGGATGTTTATTTTTTGATGTTGCCTAGCAACCCTGAAAACAAAATTGTAATATTAACTTAAATACTATGAATTTTTAAACCCATGTGTATTGGGGGGAAGGTGAAAAGGAGAGTAAGCTCCACCAATATTCAGGAAGGAATTTTCAACTTCCATTTCAGGCTTTTAGCTTTTTAGAAAATGAACAAAAGTAAAACCAAAAATCCCATCCCTCTCAAGTACAACTTCCCATCCTGATGCAGATCAGAGGTGATTTTCAGTTGGAAGAAGAAATCTGATAAGCAGCTTTCAACTGGTAGAACGAAAAGCTACAATTTATGTATGTCATAACATGCTTTAGGAAGTTCTTTTCACAAACTTGCCCTTGATTAACTCTTCATAATAACACTGCCATTTGCAGTGTCTAAATCAATTACTTCTAGAAGCACTTTTAGTATGTTTTGAATATCCTTTGCTGGCCTACACTGTCAGATAACAACCTGCCTCATTCCTTTTGACATGTAGATCTCTGTTTAACCGTGAATCTCTGCCTAAGCACGGCAATCTTATGAGACATCAGAGACAGCACAAAAGAGATCCATGCTGAAAGAAAAGCACTTCTCATTAAGGAATGTTTATTTAAACGTCTATGCTATTAAGCAGTACAGTTAAAAATACCTTGCTTTTCTTTCCAAAGTGCTTTTTTCCAGGGAATATCATCTTGAGACTAAAAATAAATTCATACTATATGGGATTATGTTTAATTTTCTCTCTCACTAATTATATCCTCTTATTTGTCAAACCTCTTGGATGGAAATAATTCGTGTTATAAATCACACAGTTTTGGTTCTCTGCTTGAGTGGGATTGGATGATCCTATTGCCAGTTAAAAGCAACAAAATGAAAAGCAAACAGTATTTGATCAATGGAAGAATTTTCTACTGAAAGCTCACATGTAAAAGTAATTTATGGAAATAAACCACCATAGCTACCATGTATTTAAACACAAGTAATATTTAGGCTTTATGACTGTCCTTGGGGGAGGCTGCTGGCTGCAGCGCCCCCATCTGACAGTCATTTACTAGAACCATTTTGGTCAGTGGTAGAAAGAACGCACAATCAAAGTCAGCAGAAGTCCCTGCAGCAGTGGTGATCTGGAAGGCTCTGAAATGGTCAGCTTGGGAAGTTAAAGCTGAAGCCAGCAGCATTATATACATCCTCCCAGAGAGCCAAGCTCTGTGCTGGGGTGCCAGCAAGAGAACTCCCTCACAGCCAGATCGCAGGAGGGGAGGTTGTCCTCCTTCTCCTTGGCTGTAGCAAGAGTCCCGTGCATCTCTCCCTCGAGCAGATGGTGCTGTGGGGCACTCCTGCCCCACCAAGGCCAGTGGGAAGTTTGCCATTTGCTTGAGCTGGAGCAGCAGGGGATTGTCAGCATGCACAGTCACACATGGAAGCCAGAGGGACATACAATTCCCTGGATTGCACAATTTAAAATAATAAAGCCTAGCTTTAAAATATGGAAGCAATGTCTTACTCAGAGGCATCATGTTCTGCCTGCACCATTCGTGCTGCCTGGTTCCAGCAAGCTGTCACATCAAATAGATGATGTCTTTGAAGACAACAGGAGGTCTCTTCTGGGCAAACCAGCCATACCTGCAGTGACCTGACAGTGCAGGGGGATAATCTAGAATAGCTGTTCTTCAATGGCTTCTCTGCAATAGCTGCCCATCTGGGCACTCCTTGCTGAAAGTGCCATTTTTCAGATTCAGATGTAAACCAAATTAAATTACAAAAAGTTGTTGTTTAATGCTGAATGTGTCTTGAAATGGGGATTTAATATGCAAACAATTTTTCTTAAATTTGCTCATGATAACTGCCCTTTGGCCTTCATTAGGCAAGTCCTAAAAGCTGCCTGAGATAAATGAGTGTGTTCATCACAATCAAAGTTACTACAAAGTATTAAGATGCTTCTCTCTAGCAGAATTTACCTCTCCTGCTCTGCTGAAATCTTGAACTTCTCTGATATTTTTGCAGTCAGATGGACATCAGCTTTCTTTATCTGATCATTCTTTGATTTGTGTATCTTTAAAGTACTCTGATTTTTATATTCTTTGCTGTGTTCTCTTACCTTGCTTTTGAGTTGCATATATGAAAGAGTGATGGGTAGATGCTTCTAAAGCTTTTTAAGAAAGAATGAAGAATAAATTTGTTAAGTTACATCATTTATTCCAAAAAGTCAGTAACAGGCAGTATAATTTTGGTGAGAAAAGCATTACTTGTCTAGGTTCTCCTCCTGCTGTTAGTTTGAGCCAGAAGACAACTCCCGTGACTTGAATCTTGGATCAGCGTGTTGGCTCCACTGAGCAGTAAGAGAGGAGAAAGAGAAAGAGAAATGTAAAAATGATCTATAAGCAAGAATGTCTCTATATATAGAAGTTTTCCATGAAGCACCAGAAAGTCTTTAAGAATTAATAGTGAATTGGCCCAAATCATGCAGTGCTTACAAAGGATACTGAGCTTGCTGTTTCTGCTCCAAAGAGGCATGGACAAATTTTCTTTGGCATGACACAGTCTTGAACAAAAGTGATCACTTCCATTACATCCAGCTCTTTTTACTGGTTTGGTTGCGGGTTTTTTTAATAACCCTGTATTGCTTGTTACTTAACAATTATTACAAATCAAGTATAAATATTGATAAGCAGCGAAGCTCATTGATTTTGCTGACTTGGGTGGGGGGAAGAAATAGATGTTACAGGATATTTGGAAAATAAATTAAAATTATTAGAACAAAGCATACAGGGAGGTAAGACCTCTCTTCCCTTCTAAATCCTTCTGCTTAGTTCTGCAGTTGTAATCCTGACAACACAGAAAAAATGAATGCTGCTTGCTCTTCTTCCATTTGCAGGCTACCACATAGGAATTAATAGAAAAATGGACAAAGATCTTTACTGACTGCTCCAGTGTCCTCCTTTGCTTACAGCAGCGAGTGTGTGAGGACATAGAGGGTAATTAGCTTCATTTTTAGAACAGGAAAACGTCTTGTTTTCCATTCCAAGGAAGAATCCGAGGCAGGATAGGGAATTCATTCTCAAGGCTGCACAGCAATGAACTCTTGGTCATGTAAGGCAGTGTGAAATGGCAGGAGCACAGCCAGTCATGATCAGGCAGTTGGGTTTTGCTCAATGGAAGGCCCAACATTAGTCATTACAGCAAGGCAGTGCATGTAAGGAGCTGCAAGAACACTGCTCGCTTAATGATACTTGAAAAGCAACCAGGAAGTTAGAACCTATAAAGGATGAAATATGAGAGACCTGGAAATGCTGATGGATTTGCAGAATACTGGAGGTATGTCAATTCCCTCCAGTAACACCAGGTTGGCTTTCAGCTATTTGATCACAAAAGAAACAATACAGGACTTTGTGTTTTCAGCTGTTTCCACTCAAACCTGTTTTGTTGCTTCTGTTGTAAAGGACGGAGTTCTTTGCTTTCTTCATCCCATGATGTGGGAGGATGCTCTATTAGTGGACTACTGGTGAAACTTTACGAGGCAGATTAAGCACTGAAATGTTGGACAGTAAAAGCATTAAAAAAGGGCTGACAATGAGATTGTGCACTCATGGTTCACAGGAACCCACACATGGTGTCATCCTGATGAAGGAACTTGGGGCAGTGCCATTTAAAAGTTACTATTTTCTGTCATAATGCACCAGTTTGTAGGGTATGGTCAAGAAAAGCTGCATCACTTTTGTTTAAAAATGACCAATATTGGATATATCTTTTATGCATTTGAAATATTTTAAATATCCATAACAGAGAGATGGAATGACATTTTTCCCTAATTTATGCAGACCAGCACATTGCCTGGAGTATGTCCAGTGGTTACCAAGAACAGGTGAACTAAGTGAGCAGCAGACAAGTGTGGAACCTTTCTGAGGCTTGTGCAATGGACTCTTCTTTGCTTCCATTGCAAGTAAGGGATTCCTGTTGTTGCTAAAATGTGAGCAACCTGAGCTGCTGCTCGTTTGGCAGGACAGCAGCAGAGCTCTGCTCATGGCAATAAGCCTGCAGCCTCTCTGAGCTTCTTGATGGCTGCATTCTGCAGAGTATTACTGAGCAAAAGGCTTTTGGGGAGGCAGCAGGACTGCGTTCCTTGGCCTGCAGCATCGTGTGGGTAAAGCTGGACACAAGTTCCCCCTAGTGAGCGGATCAGCAACAGCTTCTGCTCGAGGAGGCTGCTGTAGAAATAGACGTGGG
Source organism: Onychostruthus taczanowskii (assembly GCF_017590055.1). Lineage (NCBI taxonomy): Eukaryota > Metazoa > Chordata > Aves > Passeriformes > Passeridae > Onychostruthus > Onychostruthus taczanowskii. The sequence goes on along the minus strand of NW_024500349.1, from coordinate 4,956,330 downwards.
AGGTACTGAACTTGGCTGAATTACATACGTCTGCACTCTGCTGGTGTGTGAATATAAAGGGGTTGGAGAATATAAGAAAATATGGGAAACTTAATGTATTCATTACCCAGGTCCTTCCTTTTATTTTTAATCAGCACTTTATATCTCTGTTGAAGTTTTATTTCACATTGTTGTGTATTTCAGTAGTTGGTGCATATTCTCATCATCCAGATCTTGCAGAAAAAGAAAAATTACAAGGTTCAAGGTTACAGATTCTTTTAACCAAATGGCATTTTAGGGACAAGATAAAAGCAATTTGTGACCTTAAGGGCTATTTTTCACCTTCAGGACTATCAGTATGACGTCTTCCCTGAAAATGCATGGATAGAGAATCTGAAGGGTTAGTGACCATGTTAGTGGAGAAAAATAAATCTACTTTTCCTAGATTTTCCAGAAACTTCACAGAACTGTGGACAATTGCATTCTATTTTTCCTGAAAATGTTTCCCTAAGAGACATAAATTAATGACTACATGAAGATGTTCTGCTACAGCAGTTATAAATGCCACCACATATGCAAATCTGTGTACAGAGATTTTGGTCCTTTTAGTACTGTAAATCAAAATTACTTGTCTTGTGTGACTTTCTTTATAAAATAACAGATTATTGCTACCCTCTACAGACTGGAAATGATACTTGGAAAACTGAAAATTACATCAGTAATTCCTTTACCCTGAACAAATTCAGTTTGGTTGCAAATACAGTTGGCATCTGGCAGTAGTAGTCATCTAGATTTAGAAATCTTCTCAACCATGTATTCTTCTAAATAAACCTTTCACTGTATTCAGGTGTATTTATTATTAGCCTAAGACGGTGGTCTTACATAGGACAAATCAGTAGTAGGGAGGAAATAAATACTCAAAAAAGCCATTCTTATGTGTAGAGGGTTTGCACAGGTGAGTAATCTAAGGAACACAGAATAAATCGTCAGGATCTTTAATGTATTATAAAAACAACAAACCCAGCCGCAGCACCTCTTGTGTGTGTTCTGTACTTACTGCTGAGTGTTCAGATGACTGTCATCCAGAATGCTATTGCTTAATCCTAAGTGACATCTAATGAAAAGCACGATTTTTGGAATTACAAGCAGGAGACTTATTTAAAGGAAGGGGAATCACAGGTGCATGATGTAGCTTTCCTTTCAAGTGAGCGTTTGAAGCTGGGTAAGGGAAATACAGCATTCTTCCCCCTTCAGCACAGAAATAGAGAACTTCACTACAGAAATGCAGAGGGGTTTATCCCTTCTCTGAACACAGATCAGCATCCTGGTAGTGGCCATCAAAACATGTGAGGCCTTAAGGAGGCCAGGCCCTCTATTATGGCACCCACTGGAGGTGCCAAGCCAGGACTGCAGGTCTGGGAAACACTCTCAGTGACTGCTCTTCATGTCAAGGCCAGCAGTTTCATTCAAAGAGGATTAATATAGGAGCAGTCTAAAAGCCATTCTGGGTATTTATTACATCAGAAATTAAGGTGACAGCCCCAGAATCAGGGATCTTAATGAATTACGAAAAGGTATTCAGCTGGTTCAGTTGTAAAGGTCTTTATAACCCAGCTCTTGGAATAAAAGTAATCTTCATGAAGTAGATAAACTCTCGACTAGTGCAGGTTGTCAGCCTGAACTTAAACACATTGCTTTAAAATTTGTAGTCTTACTTATTTTGAAATTATAATTTCATAATTCTAAAAAAAAAAAAAAAAACCAAAAAAAACAAAGTATTTTATTTCCTTTAAGAAACATGTTTTTAAAAACTCATCATCTGTTACCAAACAGTATTCCTGGGGGTTTTCTACAGATACTGAATGATTAATGGAGTTAATCACAGCAATGTAATTCTGGTCATTGGCAATAACTAAGCTTGCTTTCTGTATAGGAAGGCCACTTTGATGAAACATTTTCCTGTGTCTTCTAGAAGTTGACAGCCAGGGCTGAGAGAAAGGTGGTGTGTAGAACTCAAGTGTGGTCAGAGAGATGTGATGTCTCTTGAACTACATTTTTTAAGTGGGCTGTCTCCATATAATCAGCTTCAGGAATATCCATCTTCAAAACAGGGGAACCCAATATGACAATAAATACTTTCTTTTAACAGATTTTGAAGATTTACTAGTTTTATTTAATCTTGAAGGTTTTGGTTTTGGGGTTTTTTTGCTTCTGAGAAAGCCATGGGTGCTCTCAAATGCCAGTGACCAGAAGGCACAGCTTCCCACTTCACAGCAACATACACAGACCCCACTGCACATGGATAGGTTTTGTTACTGCTTGATTTTCCTCTTGTTTGCAGAGGAATGTGTGAATATCTGTAACAACTTCCTACAACTTCTACATTTACAGGGACATGGCTGAAGAGTAGTTTGGGCATTGTACAGCAAGAAGGAAATCAGTTAACTTGGACTTATATTGCACCTCAGCTGGGCTACTGGGTTGCAGCTATGTCACCTACTATCCCAGGTAAGATGGATTTGGATTTTATAGATATTTGCAGCACTGGATAATTAGTTGTTTATGTATAATGTTTATATTTTTCAGAATGACCTCATCTGAGATGCCACAGCTTGATCAATAATGGATTATTAGAAAACAGAAATCAGAAAGTAAAAGGGTTAAATCTTTTCAGGATTGTGTGGGTCAACCCTGATGCTCAAAATATTTGCATAATTTCAATGGGGAACATTTCAAAGTGTTCCTGCTTTGATGGATTTGTGTCACCACTGCCTGGCAGAGCCATTGCTAGAAAATTATGGGAGTCATAGCATCAGTGTGTTGGTGTTCCAGCAGACAGAAGAACAGGTGCTGTGAAGTTTCTTACAGAAACTCACAGAGATATGAATTCACCTAAAACCAGCGTTGTCCTGGGTTAGACACTTACTTGATGCATGGATGGATTGACACTTTGTTCCCTTTGCACTGAAGATGCCCATTTTGCCCTGAGTTATGCTTTGCACCATCTTGGTGACTGATTAATTTACACTGTGAATAACTTAGCTTAGGAGTTCTAGGAGGTATTTTAGAGTGGCATTAGTACAGAGCTGATTGGTTGCCATCTGCAAACCTCGTGGCATAACTGTAAAAATGACTTTGAACTAGGCATTAATTATATGTGCTTTTGGAGATTATTAATGCTGCAACTTCTGGTTCCTTTTTTTCTGTCTGTAGCTGCCTCAGATTTCTTGGAAGTAGCTCTTCAGTCACCAATAATCTGAGATACCTCTGTGTATAAAAGAGCCAGTCAGTCAATCAATCAATCAAAAAAATAAAGAGAAAAAAAAAAAAGAGAGGAAGAAAAAAAACCAACCCAGAACTCCTTACAGATTTTATTGGGTTTTCCAGATAAAAACTTAATCCAGTACAAATGAAAATGTGCTTGCCTTGGCTGTGCAAGCTCAATAAACTAAATATAACCAACAAAACCAAACTCTCACATGAGGATAGGTTTTAAAGTCTACTCATACGATTAAGTTGTTTTATAATATGTGAGCTTTTTTATTTGAGGTTCTATTAAATTATAGAAATTAAATGCTGGGTTATTCAGCTGATTCATTGCTGAACAAAATTTAGAGGCAGGTGCAGATCTGAATAGGCTATCATATTAAATTTAATGGAATTTTACAAAATAATTGTTCTTGAAGAAAAAGCAACTGCTCTCAGCCAAACATTTCCCAGTACAGCTCTGTCCCAGATTGCAAGGAAGTTACACTAGTCATGGAATTGTGCTTGTAACTCTGAGGTTACAAGGCCTGTAACTCTTAACAAGAGAAGGCTTCTTGTCCTTGTGATTTACCTTGTATGGCAGAGTTGCTACTTGTATTTTACTTTTCCTTCCTTCTAGGGCTAGATCTGAGTTCCTAAAACTCTGTTGCAATGGGAACAACATTTTCATGAAAAATTCAAGTGATTTATCTTGCCTTCTTTTTGCTTAATGTCCTAAAGCAACAGCAAAATCAATTATGTAATGGTAGTGGTGGGACAGAATGTATAAATATTCAGATTTCCCAAGCGCAATATAATTTATGTTACTTTTAATGAGTTAATGTATTTTTGCATATTTTATCTCCTAATTGAATCTATTTGATTTCTTATCTCAAAAATGGACACAAATTATCTTTGTTTTCCTAGCAGTGGCTCTACAGACCACTCAAGATCCACAGATGAGGGTTTGCAAACTTTATGACCTGGACCCTCTAAGCTGGCCAAGTCTGCTGTCCTTCACAGTACATGCATGTCAGTCTGCCAGCTGGTGCTGTACCTCCTTGCCTGCAGATGAAAATTTGGGTCTTTATTTCAAAATCATTATAAGGATTTTACAAACCAACTGGGTCACACATGCATAATTGTGAACAGATGTTGTCCACATGTGTGCATTCCTTTGTGTGTTACAACATTTACTAAGCGTTATTTAAACCTGGAGTTACAACACTGTTTCACTAGTGGCCTGTTAATTAAAGCTACTGAAGATCTGCTTGGCTTCTTGGCTTGATGTAGACTTCAGAGCACCAACACATCTCTCAGCAAATCCTGTACTGCACTGTGTGTACTGTTTGGTGTGAAGGGCCACAGATGTTAAAGAACAGTTGTTGCCCACAGTGTTGCTTTGTGCATTACAGTGCTGGGAGATGCTGAGATGGATTTTCTCCAGTGGTGAGAGCTTTTTTGGCACACGGTGTCAGCTTTAGGACCTGGAAAGCAGCATTCACTGATGCATGCACTCCCATTGAAACTAACTGCTTTTCCACAGAATGAGCTAGTTGGACTTGCAGTCATGAAAACCAGGACATGCTTTCTCCACAACTTGCTCCCTTCTCCAGAGATGGTCTGTTCAGTAGACACCAGGGCTTTGAGCAGCACTTGCTTAGCACCCTCATTATAAGGGAAAGTGATCCTCTCCTTGTTTAACTGTTGTTCCTCTTCCTATTTGCAGATTATTACAGGTCTAAATTCTCTTTTCTGGCCTTCCAGGTCCCGTTGTAACACACGACATTACCAGCTATCACACAATGTTTCTTTTGGCAATTTTAGGAGGGATGGCTCTCATACTTCTAGTCTTGCTGTGTCTGCTTTTGTATTACTGCAGGTAAGATTCACCAACCTGGTTACTTAGTTCATGTTGAAAATACAAGCTTTTTTGTGCTTTTGAAATTAAAAACTTCTGTATGGAAACATTTTTCCTTTGGGAGGAAAGAAAGGCAAGCAAACACTTGAAAAAGAAAGAAACAGTGAGATCAGATTTCCTGTGTTCCTGGTTACATGCAGCATATAAATCCCTGCCTTTGGGAGGATGGTAGCTGATTGAATCACACACATCTGTACCTGTGATCTCCATGTAATTTCCTATCAAACATGGGCATAGGTTCAAGATTTCTCTACCTGTTATGCATTTGCAAGTGATCTTTCTATTGGCATTGTATTAAAATGAATGTTAAATTATCAGCAAATGCCTACTAATGAGTGATTTTATACTTGCCTTCTCTAGACATTTACTCCAGTTTGCAATTGGTACTTGAGATATTTCCCAAATGACATTAGTTATTCTTTAATTTATCTTCGCTGCTGGGATAAGCTTTTAATTTTTATATTATGTAATAAAAGTTCAATTCCCCTAATACTAATCACTGCTTAAAAAGTCTTCTGTTAAGACACACTTTCTTCTCTTGTTTCTGTGTACAACATTCATAAATGTATAACTTCTCTTGTTACTGGCTTTTGTAGAAGAAAATGTCTAAGACCACGCCAACATCATAAGAAACTGCAACTTTCGACAGCACTGGATACTTCTAAGAAGGATCAAGCAACCTCAATGTCCCATATAAATTTAATATTTTCACGTCGTGAGTCAGAATTTCCAGGTGGATTGTCCGTTGCTAGCAATGGACACGCTGAAAACTCAGGGGCAAAGGAATTAATCAGTGCTGTCCACATGGAGATGGTATCACCTACTGGAGAAGCAGATATGCATACACCTATGCTCAAACACTCCTTCAGTACTTCCCAGGAGTTTAGCTCCCGAGAGGAACTGCTCTCTGACAAGGAGAAAGACAAGAGCAGAATTTCCTTGGATGACCTGACTCCCAGTGGGTCTCTAAGAAAAGACTACCACAAGTCAGCAGATAGTTTTCCTCTAAAGACAAGAAAATCTACAGAAACAGCTGAAGGCTATGAATCCCCTATCAAAGATGAGTATAGGAGAAGTTACAATGCTATGCTGTCTCAGCCTTTATTTGAAAAGCAAGAGAGAGAAATTCAAGTATCTATGAACCATATTGCTACTGGAAGTAAATACAATATTCAGGAACAAATATACCCCACACCTTCAGCCCCTGAAAAAGAGCTGCTGGACTGCAGACCTACTGATTGTATGATGTCCCGTTCAGTTGATCACCTTGAAAGACCTACGTCTTTCCCTCGACCAGGTCAGTTAATCTGCTGCAATTCTGTTGACCAAGTCAATGACAGTGTTTACAGAAAGGTTTTGCCTGCACTGGTCATCCCAGGTCATTACATGAAGCTGCCCGGAGAGCACCCTTTTGTTAGCCAGCCCCTGGTTGTCCCAGCTGACCAGCAGATTGATCTAGAAAGACTTCAGGCTGAGCTTCCTAACCCTCACGCACGGCTTTTCCCACACCCTGCCCAGCAGCTGCAGCCCCAGCAGTTGGCATCCCAAGCAATATCTCAGCAACATTTGCAAGATGCAGGTGCAGCTGAGTGGAGTCAGCAGAATGCTTCCATGTCTGAATCTATTTCCATTCCTGCCTCTCTTAACGATGCATCCCTGGCTCAGATGAATAGCGAAGTGCAGCTTCTTACAGAAAAGGCTTTGATGGAATTAGGAGGTGGAAAGCCATTGCCTCATCCTCGAGCGTGGTTTGTTTCTCTAGATGGGCGTTCAAATGCTCACGTTAGACATTCATACATTGATCTCCAAAGAGCTGGTAGGAACGGGAGTAACGATGCCAGTTTGGACTCTGGTGTTGACATGAATGAACCAAAATCTGCCCGAAAGGGAAGAGGAGATCATCTGTCTGCGCCACAAAGTCACCCCCCAGTGCAGGAGCACCAGCAGAGGGAGCGGAAGGTTTCAGACAGCACAGCTTACACACAGCTTGTGTACTTGGATGATATGGACCAAAGTGGCAGCGAGTGTGGAACGGCAGTTTGTAGCCCTGAGGACAATGCTCTCCGATGCCTCCTAGAAGGCACCAGTAAGAGAAGCGGTGTGCAGCTGCCCAGCCTGCAGGAGGAAACCAGAACTGTGGATACCAAACCAGAGCCATTAACTAGTCCTGAACATGGAACATCCGTTCAAGATGATGATGATGAAGATGAGGAGGATGAGGAAGATGACCAAGGTGAAGATAAGAAGAGTCCTTGGCAGAAACGAGAGGAAAGACCACTAATGACTTTCAATCTAAAATGAGCTATTGTGAAAATCCACCCTTCAGTGGAGTATAAAATTGCCAAATATCCTTTCTGTGGAAGTGCTTGATATTTTTTTTCTTTTTTTCTTCTTCTTTTTTTTTATATTGTGGAGAGAAAAGAGAAAAACAAACTGTGGTGAGCAACATTTGAAAGAACTTAAATGCATTACTGTGTAAATGTTAGAAAAGAATTAAAATCATTCCTCTGATTTAACAGCTGCCTCCAGTGAGATAGCTGAACAAAGAGTGTGATTGTTATTCCATATACTTGATATTGGTCATCCAGGATGTTGAAAATACTGACAAATTGTTTTGGTTGGTTTATGACCTCAATCTCCTTATGAATGGGAGCTGGTAAAGCTTTTGTTTTGTAGGCCAATTTTATGTTGATAATGCTACTGAAAGTATCTTAAAAACAGGAGTTTGACACATGGTGTCCAAAATTGTGCATTATCTCAATGAAAGGCTATGCATTGCTGCTTTTAGTAATATTTTGCTTATACTATGCTTTTCTTAATTTTACGAGTTGGTTGTAAACATATTATGTCCTTTATTATAAACTACTCAGCAATTTATTTTAATGTACAACTGCAGGAAACTTGAGTAGCATCCCTTAGCATTGAAGCCTTTTTATGAAACCAAACTGAACTTTGTGTCGACTAAGATTCCTCCAATTCTGGTACCATTTTCTCAAAGTGCCTTTTTTACAGTAACAATGAACAGTCCCTTCTTTTGCTAAGTCCTTTTAATTGATCCCATTTGAGATTTTATAAACTTCTGAACTTCTACCTTTTATTTTAAGCTGCATGCCAAGAGTCCCATTTTGTGCTGAGCATTTCTCATTCCAATACAGTGTATTCTGTAGCTATCATGTATATTGTGGATTCTGTTTAGCCAGGATAGACTTAGAAGACATTTTAAAGGGCCCAGAGTAGCCAAGAAGATAGTTTCATTGACTGTATATATTGTTAGTTTCCTCTGGAATGCCGTGAGCTAATCATGCTCATATAAAATGGACTATCGACCGAGCAAGTGGACTGAATGTGTCTAGAAAAATTTGGGGAAAAAACAAATGTACTATCCAAAAGTGCCAGAATTACTCTTCTGTGCTTTTTCCATACAGAGCTGCTTGGTTATCCAAAAATTATAATTGAAAATAAACTGCAAAAAGTATACTTGTGGATTTTTTCCTCTCTAAGTGGTTATCACATTATTTTATGGTATTTAAAAAGAAAAATACTTTTGTTTAATTTTTCCTGTGCATATTTATGCTCGTGTGACTTACTTTCTTTTGCAGTTCTCATGAGCTTAAGTCAATAATGAAATTTGGACCCCTTTTCAGAAAAGCATCCTGCATATTTATCATTATCTTGATAAATACGTAATGATTTGCTTAAGTATCACTGAAGACATTGGAAATGAAATCCTGGTATCACCAAAATTTCCTGTGGAGTCACACTTCCCGTGGGCCAGTTTTCTTTCTGAGATTTCTGTGGGTACTCACACTTACTGCACTCTTCTCACTTTTTCATGAATTGGGTTCAAAGAAGAGGAAGTATGTGACTTCCACTTTTGTGGAATCCTTCATATACATTCAGTTTATCATGTTTCATTCAGTTATTTTTATGCAGATTAGCAGCAGTCATGCTTACTAAAGTTAATACGTAATCTCCAAAGTAATTTAAGTGCTATATAGTTCCTATTTAATTTGTATAATAAGCCCCAACTCACATTCATTGCTTTATTTTCAGTAAATTTCAAGGTTTTTGTAGCAAGTGAGTCTTGTAATTTCCATATTACTCTGTGTCTTACCTGGGAACCTGATCTCTAGCCAGGAGTTGAATCCTGATTTCCTAGTTCCCAGGTCAATGCTCCTTTCCATCCACAAAGCCAGATCACCTTTTGCTTTGGTTCATGTTTGAAAGTGGTATATGTTGTAAAAGGAATCTGAAATATTGTGGAGTGCACTGAATATTGAAATCACCATATTAGCACTAAATTACATTTTACTCATTGTGTATGTGGCAGGTCCTTTCCTGTTCTGTTTAGGAATTTTGTACTGACCACCTGTGAACTGGTTTTGGGCTCTGGCTTACTTATTGTCAGTTTGTGCAAGGTCACTGAACAGAAAAATATGACTTTAAGGGCATAGTATTTATCAGATGTCAGTAAATGCTGGTAATACAGTGTCACTTATTAATCAGAATGCTGCATAAGTAAACATTCTGAATAAATTTTCCGCATACTAGAATTATTGTGCTATTTAATTTCCAGTTTTCTGTTGTCTTAAATCTGTCATTTTTAATTACATTCTTTTTTCACATTCCTTTGCAAAGTTTCCATCATTGCTATCTTGTAAAGTGAGATTGTTGCTATTAAATTGCAGTGGTTTGTTTCTTTAATTGTGTTGGTTTTATGTTCATTTGATGATTTGTGGTTCTAATATAGCAAATATACTTGAACAAACACAATGTGGGTATGTTTTGAATCTTTAAAATAGCATTTTTTAATTGACGTGATAGTTTAATTTTGCAAAATACATAGTTTATGAAGTGAATTTCTCTATATCCACACCTGGGCCATATGCTAAATGAAGCTGGAACAGAGTTAATGCAGTTCAGGTAACAGGTTAAGATTAGAGTATGTTATGCCTAATCTAAAAGTCCAGTGATAAATTCTGTGTTTTGATTTTCAAAAACTTACTGACACAGATACATCAGTAAAATACAAAGAAATTTTCTTCCTTTATAGTGTACTTGCACAGTGAAGCAAGTACTAATAAAGCTTATAAAACACAAAGAACAAAGTATAACTTGAATAGGTCTTGGCATCAGCAGCTCCAAGTCCATAGAAGATAAGCTAGAAAAGCAATTGTTTTCTTATTTTATGATGGCAGATATTAGTAGGAAAAAAATGCAAGTTTGTAATGACAAACCTTACAAAAATAATGAAAATATGTGTGTCTTAAAAAAAATACTAGAAACAAATCTTGAAATTTCAGGTTCATTTATATCACAAACTTTCAGAAATCTTAGCACTGTTGGGAGTTAATACACTCATTAAGAGTGTATTCGCTTCATGGTTGTCCCTCAGCTCCCACTTTCTTCCTGCTCAAATACTTGCTTCTCAAAGCTTATTAAACTATCTCCAAAGCACCTTGACTTACTGTGATAATGACTTCTTACTATTTGATTAAGTGCTTTGTCAGGGTGCCAGCATGCTAAACCCTTTGCAAATACAGGGACAAAAACTGGTTACTGCCTCGGAGCATTTGCAATCTAACATATTAGACAAATTATACAAATTTGTGCTTCTGATCTGAGATTAACAGATTACAAAGGAAGGCCCAGCATTTGGAAATGGCTCATAATACTTTTCTTTGTTACAGGGAGGACTGAGTAGCTTTAGTAGAGTGAATTAAGCACTCTTGAAATGCCTTGGCAATATTTTAATTTTCTGCCCTTCATTCTATTCATGAATGCTCTCAGGAACCAATTTTATCTCACTATTCTGAACCAATACGTTTGAAATTGGTAAGAAATCAAATGTCCTATGTAGACTTTAGCCTATAAATAGTACAGGTATAAATGAGCAAGTGTTAGATGAGATATTTACTCTTACTCTAGGAAGGCCTGTAGTGAACAAAAAAGGCTTTTTTTCTTAACAAGATTCATCTGGGAATTAAAATTTATTGTAACACAGTAATCAGCTGTCAATAGTCTGTAACTTGGAGCATGGTAGGGTCCATGCAGCACATCCTTGGACTTGGTCAAAGAAGAAGAGTGTCTGTTTACTTTTCTAAAACACATGTGCAACAGATAGGGTTTTTCTGAATCACTGCTGCCGTTTGGTCTCTCCAGCATTTGAAATTCAAGTTGTGGTATCTGCCACCTGGTGGTGAACTGCTTCTCCAGACGTGCTGTGTGTGAGGCAGTTTATCATTTCAATAAAAGCACAGTTAACAGCTTCACTAACTCCAGCAGGCAGCTGGAACAGAATCATCAGTAGTTGCCTGGGCCTGCTGTCAGTCCAAGTGCAGAGATCCCTGTCAGCTGAGAGACCTTGCCCAGCCTCTTTGCTGGGGGAGTATTCAGCTTGTGACATCTCCATTCAAATCAAAATTCATCATCACTGATGGTTCTGTATTCTGCCTTGTGAATAGCACCTTGGCTTTAGAATAAGATAAAATAAAACCAAATTTAACTGCTGTTTCCAAAGTTGAGGAAAATAGGAGCAACTCCATTATTCTTTCCTGTTCTCTGCTAACAGACAGAACAACTGGCAGGTTCAACACTAACGCTTCATAATGCTAACCTTACTATTGTTCTCTGTGTGTGTGTATATATACACACACATTCACACATGATTTATAACATATATAATAGTATGTTATGTCATATGCCATGATAGATACCTACATACACTATATTTTCATCATATGTGCTATTTTCATTTCCATGCTGTAAAACAATTGGAATTGGAGCTTCAGGTGAACAAGCAGGCAGCTATCAAGTGCAATTTTCAGAATAGAGGAGTATTTTTTATTACATTTACTCATGTAATTCCAACTGTTAAATTGAGACCAGGTACTGTCTTCTATTTGTCAGTAATAGCAGAAAGGGTATCTAGTTCTTTTCAGCTGTAATCCTCTGGTATCCACAGGTAATTACTTTGCAAACTGTGGCACCTGGTCTATTATCACTGAACTGAAGTATTTCTTGCTTTATTGATGTACTTCTAGCAATGAATAGTGCCAGTTAGTTTGTTTGATCATTAAATAGCTATTCTGCCTTAGAAACTTACAGGCACAGGGAAGGAAAATGTGATGACAACAGGGAGGTACAAATGAAATACTTGTTTACAGGTTATTTTTGTGATTCTGTAGAGAAGGACTTTGTGTTTACATGACTAGAAAGACAGACTTCTCAATAAACCAAACAGATGAATGCTCCTGACAGTTTTATATCATAAAGGGATTAAATGGTTCTTAAAATAATGCTGTGAGATGAGAAATCCCACTTTTAAAGGAATGGCTGGTCCTGCTGCAAGAGAGGTTGGGTATCAAAACTGAAAGAATTTATTTGAAGTGGGTCCTGTTACAAGCACTGTTTTTTAAGGGGTTTTGTTGAGTTACTGGTTGTAGGAAGTTTAGAAAGCTTGGAGATGAGAGAAGCTATGGGCCTCGGCTTCTGTCTCCTCGCTCTTCAAGGAATGCCCCTTCTATAAACACAACTCTCGGATTCTGCTTTAAGTTTTGTGCCATGCTGTGAGGCCACACATCAGTGGGACAAACAATGTGACACCCTAAGATTAGACTTTTCAGTGAAGCTACTTTTAGGTGTTGGTGAGGGCAAGCTTGCTTTCTGTCTATGCTATTTGCTCTAACTCATATTTAACACCTTGCAATCCTGCATTAAATAATAAAATAAAAATGAGAGAAGAAAAACATGATAGCCAGGTTCCCCCAGTGAGAAGTGTATTTGTCTTGACAGCTGGATTGGTCTTTCATTCCTTGAAATCCTTGAAAGTATGCTTAGATAAGTGTGTGTGTGCATGCACACATGCATGGATACACATTCACATGTATGTATATAAGTGCACTTGATATAAAAGCTGGCTTAAATACTACTTTCACCATTTCACCATGAAGCAATGACAAAGTGAGGGTTGCTCACCCAGACTGGAAGAACCGGCCTGAGAGCCCATAAAGGTTTGTATTAATTAACTTAATTGTCCTTGTGGTCTGACATTACAGGGTCAAAACCATGTTTGATGCTGAGTTTCTGCTGTACCTCCAACTTCCAAGAGATTTATTCACACTTGCCTTCTAGCCTAGACCTGATGTATAAATTTTGTGATTAAAGCTTGTCTAGAATCTATATTTTTAGTCAGTTACTCTGCAGTTGTTGCACACTTGACAAAGTCTTTTGTGCAAAGTTGTAAAATTCTGGAAGGGTAAAATCTTACTGTAAAATGTAAAATAATTCTGCGTAGAAATTGAAGAGTTATAATAGAGTCTGATTTTCCATGGTCTTCATAGGGAAGATACTATGTCTATGAGACACTTCTTAATTCAGTGTAATTCTCCATGCCATAGGTGTGCATCCTGAACCATGCTGTTAATCTGTTTCTAATCACCCAGAAAGCACATCTGTCACAGGAAGTTCTTTTTTGTTTGTTAGTAAAGAACTATCTGAAACAGGCAAAAAGAAAACTCTAAAAACATACATTTTGGAAAAACTATTGAAATGGTCAAGAGATAAAGTATAACTAATGTATCTATCACTCCATTCAGAATGAGGGAAATAAAGCATCTTGGCTGTACCTGCAGCCTCCCTGCAAAGAGAAGGAAACAGCAGGCACATTGATAGCAGGAAGTGTAAAAGGCTAGTGGGAGAACTGATTGCAGAGCTGATGGAGTAAATTGGATTGATTTGGAGATTGGATGGGCAGAAGTAATTGCTGAGTATCAGTCAGAGCTCCTGCAGTACCTGTGTCAACACTGTCTTTATCAAAAATTCTGTCACTGCTAATTCTCATTCACATACATAGTTTGAGAAGGGTCTCAGAATAAAAATAGACATAAAAAGGCAAAATATTTATATATTTGTAATAATTATTTAGTGGTCGGCTCTTATTATTAGGTTTTCTAACTTTTTGGGGCTTGAGACCCTAGGATCTGAGGAACTGAGCGCTGCTGGAACCAGCTTGAACCTGTGTTTGATGTAAGTCTTATATCCTGCTTCCAACAATCATCAAAACCAGATGGTTTGGAGAATTGAAATCTCTACTGGCAATAATAATTCTTTCTATCCTTATCACTCATACCTCTAAGAACAAAGGTTTGTATTTATCATACACATTTTTTAATGCTCTGCTATGTTTTCACTATGCATGTGAATGCCTAACCCTCTTCAGTGCTGTAGAGCCCACAGCCCTTGCCAACGCAGACACAAGCAAGGAGAAGTAGATGGTTCTGTGCAAAGGTAAGCTATAAAATAGAAGAGATAAGGTATGAGCTGCATTTGAAAATGGAATTTAAAAAAGCTGAAAGAGAATGCAGCAGAAAGAATGGGATGCTTTGAGAATGCTTGTCCCAGTTTGACCACTGCAGCCAATACAGGCCAGCAGCAAGCAGGCTGTGAAAACAGGCAAGTCTGCAGCTCGCCAGGCAGGGTACGCAGGGGGGGCTGAAAAGAGGTAGAGTGGGTGAGACAAACCATAAAGATAGAGGTGTGATCTCACATGGATACAGGTGTGCAACATGTGGGATCACAAGCTCATTTCCTTCCCTAACCATTTCTACTTCTGCTGTTGTTAACTGTAACAACTCTGCGGAGTGTTTTGGTGCATTTTTTCTGTTTCTTTTCAATCTTATTCTTTTACACTTGCCTTCATTCAGAATTGAGCAAGACAGTATTTAAGTTTTCACCATAAAGAGCAACCAATAAGAAAAAAAACCCCAATATGAGGTAGTACTAGTAGACACTTGAATGAACCAAAGTCTAAATACATTTGTTTGTTCAATAACTTTTTTAATGTTAATTAGAAAAACAGGGGAAACACTAAAATACTAGCTAATTTTCAAATTGGACCTATTTTGCTTCCAATTTACAAGATTAAAAATGTTTACACCAAGTTACTTGCACTCCAAATCCATTTAAAATTATAAATGCCATGAATATTTCAATTTTGTGTGTAAAGGCAGGAGCAGTCCTATGACTGCATTAAAATTTTAGATACTTTTCTTTTGCAGTGTTTAATAACCAAAACACATAGACTAATCAGATGATGCCAATAGCCTGAATGCTGGATTATATATCACCAGCTCACTGGGATGTAATTAATGTGGTGCTAGGCAGGCAAACAAGTCTGGGTTATGCCTGGCTGCTTGAGGGAAACAATATCTGTGCCTGGCTGGCTTTATTCAGTCGCAGAAGAGCAAGGAGAAGCATGGTAAAGCCTGCCCACGTACTGCACAGACTCACCTGATGGTTCATCCAGTCCCTGTACTGGGAATTTAGGCTTCCCTATTCCCAGTATTTCTTACTGCCAAGCAGAGATGGCTCCTCCCTTAGTAACCTGGGGTTCTTGTGAACTCCTGTTGGCCACCAAGATGCCCAAAGTATTTGAGTGCTTGTAGGGTTTCATTTTGAGTCCTGGAGTTTCCTCTGGGAGTCAGCTAGGAAAAAGTTAAACACAGCAATGGCAAAGTCCATTTGTGCATCTGGACCTATGCTCATACATGCGTTTGAGGTGGCTCAAAAGCATCTCTGAATTGTAGACACAGGTTAATTTTGTGTAGCCATGACAGAACCTGGACTGCCTCTCTTAAGGAGAACTGGGAGAGACAGAACCTGGAAGGTAGAATGGGGAAAGAGCCAGAAAGCTGAGATGTATGGTGGTGTGGTGGGTCCCCTACACACTGCTCTGTGTTTTGGTGGCTGACTTTAGTGGGAGCAACAAGGCAGAGCTAGATCTGAAGTAATTTATTTGCTTTTCTCTCTTCCTTTCTTCCAATTTGTTGCCATAAGCAGCTGGGTATTTTGTCTACATCTAGCAGCACACCAAGAGTCACTACTAAAGCTCTAAGGAGACCTATGAAAATACCCAACTGATGAATACTTCATGACATGCCACAAATACTTTAACTGATTTCATGATATGCCATTTACTATTAAGTAAAGTGTATCTCCTGCAAAGGAAGTCTATTTTCCTTTGTTAATAACTTTTCAGCTTTTGTGCAAAATGACTGTGCTTGCTTCTTTTCAATCTTCATAAAATAAAAGGCTTTTGCATTTTATCTTCCCTGTACATCTAGGAAGAAGTCTTTTTTATCAATTAAAACCAGTAAGTTTGCACCTTTAAAAACACAAGCTCTTTACCTGGTTAAGTTTAAACATTTCTGATGGTTTTTGATGGTCTGCTTAGACTGGTGTGAGTCTGTGGGTTGTCTGCAGTACTGGCATGAGCATTTTGGGAGGTTCCTGGATATACCCACGTGCAACAGCAGAGATGTTGGAAGATGCCCACAAGGAGCCTTTTCGGGCACTGCAGGTGCCATGTTTGCTGCTTGTTGTCCTGATGTTTCATACTCCAATAACTCTCTGTGGCTGAGCATGTGGGGTCCTGAAACTCAAAGATACATTTTTTCACCTTGCTGCTCTATTTTCAGAGGACAACTACACATGTAATAGCCAGCATGTGTCAAGTAATGTAACTGCTGAGCAGTGTCTGCAGAGTGAATTTAAATGCTCTGGGAATATGTCTCCTAATTTCAGAAATGCAAAGCTACCTCAGAAATCCACAGCACAGGACAAATGCTTAACTCACTTTTGGTGAACTTCTCTACTTGTGGTATAAGCAAAAATTACATTTTCATAGAATGCAAAGCACAATCCAGTACTGTCCTTTGACCTTGCAATGGTCAAACCTGGATAATAATCTCAGAATATCAAATGCACTATGCTTAAGGTCATTCTTCACACATGCTAAAAAGTATAAAATAGCAGCCATTCTGCAGCTATAATCCCCCTTCCAAGGAGAATGCCTAGCAGGGCAGCTTGCTGGGAGAAATTCATATTGCCTCTTTAAATGACAGTATGAAATGCCAGAAGAGTCAGGATCCAGGCCTCTTCTACTCCATTTGTCTCAATGAAATGAGGAAAAATGTGGTAAAGGAAAGAAGACAGTGAAATCTACAGCTTCTCCAACAGAGTGATTCAATAGAGCTGTTTAGTCATTGACCTACTGTTCTTCACTTACTCTTACACATAATTATGAGGGGAAAAAATAATTCATAATCACTGGATTAACTTCTCTCCAGGCTACAGGACAACTTTACAACTGTTTTTTGTTATTGAAAACTATTGGGAATTGTGCCTTTGTTTTGAGATTTCTTTTCTCTCCTGCGCATTACAACTGAATTAAGGTTTACTCTAAAGGTCATTTCAAAGTGGAGTGACATGAAAGATACATTTTGCCTCTAAACTACAGCGATGGGCTTGACACTGGGAGGTCCTGCTTGGCCAAGTGTAAATTACAGATTCCATTTCATGCGTTTGAATTACAAGTTCTTGTGGCAACTCACAAGTTGTAAAGAACCAAGTGCAGTGGGATGAAGGGCGTCCCCAGGCTAGTGCTGAGTATACAGAAGATCAGAGTTTGACAGCTGGAAGGACATTTAGCTTTCTTCTGTTTGGCCAGCAAGATCTTTTACTTCACATGTCACCTGCAATACACGACAGAGCAAAATATGACGTCACCTCAAATCAAAAATAGAAAAAAGTAATCCAGATCAAACCTTAAATAGGGCAGAAGCAATAGCTTCCTCACATTAAATTGCTTTCACGGGTACAAAGACAAGGAGAAATTACAACTGATGTAGCCTATTCTTATGTTTTAATGGGCTGTTTGGCAGCACTGCCAAACCAAATTCTGGATCTCATTCAGAAAGCTTGATTTGACCCTGGAAATCGTGACAGTTCAAATACTTAACACAAGGTACTCTTTATTTGTTTTCCTGGGTATAAATCATTACCATTCAATTCCAGGTTTTCTAGCATGGAGCTTGTAGAAATACAAAAGGCATTAGGAAAATAGCAAGTGCTGGGAGCACCCACCATCCACAGTACTGGGATTGTCCTGGTGGCCTTAGCAGCCTCCACCAGCAGCAAATTTTGTTCATAGAGCTTCATTTTGAGTCCTGGAGTTTCCTCTGGGAGTCAGCTAGGAAAAAGTTAAACACAGCAATGGCAAAGTCCATTTGTGCATCTGGACCTATGCTCATACATGCGTTTGAGGTGGCTCAAAAGCATCTCTGAATTGTAGACACAGGTTAATTTTGTGTAGCCATGACAGAACCTGGACTGCCTCTCTTAAGGAGAACTGGGAGAGACAGAACCTGGAAGGTAGAATGGGGAAAGAGCCAGAAAGCTGAGATGTATGGTGGTGTGGTGGGTCCCCTACACACTGCTCTGTGTTTTGGTGGCTGACTTTAGTGGGAGCAACAAGGCAGAGCTAGATCTGAAGTAATTTATTTGCTTTTCTCTCTTCCTTTCTTCCAATTTGTTGCCATAAGCAGCTGGGTATTTTGTCTACATCTAGCAGCACACCAAGAGTCACTACTAAAGCTCTAAGGAGACCTATGAAAATAACTTGGGCGTCCCAGTGTTTACGGTGTGAGAAGTAGACACGGGAAGCCGGCAGAAAGCGCGTCGATGCCGCCGAGGCCCGGCGGCTGCAGGCCCAGCCCGAGGAGCTCGGCGGGACGGACACGCCGGGGCTGCGCTCGGGTCTCCCGCGGCTGTGGGGGCAGCGCCCATGGACGGGATACCCAGACCGCAGAGGGCCGGCGAAGCAGCGTGGATTCGGCATGAGGGGATCAGTGCAGGGCCCGGCCCAGGAGCGCACCGCCCGAGTGTACCGGGCTGGGCTGGGCTGGACCCGGCCGGGCGGGACAGGGCGCGGAGCGCTCCCCTCACGGCCCCGCCCCGGTCCCCGCGGGGTGGCGGGAGCGGCCGGGCAGGCCCGGCGGCCGCCGCCTCCTCGTTCCCCGGTTTGGCGCGGGGAAGGACCGCAGCTAGAGGGAGCTGCTCCGGACCGCGTCTGCCCGTGCGCCCCGGTTCTTTCACAGGCTCCCCCGCCCCTTCCCTCCCTCCTTTCCCCGTGATGGCGGAGGACAGCGAGTCCGCGGCCAGCCAGCAGAGCCTGGAGCTGGATGACCAGGACACCTGCGGCATAGACGGCGACAATGAGGAGGAGACCGAGCACGCCAAGGGGTAGGGGCGCGCTTGGGGAGCGCGCGTGGCTCGGGGAGGCAGCTCCGTGTCCTCCGCCGCGGCTGAGGCCGGGCTGGAGGTGCCCGGGCCGGGCTCCCCTGATGCCCGGCGAGGTCTCTCGGCGGGGCGGGTGTGCTGGGCGCTCCTGCCCGCGGGCGGGCGGCCCGCCGGCGGCCGAGCGGCCCCAGCCCGGGCCGCCTCCCGCCGCAGCATGCGGGCGTGGAACGGCCCTGCCGCCCGGCCCGGAGCCCCGCACCCTTCTGCCCGTAAGGGGAGAGGCGGGAGCCCGGGCCCGGCCCGGCCCGAGGTAAGAGGGCGGCGGGGCTGGCACTTACCCGCCGGACACCGGCCTTGAAATCACGCCGCATAAACGAGGGTAAATCCTGCCTTGTTGTTGGCGCTTTTAGGGCTTGGGGGCGTTTGTGCGTATTTCTGGCCGTCGGGAAGTCCCCTGTAGCGGGGAGATGCCCCCGTGTCCTCCCGCTGGTTCCGGCTGAGCGGCTCCCGCGGGCCGACCCGCGCTCATCCGCGTCCACACCCAGCGCCCGCGCCCTGCCGGCCGGGGGCCGGTGCGGGCATCGGCTGTGCCAGCCTGTCCTGCAGGCACTCCTCCTCACCCATTGTCCTCCGAGAGATGTTACCTCCAGATCCACACGCTGTGGGGAGCAGAGCGCGTGTTTTAGCACGGCAGTAGCCGGGGCAGACGCTGTTGTCTGGTTGGAGTTCCTTCTCCACTAATCTCGCGTCTCAGAGCTTCCCACGCTGAGGATCAGGCGGTGTTTCCAGTTGCCTGGGGAGCTGATGGGAGAGGCGGCCAGCGTAGCTGCGGCCCCTGCCACCCGACCGGTGTTGGGCTGGCTGCGTATGACTCCGTTCAGGCACGAGGTGCCAAGGTTCCAGCTTGCTCTGAAGGCTTTTGGGGCAGGGGAGTGGGAGGAATATGTTTCAAAAGTCGGTTTCATTTGCATATTTTTTTCTTTTTTGAGGGGTTAAAAACGTGATTGCAGAGAAGGCGCTTTGTTGTCGCAGCCAGGAGTGGCTGGAGTAGCCTAAAATAGAACTAGGTTAATCTATACAGTGCTACACAAATATCTTCCTCGTGAATTTGTGATTGATCTGCTTGAGAGCTTTTCTGTAGGTGATTGATGTTTGAGGATGTAGTGTTTGTTGTCTTCTGCTTCTAGGATTTTGTTGACAGCAATCTTAAATGTGGCAAGAGAAATCTAAGGGACTTTGGAGGGCTGACTTGTCTAGAAGGCAGGAACAGGGAAAACTTCGATGCTTGCTGCTCTGTCATTGAGTTAATGGCACGCACACTAAAATAATTGAGTTAGAAATAATTACAGTAATAAAAATCAGGTATATTAAAAGGGACAAAATAGTGTTTTGTTATTTTGGGGCTTTTGTTACATTTGCTTCAGTAAATATGTCACAGTTGGTGATTCCCAAATATGTGAAACTATAGTCCTAAGAGCAGAGAGTTGTTATTTATTGTTCTTCATAGGAACTGACCTGGCATCCTAGTTGGGATTGTTTGATAGCCAGGTAACGATTCAGTTAATGATAGCCAGCTAATGATTCAGGTTTGATTCAGGTAATGCCTGTTTGATTGTATTCCTACTTCAGTTTCCTGTCTGTCTGTGTGTGTGCCTGGGCTGTAGCTGCCCTCTGCAGCGTAGCTCTGTGTGTGGCTGTGCTTGGGCTGCTGTGACAGCGAGTGCAGTGTGTAAGGAGCAACCAGGGAACAAAGAATTGCACTTCGGTGTGTTCTGAGTCACAGCTTGCTGCTCTACTCCAGCACTGCTCTCTAAGGGACACCAACTGTAGCCTGTATGGTCTTCTACCCAAAACTTGTCTCTGTTGAATATCCCAGATGTATTTTAATGAGTGTTTTTAGTAAGTTTAGTTAAATTAATGGCAGATCATTCCAGTACAAAAAGTCTCTTAAGTATTAGTATCTGCTGCATGAAGTCTCATATTGAATCTTGAATAACTTTATTTTCTTGTAATCTTTGAAAAATCTTGTTTGCTACTCTTTGTCTGCAGGCTGAAATACCCACACAAATTCTAGCAAGAGAAAGGAAAAAATCTCACAGTAGAGCGTGCAAGATCTACTCTTGATCTGAGAGATTAGCCTATAGTAATAAGAGCCTAATTAATTATTCCCTGTTTTCTCTCTGTCATTGTATATTAATTCTTGAGGTGACTTCAAAGTTTGATTCAAGCTTTTAGATTAGGCTTTATATACTTAAGCAATTTCTGAGCAGTCCAGCTACTCGAGACTATGCCTGTGTCAACTGACTTGCTAAATGCTGTGTGGTCTCCATTAGTGCTGATCAGTATTTAACCTCATTCTATTTTAACCTGCACCTTTTTAGAAAGAGGCAGAATATTATGTGTCAGTCTCTATTGGATTGCCATGTAACTTAAGTTATTTTCAAGATGTTTCTTAAGATTTGAATATAAGTCCTTAGAATATTGCTGACAGGAAAAGGTGTCTTTTTTGTTTGTTTGTTTTTGTTTTTTTTTAATTTACAAGGTATTTTGTGCCTGAGCACTGAATGAGTGCAGCAGAAAATAACCATTTTGTAGCTCTCAACTGGGAAAATGTCTTTGTCCTCTGATTCTGCTCCTGTTTTTTAGAGGCAGGATTATGTATGTTGTGTGACTCATTGCTGTTTTCCTGTTCTGTAGTTTGCTCCTGCTAGACGCATTATGCTGTATTTGTTCTGTGTTGTAATAAAGTGTGGTTTACAAAATATCTTTGTTAGTGTGTATGTAGAAAAAAATGTATTTGTTGCACCTGGATCCACCCTGCTAAGCCCAGCCTTATAAGGTCTCTCACATTCTAAGTAGCTCCTTATGCTCATTGCCAGAAAGGCCTTGGGCACAAAACATTTAGTAAACAAATGAGAAAAAGGTATGACCTTTAAACAACTCCCCCAGCCCTCAAAAATTACTTGCTTTGAATGTTTTAGTAGTATACCCCTATGATTATTGTTTAAAAAGGCCAACTTTATAATGAATACTACTTCTGGATTTAAAAAGTAAGCAGATATTTTTAAGGTAGTGGCAGCAGTGCTTGGTTTTAGCAGGTGGGTTTTACGTCTCAGAGTACAGATTACAGACTTGAAGGGTAAGGCAGAGGAAACATGCAGCTCTGAGGGATACTCTTGGGTTAGGGTTTAAGGTATTGCTGCTAGGTTTTCATGCTAAAAACCTTGCATTCTCAAGTATTGAAATGTATACAAATGAAATCTTCATGCAGAGAGATTCTTTGTAATGGCAGTTTGTTAGTAAGTGGAATTTGAAGGGCATAGACCCTTCTGGTCGAGACCTTTCTGTATTGTCTTGGAGTGGTAGTAGTTTTTCACAGCAATGAGAAAGGCCTTTGCACCTAAACCTCCATTTTCTTTATGAACCAATGACAGCCCTAGTATAAATAATACTGCTTTAAAATTTTTTGAAGTCTTGCCCATATACATGAGACCTGATTTTTGTGATCAAAAAGATCTGTGTAACATCGTCAGAAAGGCAGCTTTGCAACCTCACTTACTCACAGAGAGAGAAGTACTGTGAAGGCAAGAACCCCACACAGGCCTTTGCAGTTTAAAAATAAACATCTGAAGCACATGTTTGGTTTTAAATTTGAGAAATTGCTAACTTAAAATTACCATTCCGTATAACATAAAACAGATGTTGACATTACAAAGTCTGTTTCTGCTAGAGCAGAATTTAGTGTTCAAAAAGGAAATTAAAATAATAGTGACAGTTAGTCAGTGAGAAAGATAATCTCAAACCAAGGGAACCAAAACAGTTTGACCACCTGAACAGGATAATTGTCATGCTCCTCTGGATTTTTCCATCTTGGCTTTTCATGGATTTGCTCTGAGCCTCATAAAGTAAGTTTCTCCACCCTTGCCACACTTCTCCCCAAATGCACTAAGTATTCCCATTTTTCAGTTTAAAAAAACCCAATCCAACCAAAACACCACCACATGCAGAGAGAAGCAAAAGTATTTTTTTCCCACATCTATGCAAAACACCAGATGTGTGTACATAAATGGAGAGGTATGTGGGTGGGATCATGGGCTTGCATTTGTGACTTGCAGACAAAATCATAAAACTGTAGGCCTAAGTGACTATCTCGGAGTCCTATCCACAGCCTGTTTCTGGGGCAAGGTTAAGTCATTTTGGGGAAGAATAAGGTCATTTGACCCTTCTTCTGGCTCAACTGAAATTTGATTTGCATGTCACTTTATGCTGACCTCACCTTTTTCTTATTCATCAGACTGACAAAATTGTCGTTGTGGGTGCAGTTAAAAATATCTTAGACTGTGCCTGTACTTAGATACAGCTGAACCTCTGTGTATAGACTTGCCCTCCTGTCATTAAAGTTCTCCTGGTATGAGTGTGTCTCCACTAGACTGACATAGTCAAAATCTTCCAGAAGTCTAACATTGAATGGTTTTCTTTGTATCATCTGTTGTGGTCTGTGTGGCAGGCTGAACTAGGGCAGATGTGTTGATCTGATGTGTGAAAAGGTCGTGTTTCCTGAACTGCCAACTTGACAAGGCAGCACCCTGAGCTCTGTACTGTTTTTCTGCTTCCCACGTAGGACCTGAGCTCGGAGTTGTGTCACTTTACAGATGTAGGTAAACACCTGTAGGTGTAGGTGTAGGGTAGTTTGGAAAAAGAGATTTCACGCTTAAAGGTCAACTTTCATAAAAATGGGAAACTTTTTTCCTCCCAGATTCTAAGTGTGAGATTTAATTCAGTGTGTTATTATATAGGTGTATCTAACCACGCAGAGAATTCAGATCTTAGTCAGCACACAAGAATGTCAGAGAAAAGCTTTTAATAGGAACCTTTGGTTTCAGTCTTGTTACCTTTGCATATCCTTTGTGCTGTCAAGTCCAGCAGAACTACGACAAGTTGAGCAACTAAGTTCCTCCCTTTCCAGCCATTCTCACTCCTGGTTTTAGAGCCTTTCAGTTCTCTTCCAGGCAGAGCATGAGAAGGACAACAAATCCTGTGATGTTTTTGTTTTGCTTCTGGCCTGATTTGCTTGGTATCTCTGGTTGTAACTTGTGTTGGACAAACCTGTTTACTGAGTAGAATTTTCTGTGTGCTGCCTGCTGCCAAATATCTGGGTTGCAGGCGTGCCTAAATAGTAGGATGAGTAGAACTCTATTTAAATCCTCTTTTTACATTGTGTGGACTGTAACAGTAAAAAATAAACTGACCCAAGTAGGAGACTGCATAAATAACTGCTCGGAATGATCCCTGGATAACCTGTCAGACAAAAACACCAGTATTTATTTTGCAACAGACAGTGTGAAAGATTTAAACCTGAAGGTCATAAACCACGGACTGGGATTTTGGAACATTAAAAAAAAAATTAAAAACTAATAGTGTAGTTTTAAATGCCACATATATATTACAGCAATTTACTTCAGTCTTCCTTCTTTCCCAGCCGAAGACTATACATTTCTAAATTAAAAAGATCTTTAATTGGTCAAAGTACAAACTACAGTTGTCCTGGTAAAAGTACAGTTTGACTGGGGATAACATTAGTAAAGCTTGGCAAAGCTGATTTTTCTCCATAGCTGCCAAGCTTTTTTTTTAAATTCAATTGTTCATTATTTCACCAAACTAAATAAAACATTGACCCTCAGGTAATCCTAGAGAGCAAAATTCCCCTGTGACGCTGGATCCTCCTGAAAGACAAGAAGACCAGTGAGCTGCGCTGGTGCAGTTCGGAGCTCGGTGCCTGTTCAAGAACAGTGTTTGCTGAAACTCCAAATAGCCTGGTGTTCAGCACACAAACCCTTGGGAGCCAGCTCAGGGACACAGAGGCATCGTTTGTTTGCTATGTGTGAGGTGTTACAGAGAAAGACAAGCTTGTGGAGAGCTGCAGAAAGTAAAAAAAAATACTTCCTTAAATGAATCTCAGCAAAGGTGAAATCACTTCCCTTGGTATTTTTATCTCAGTTTTGCCAGATAGAGGTGGTGAAGTCCTAGGTCTTGTACACATGTGTGAGGTATTACTGTTTTGTATTTATAACCTTGCCAGTCTTTTGGGTCTGTTCTGTGTTTAAATTCTGTACAAAATATCAGCTTGGTATGCATGCCTTCAGATAGATTTAAATTTTCTTATTTTAAATGAGTTGACGCTGTGCTGCCCAGGTGGCCGAGGAAGCCAGTGGCATCCTGGCTTGTATCAGGCAGAGTGTGGCCAGCAGGACCAGGACAGTGATCATACCCTTGTACTGGGACTGGTGAAGCCACACCTTCCGTCTGTTTTGAGCCCTTCACTGGCCTCAAAACTAGAGCTGGAGCATGTCCGGGGAAGCACAGCAAAGCTGGTGAAGGGGCTGAAGAATAAGTCCTGTGAGGAGTGGCTGAGGGAAGTGGGGTTGTTTAACCTGGAGAAAAGGAGATTCAGGGGGTATCTTGTTACTCTATAGAACTACCTGAAAGGAGGTTTTAGCCAAGTGGGGGTCGGCCTCTTCTCCCAGGTAACAAATTACAGGACAAGAAAAAATGGCCTCAATGTGCATCAGGGGAGATTTAGATTGGATGTGATGAAAAGTCTCTTCACCAAAGGGGTTGTTGAGTATTGGGAGGGCCTCCCCAGGGCAGTGGCTAAGTCACCATCCTTGGGGGTATTGAAAATGTGTAGATACTGAGGGATATAGTTTAGTGGTGGACTTGGGTTAAGGTTGGGTTCAATGATCTTACAGGTGTTTTCCAACCTAAGTGCTGTGATTCAATGAAATTGTGATTCATTGTGGATCATGTAGGTGATCCGGCAGTATGCTTATTCTGCAACAAAAGATTTTCTCCCTGCATCACTTACACAAGTCCATCTTTTGTTTCTGCAGCCTTCTAGTAAATGCTTCAAACTCTTTTCTCTCCAGTGTGTTTGATCTGCTCTACTGTTGTCCATTAAGTAGCAACTTGGTCCTGTTCTAGAGGCTGTGGCATTTACAATGCTTTCGTTCTGGGAGCATAACCCAGTGTAACCTTGAATGTTACAAACTTCTTGAGATTGATTCTTGAGGCTGATCTTTCACTACTTTCTAAAGACTATGCTAAAGTACAGTAGGGATCTCACCAAAATCAGTCTTTGCTGAGTTGCATTGTTTGGTTAATTGCAGGCTTTGGGCCTCCCAACTGGAGGGAGAGTGTTTACTTGACATTACCAGCTCAGGCAAGGTATAGATGCTAAGACTGGTCATCATAATCTTGAAAGTGAGCATGTTACAGCAAATAATATGCCCCTTGCAAATATTTGATCGTAATAACTTTAGTTATGTTCTTCTGAGTTTTCTTTCTTTTTGTTTGTCAGTGTGATACCTGGGGATTTTCCCCCTGCCGGATTAAAAGAAACAATTGTTTGTTGCATTGACTTTTTTTCTTTTCCAGTGAAAAACACCCAAGCCCCCCAAACTCTGATATCTGTCTTCTGTTCCGTTATGTGCGTATGGTTTTGCTGAGAGATTAGCCTCTTGAAGAGAATTTAGTGTTAATTGACTCATTGCCTCCGTATTTTCATTTTGTCTGAGAGTTGCCAACTCATCCCACACTTCGCAAATTCTAATCTAATCTTGATTCTATATCTTAATTATTTTTTAAATAAAAATCTCCTTTAAGAATAACTTATGTTATCAGTACTCAAAATATATCAGAATCCTCAAATGCAATTTTTACTTTGTTGCTGCTGGGTGGGGCTTTTTAATTAAAGTTGACCCCATTGTGCTTATTATCTTAAAGCACAAATATTTGGTTAGTTTTATGTTGTCTCTTACTGGGATTTCAGCAAGACTTTCATTACTGCTTAAGTTGAGAACAAAATTTCCAGAAAACAGAATGTTTCATCTGGATTCTTCTCAAATTCAGATGTGCCTTATGGTTGAGCATGAAGGAGAAAAAGTGTTGGGGCACTAATAGTTACTGAGTTTCCAAGGAGGTTACTTTCCTCAGTTCCCATAGTTCTCGTGTTCCTCCAGACTGTTGAATTTGGTAGTTTTGTTTTTGTGCTGGGTAATAGTCTGGAGAAGAGCACTGGTCTCTATGTAGTGTCACAGTTTGACATGAGTATGTCAGAATGCCTGGTTGTCCTGGTGTCAGAGCATAAAACAGATGAAACAGCACTTGCAGGAAGTTTTTCATCAATGCTCTCAGTTCCCGCCTTCCTTGCTTTCTTTCCACTGCCATTTCATTACACTCAAAACGCTGTTAGATTTTTCATATCAAAATGCTGGCTTTTCCATATTTAACTTTTTTAAAATTTGAGGCTCAGTGGTATTGATTTTTCTTATTGCACATTCTTTGAATCTCTGGCAGAAGTCCTGGAGGGGATTTGGGAGCGAAGAAGAAGAAAAAGAAGCAGAAGAGAAAAAAGGAGAAACCAAATTCTGGAGGCACCAAATCAGATTCTGCATCTGACTCCCAGGAAATTAAAATTCAACAACCTTCAAAAGTGAGAGCCTGGTTCTGTTTTAATTTGTGCGTGCTTTCTAATTTAATTTTAATTTGCATGTCACTTGTTGTTAAAGTGAGTTGGTAGTTCTGCCTTAGTGTGTGAAAATTAAGCAAATGTTTCCTGTCCTGAACAGAGAGAAGCAAGCCGAGAACTGGTGTTTTCAGAGCTGCTGTCACCACCACAGTGGTGTACTGTGAGAAAGGCAGAGGAGGAGTTTTGTCTTTCTCTTTGAGCAGTTAGAGCCTGGGCTAGTGGCAGCCTCATTGCATAGAATCATAATCTGTGATGGTAATGCTTTTAAATAGATTTTGTATTTGATTAATTGCCTTTAGTTTTTAGTCACCATCTAAATTGGCTTAGTGCAGTTTTGGTCACTTTTGCAGCATGAAGCTCTCTCAGCAGCAGCCGCAGGAGGGAAGGTGGGCCTGCTGTGCTACAGAGTCTCTTTAGGGCAAGCAAGCAGCATGTATTTGTACATAAAATGCAGTAATCTCAAACATGGAGATAAAGGCTGAAGAAAAATTTTGCTGTCAGAAAGGCCTCCACTATAATTAAGAATTTCTTGAGGGAATGTACAGTCATTGTGGATTTTCTGATAAAATAACATTGTCTGTGTGTGCCGATCATGTTCTGAAAGGGCATTGTGGGTGGATTTTCTGATAAAATAACATTGTGTGTGCCGATCATGTTCTGAAAGTGAATAACATGATGTGGTGCCTTTTTAGCATACAACTTTTATCCCAAGAGAAATCTAAGTCCAAGAACTAAACTTTGTAAAACTAAGAAAGTTTATGGACTTTGGAGCATACTGAGGTAGTTATATTTGCTTTATCTGATTATTGTAGAGAACCTTACACCATTGTACCAACAGGAATCTTTGCCCTGTAAGATTTGTCACATTGGGGCTACCACCTAATTTTATTGGAAAAAGATTGTGATCTGGCTCATCAGCATAGTGATAGATTCTTGTGTTGTCCCTTTAGATCTTTTCCATGTTACCTTGATTGCTTTGCATGGGCACATTTGGCACAGGGGACACTTTATAATATAAAGATAATAGAGAGATCTTAAGTACTTTGCCACATTTTTTGGTACTGCCTTTCTGTAAAACATGTCATGAACTCCTAATACAGGAAGACTGTTGGCAAATGATGCACAAGTAACTTCCCACTCTTACAACTGGCGTGAGGTAAATTTTTTGTTAAATTAAAGGCATAGTTAATTGCTATAGTATCTCATGGGTTCCTTGATTTTCTGCTGACCAAGGTTATTGTTCCATGTGTTGCCTCTAATTGCATTAAAAGAAAACTACTTCATGTTTTTTTGCTTTCATGTGCAAGATTTTAGTCCTGCACCTTGCAGTCTTGCACACCATTTCTCTGATGTGATGTGTGGTGCGAATGTGGAAGCCTGTCCTTGTTCCAAGTTGTGTGCAGTTGGGCACTGTTCATGATTATTTTACTGTTTTTAGTTTAGTCAGTTCATTAGTAATCTCACAAAATTTTCTATTTTATCAGCATAAAGAAAAAGTTCTTATGTAAGTCTTTCTTTCAAGCTCTAAGCAGCTAAACCACTTTACTCTTCTTTTATGGCTTTCACTTTTCTCTAGTTACAAATGCATCAGCATTGCCTGGGGGCTTATTTTGCCTTCTCTGCTGTGTTGCAGGTCTGTCTTAGACAACTATTCTGTCACAGATTTTTTGAAAGCATCTTAGACTGCTGATCTGAATCAGTGTGAAAAAGTATATTTATTTTGTCTGCTACTCAAGTAATACTTAGATTTTGTATTCATGTACTGTATGAAATTTAATACAGAAAACAGGCTTTTAGTGTTTGCTTGCTCTTGGTTGAAAAGAGTTTATTTTAGAGGAGAATGACATTGCAGACCTTACCTCTAAGAGACTATATGCAAGATCATCAGGTAAAACTCACTGGGGCTCTAGAACTCATTGAAAAGGATTTTGAAGAAGGAATTTGAGGTCACATGAGTTTGTAAACAGATCTGTCAGTCTGGAGATGAGTAAAGCAGAGCAATGAGTCTCCTTGGCTTCTGCCTTCCTTAAATGGGATGGTAGTGATAGTAGACCTTTTGAACTCTGGTGTGAGTGTGATCATAGCAGTAAATGATTATTTAGCATTGTATGCTTCTGGTGACCTTGAGGACACTTCACTGCCCATCTCACAAGACTTCCATCTCTCCCTATTACAAGTTCCAGTGATGTAGGCTGTCCACACTGACGCAAAGAAAGCTTGCCATATCTGCAATCTCATCAGTCATTATTGTAGTCACTGGTGGCCTACACAACCTGGTCACAGACTAATAGCTTGGAGGGAACATCTGAAGGTTATTTGACCAGCCTGCTCCTTAGAGCAAGTCCAGCTAGATCAGGTTGCTTGGTCTCCAAGGATGGAGACTCTACAATTTTTGTGGGTAACTTATACCGATGTTTGACCACAGTTTTCAGTAAAATTAAAAAACTAATTCCTTATATCTAAATGGGTTTTACTGGTTTGCAACTCATCTCTTTTGTTTCTTGTCCTATCACTCTGTTCCTCTGAAAAGATTTGGCTCAGCTTTCTATATACCCTCCCATTAGGCAGTAATAAGATTTCTCCTACTCCCTCAACCTTCTGTTCTTAAGGCTGAACAAACCAAGGTCTCTCATCCTCTTCTCCTTGTGTGTGATGTGCTTCAGCCCCCTCTTGGTGCCGTCCAGAGAACTTGTAACACTCTGCCAGTGTTCTCCTTGTAATGGAGAACCCCAAGCTATGAGGTGTGACCTCAGGGATGCTGCATAAAGGGGAAGACTTCCTGGCCAGTGTTGCTGGTACTACCTAGAATGCAGCTGTCCTTTGCTGGCCAGCAATCTGCTGGCTCACGTGCAGCTCTCTGCCCAACTGGACGTCCAACTTTTTTTTTCTGCAAGCTGCTTCTTAGCCAGTCCATGCTGGCCTCTGCCTTTGCACGGGCTTTTTCTAACCCAGATGGAGGACTTTGAATTTGCCTTTGTCAAACTTGATTAAGTTTCTGTTTCCAGCTTGTCAGAGAAGCTTTGAATAGCTGCTCTGTGGTTCAGCATATTAACGATTCTAGAAATTCTTCTTCTAGGTATCATCTGTTCACTTGCAGAGAAAGTACTCTTTGTCAAGTCCAGATCATTAAACAGTGTTGACCCCTGAGTCCTCCTCCTTGCATTCTTGAAAACAGGTGTGACATTTCCCTTTATCCATTTATAGGAAACTTCCACCAATTGCTATTTTAAACTTAATAGATGTTAGTTGTACTAACATCAGCCAGCCCCCTTAGCATCCTTACATGCATTTGGTCTGTTTTCAGGGACCTGTGCATGATTAGTTTGCTCCAGTCCCTGACTTTCTCTCAGACTGCTACAGTGCACAGGGACATCAAAGGCCTGAGGTCATAAACAAAACTGATGCAAAAACACCATTTCCTACCTCAGCCCTGTTGCATGACAGGGCTATCTTGTGCTGTGAAGAGATGTTTGCCCTAAACTGAAATTAAACAAAAGAGCTGGGGTTTTTTTCTCTAATTCATGTGAAGTTCTGTGTAGGTTTTCCTTGCTTTCTATTGAAAGTAAACTTCCGATCTCTTGAGTGTTTTGAAATGAAAGGGATTCCTTCTGATGTCCCTAGCCATGGTCTATTTAGTACCTGAACATTTAATTTCTTACTTACTATTATGCTAGTAAGATCTTTCATAGGAACTTTTTTATTAGATTTTTTTTTTTTTTTTTTTTTTTGTTTTTAGGTTTTTTAATGTAGAAGACATATTATAGACTTTAAATAAATATACAGAATAAATTACAGTGTGTCAGCATTTATGTATGATTTCATAATGTGCTGATGAGATTTCAGAATTTATCTAGTGGTATTAGTAATGGCTAATTACATCTCTGTTATCCTGATCTAGAAATAAGGTAGGCTTTTTAGGCTGGAACAGTGTGATTCTAAAGTGTATAAACAAGTTAATTCACAGTTACTCAGTTGACAGGTGTTTAAGGCACACTTACAGGTGAAATTTGCAATACTTAAACATTAGGCATTAATTTAGTTTCATTAATTTAGATAATAAAAATGTTTATTCTAAAGAGTAAATGATGGGCTGCTTGGGCTCCAGGCACAAAGTTTTTGCTCTTTTTGTGATTGAGGATACCAGAGCCTGGTCACGCAAATTAAGCTTTACCTTCATTGTTACGTTTATATTATGGTGGTTTTTCAACATATGAATCCTAGAAAGAAAGCAAAATATGGAAATAGTAGTCCTTTGCTGTTCAGTTAAAAAAAAAAAAAAAAAAAAACAAAAAACCACAGTCTGGCTTGAAGTCTCTGTGCAGAATTGCTTAAAATTTTCCAGTACATTTGAGACTATTCTTGCAGATGCATTATTGCACTGCAGTCTAGGGAAACCTGAGCACAAGCATGCTGTTGGTATGCCTCAGAACAGGACTTACAACTAGGAAGATAGCAAAACAAAGAGATTTAAAAAGAGAGAGGGAAAAATCCCTTTAGATTTAGAGGCCTGTTACCATTATTCCTCTGTACTGTCCTTTGCAGGAAAAATTCTTATTCCTGTTACATTTACTTGGAGTGACCAAAAAACTCCATGTGTACCAATGGTACCTTTATTGTTAAATACCTAAACTGACCCTTTTTTGGTATTTTATTGTGTTTTACCGGGGGAGTGGGGAATCTAAGAGGCATTTTTTTATTGTGATACAGTGTCCTGTCTTAATGCTGCTGTATTTGTGTTAAAAATGTTGATGTTTCTTGGTTAAATGAAAGTACTGCTGACAACTGTTTTGTTTACCTGTTGCCCACCTAACTTTTTTCCACCCTCCTGTCTACAAACATTTTACCTAAATGAACCATGATGAGAAGAGTACCTGTAAGAATAGGTGACAGTAAAAGAAATTAACATGTTTGTACAGCTATTTATGAACTAAGTGTACTCAGTAAGCTTTCTGCTCTGTTTGCCTATTTATGCAGAATCCAGCCATTCCAATGCAGAAGCTTCAAGACATCCAGAGAGCAATGGAGCTGCTCTCTGCATGCCAAGGCCCAGCAAAGAATATTGATGAGGCTGCCAAACGTAAATACCAGTTTTGGGATACACAACCTGTACCTAAACTTAGTAAGTTTAACTGGATCTATGTGAAAGTGCTGTCTTATGATTACTAAAGAAATGTGCTAGCTCTGTGTGATGTTCTCTAAAATGGGTATAAAGTTGGACTGTATGTGGTAGGGATCCTTAGTCTTTTGTGTAGTTTATGTGGAATTCTTGATGTTTTCCAGGGAAGTGGTTGCCTTCCCCACAGATAATGTGCAAGATACAATGTTAATAAGTCTCATTCTGATGTCCTCTGTAAAAATGGGAAATGCTATTGAAATAGTGTTCTTTTGTGTATTTTAGGTCTGAAATATTGAACAATAGAACATAGAAGTCTTTTTCACTTTAGGAGAAGTAAAACTCTTAAGTGGTGACAAAGAGTAAACTTTAATTTTTTTTTAGCAGTATTTGTTTTCTTTGTTTATTTCTATTTCCTTAATTTTTTTTCAGTAAGTGGATTTGCTGCCTCAGAAATATAATGACTCCCCTGCCATAGATCGCACTGTTTTCATACAGCTTTAAGTAGACAGTGGCACTTGTCTGATACACAGACTCTTTTTCTGCTGTGTGTTCATGTTCTCCTCCACAACATACACTAGTTGAAGAAATGCTTTCTCAGATTCTGTTCTCTGTTCTTGATGCCAAGTGAGATGATGAGATGATCTCTCCTTGCCTTTAAATTTATAATGAATTTGACAAATTGTTTTTTATGTTAATCTGATCCCTGATAACGCAGTTGGTAAATCTTCTCATTGTTGGAGAAAGTAGTTGCTGACTATCTTGTGTTCTGTGTTGCTTTCTGAACCTTCTTTTTCTGCTTTCGTTGTCTTCAAGATAAGCAGTGACAGCTTTTCAGTGTGAACATACCTTGAGGGCCCCACAAATAAAACATTCTCAGCACAGTAGTTGGTGCTGCTCTGTCCTGCAGGTTTCTCTCCATTGCACTGGAGACTGGTATAGAATAAGCAGAAATAAAGTAGAGTCTAAAGCACAGGAGCACTCTGCTCACTCTCTCTCCACAGGCAGCTTTTCACACTAATCCATGGCTATAGCTTAATCCGCAGCAAGCTCATTTCTCCCTGACTTTTCTTGCATAGAGAAGTCCAGAGCAGAGTTCCTGGATACAGTATTTTCCTCTGGATTGGATTGAATTGACCTGCCATGGCTTTTCTCTGTGCAAACTCTGTCCAAATACCTGCATAAAGAATGGTAGTAATTGTCACCAGCAATCCAGCCTAAGTGGAGAAGGACCCTAGCCAAAATAAGTTAAAATGTAAATCAAAAAATGCTCGTGCCATAATCAAGCTTTTCCAGAGCTAGTTCAGGTGTTTGTGCAGTAGTGTCAGGAGTTCAGTTCAGTTCAGGCTAATCAATGTATCTTACAGCACTTAGAGAGGAGAGTGTTGCTTGCCAGTCTAAAAAGGCCCATACAGTGGCTCAGAAAATTATTTGTTAGTGTTGTTCAGTAGAAATATGTTTCATGGAATTTGGTCGGTGAGGTTTTGTTCAACAGTGTCTATGAATTTCTTCTTAATCCCACAGATTTTTTTAAGCTTTTCTTTTGTCTGCTGAACGAACAGATTGGGAAGTCATCACTAGCTGATATGCTTTATGTGTTTAGGTGGAAAAAATAATCTGTCAATTCAAGAAAATGTTGTAGGGATCTTTGCATTAAACTTACTTCAGAATCCTTTGGCCTTCAAGTTAAAATTATTAGCAATAGATCCTTTAGTTTTGCCAAACCTGCCATTTAGTAGCAGTAATGTTTGGGCTGTTGGTACTTTTCAGAGTTTGCTTAAAAATGCTAATAATTATGACCTTCCAAACTGGATGGCAGGCCATAACTGTTAGTCAGGATTGTGCATCGTGTGGAAAAATTCATACTCAAAGGAACATTTGACTGTCTAGTTTGATGATGGCTGATGATACAGTTGACTGTTTACAGGTAAGAATCAGGGGGAAGGCCAATAGGGCTGATACCATGGTGTGAGTCAGTTCTAGATCTCCCAGCCAGGATGAAGAGGCAAATGAAATATTCTTTAAACATCTGGCAGAAGTCTCACAATTGCTAGCCATTGTTCTCATCGGGACTTCAACGTACATAGGATTTGCTACAATTATAAGAGTGACTTAATTATAGATTCTAGATAACAGCATTCCTGCTGTACTCAACTCTCATGCATGCACTCAGGCACAGAGTTGTTTACATGCTACTGTGTTCAAAGGTGCCTGTTAAAAATTCCCCTTGAGCCCAGTGACATACATTGAGTCCCTTGTGTTTCTCAGCAGGCAAGGGTTGAGCTTTGAGGAGTGGAGGGTGTCAGTGTAGACCTCGTGCTCAGCAAGTCTTCAGAGCATCACAGACTTGAGGGATGCAAGACATCCCTCTCAGAGGGAGGAGCTGGTGCAGCCCACTGCAGTCCAGGCACTGTAAAGGGCCTCACTTAGGACCACTCTTCATAGGATTACCAAATAATTGGCTTTCATCATTAGTAAGTTTCCATCATGGTGGTAACCCACAATGGCAACTGCTTTTTGAAAAGGAAAAAAAAAGCTGAAAAATCCCATCCTGTAACAATGATACCATTTCACTTGGCCTACAGTTCAAGTAAATGGTGTTCCAGGACTGTCAGGGAATAGCTGATTATTAGGGAATCACTGATTTTCCCTTGTTCCCCACCTGGTTCAGGCGAATGATGATCCTGATACAGTGTCACTCCCGCCTTTACTGTTCAGGAGCTCCTGTTAACAGTCAAGGGACATTTCACTGCCCAGCTGGTTTGGTCAAGGCTTACCAGGAACTCCTGAGATCATGGGGCAGGCCCAAGGATGGATGGAGAGATGCACCACCAAAGGGACCGCAAGGATGCTGAGGTTATGCAGGGAGAAAATCAGGAGGTCCAAAGCTTTACAGTGTAATCTGACTTAAAGGGCAATGCTACAAGAAAGACATTGAGGTGCTGGACTGAGTCCAGGGGAGGACACAAACCTGGTGAAGGGTCTGGAAAACAAGTGTGATGAGGAGTGGCTGAGGGAGCTGGGGTTGTTTAGCCTGGAGAAAAGGAGGCTCAGGGGAGACCTTATCGCTCTACAACTACCTGAAATGAGGTCGTGGCCATCTGGGGGTCAGCCTCTTCTCACAGCTAACAAGCACTAGGACCGGGGGAAACTACCTCAAGGGGAGCTGTGCCAGGGGAGATTGAGATGGGATGTTAGGAAAAATCTGTTCACTGACGGATGGCTGAGAATTAGAAGAGGCTCCCTTGGGAAGTAGTGGGGTCACCATTCCTGGAGGTATTGAAAAGATACGTAAATATGCCTATGGACATGGTTTAGTGGTGGGCTTGGCAGTGTAAGGTTAGTGATTGGACTGATCTTACAGGTCTATTCCAATCTAAATGATTCTGTGATTTAGTCGGTGCTGCTCCTTAGAAGAGGAACAGCTGCAGTTTATTAGTGTATGCTGAGGACTGGTGCTGTAAAGTAAGGGAGGAGAAGAAAGCATGCTTTCAAGTAGGATTTTAGGAATACATTTCACATGCCAACAGTGTCTCTTAAATGCCCTGGCTTTGCTATGTTACTGCTCCTGAGTAATCCTGTTGAGTTCAGGTCTGTTCAAGTCAGTGGTAAACAGGATCTGAGCCATAGCTTGTTAGCTGTGAGTACATGTTCTCATGATGAGGCTGTGGATCTCATGGCTGGCTGAATGCTGTGCATGTGCTGATAAGTTGTTGTCTCTTGTGTTATGAAATGCAGGATATCAGTTGAGATGGAGTGGTTCT
Organism: Onychostruthus taczanowskii; assembly: GCF_017590055.1. Lineage (NCBI taxonomy): Eukaryota > Metazoa > Chordata > Aves > Passeriformes > Passeridae > Onychostruthus > Onychostruthus taczanowskii. The sequence continues at coordinate 4,919,701 of NW_024500349.1, read as the reverse complement.
GTACATATCTATAAATATTATGATGAGACAGTCATTAGTCTGAATGTGGTCTATGAGAATGAGTAGTGTAAACTAATAATACTAATATTTTCAGCATTTTTTGAAAGCTTCTTGTTCCATTTACATAATTATGGGGAAATACATTATGTGAATTAAATGCAGTTTACAGAACTATCATAAAAGCTAGCAATGTAACAGTTTTTTGGTTTGGTTTTTTTTCCTCCTTCTGCCTCAAAAGATGAAGTTATAACTTCACATGGTGCAATTGAACCAGATAAGGACAATGTCCGCCTAGAGCCATATTCTTTGCCACAAGGTTTTATGTGGGACACATTGGATCTTAGCAATGCTGAAGTTGTAAGTAGAACAATTTTTATATGTATCTAAAATAATTCAAGTTTTTTCTGATTGATATGTGGATAAGTCTTTGGATTTTTTTGTGTATGTTTTCAGCTGAAGGAGTTATACACACTATTAAATGAGAATTACGTAGAAGATGATGATAATATGTTTAGGTTTGATTATTCACCTGAATTTCTTCTGTGGTGAGTAGCAAGTTCCACATTCTGTTCTGGCTGGAGTGCAATGAAGGGTGTTTTTATTACATCTTCTTAGGCAGTAATTTGTAATTATTTCTGTCATCAATTCTAGGGCATTGCGTCCTCCGGGCTGGTTACCACAATGGCACTGCGGGGTTAGAGTGTCTTCAAACAAAAAACTGGTAGGATTCATAAGTGCCATCCCTGCAAATATTCGTATTTATGAAAGGTAAAATGCACCAGTTCTTTTGTATTTGTTAAAGAATAATGCCACAAAACAAACCTTAAACTGGTATCCATAGCTCTAGAGAACTTAAAAAGGGAGAACAAGGTGAAGAGCACCAATATTTATTTAAGGAATTTTCTTAGTGATGGATGATACAGGTAATGCCATACAATTTTCTGACCCTGCTGAAAAGTATTTCTAGTTGATCAGCTGGGATTCTTGGCCAAGTCTTCATACACTGACAAACATAAAGCATTGTGACTCCACATAGCATTGCTTGGATGCTGTACTGCATCTTAAAGTAAAGCAATCAGTTAAGTCTTGATAGAGTTCTGGTAAAGGAATATTGCATACCTCTTAGAGATAGCTTGCATATTGCAGTCACATAGGCATGGATCAGTGTTCATTGCAGATGTACTTTGTCACAGGCAAGTTTATTTTACTTCAAATTCTTCTGTCACAATATGGAAAACTGTAATTCTAAAAATGGAAACATGCAGTGTGTAACTCTCTTTAATTTTTCCACTACTTAATGCCTTTTTAGTGTGAAGAAAATGGTAGAAATCAATTTTCTGTGTGTCCATAAGAAACTGAGGTCTAAACGGGTGGCACCTGTATTGATTCGGGAAATAACCAGAAGAGTAAACTTGGAAGGAATTTTTCAGGCTGTTTACACTGCTGGAGTGGTACTTCCCAAACCTGTGGCCACTTGCAGGTAACCTAGGTGATGTTCTTAATATTATTGGTTCCTGTAACAGTAATTTTTAAGAAAATATAACATAATTGACTAAAAACAGTAAAAGCATAAAATTCAAAGCTATTAAATGTTGTGACCTTGACTAACCTGAAGGCCTGAGTGTTTGTCAACGTTGGTATTTTTTGGTGTTGGGGTTTTTTATCCCCCTTCCCTCCCTGTGCCTCGGATAAAACAGCTTCTCGGACTATAATTTAATTTGTGGTTTGTTTAGCATACTTTAAACAGACTAACAGATGTTTCTGTTGACTTTCTGGTGGCAGCCATGCTACCAATGACAACATTGTATACCTGTGTTTTTCAAGTGGCCTGTGTCCCTGCTGGGACACTTCCCTGTTAACTTGGTTGCTTGCCAGAGATGGCGGAGCGTTTCTGGTAATTGTATGATTTGCTTTTTTGAAATGCTTTCATCTTTCCTGGAGAAAGAAGGACTTTATTGGCATTTGATAAATACAGGAACACTACCATGTGGGAAGAGTCAAATATAATTTCATTTGCTTGGAATGGATTTTATTTCTACTTGGAAAAGTTCAGTTCCTGCACTTTTAGTCCAGCTGTTTAGACTTCTGGAGGACAGAGTACCTTTTGATTTGAAATTGTTTTGTACCTATCAACACCAAAGATCCTGTAAGTTTCTGTAAGGAATGATGGGGCGGGAAATAAAAAGCAATGCTGTGTTAGAATTACCAGAGATGCTGTGTTGCACAATGACCTCCTAGGAAAGGGAGAGCTCCTTCAAAAAAAATGCTCAGACATGAGCAGAGGGTCCTGTCTGCACAAGAAAATAAAAGTTGCAGCGTATGTATGGTGAATTTTTCAGGGCTGTGACAAATGCTAAAATGCTTAGCCCTGTGCTTATTCATTCTCTGTCAAAAAGCATTTGCTTAGATTGAAAATACTGTGATAGCAGGCTTGTTTTAAAACCTATTGCTTGGATATAGCTTTTCCTTAATTTTTCTTTTTTTTTTTCTTTTTTTTTTCTTTTTTTTTTTTTTGTTAATCAGCCTTCTTATAGATGTAGTACAAGCTTGCTTAGAAACAAATTTGGAGAGTAGAAAAGGAGAAAGCAAGAAAGCAGGGCAACGGATGCAAGTGACACTGACACTTAAAATACTATTTAAATTTGTGATTTGGTTGTATTTCCAGGTATTGGCATCGATCACTAAATCCCAGAAAACTGGTGGAGGTGAAATTTTCACATTTGAGTAGAAACATGACTCTACAAAGAACAATGAAGCTCTACAGACTTCCTGATGTAAGCAGTATGACTTCTAAAGAATCCCCACAGTTATTGTGAGGCCCAAAATAACCTTCCATCTGTCTCTGACAGCACAGGCTTTTCTGTGTAAAGGCAGTGCATGCAGGACATTAAAAAAATAATCTCTGGTTGATGAAAAAGACCTTAAGAGCTGTACTAAACAGAAGAGACTATTGCTGGAAATCTGGATCTCTATGGAGAAAATACAAATTTTAACCTAAAATCCTTAAAGGAAAAAAAAAACCCAGAAAGCTTGACTTCACAAACATATGGGATTGAGTTGAAGATGCATAAGACTATCCTCGGTATGTTTAATCTGATAAGAGATTACTGGAACAGAAAATCAACAGTTCATGTCGTAAAATTCTCAGAGAAGTCCATCAGCAACTTGGCTGAATATAGCTGTATTGTTGATTCCACTCTAACTCACATTTTTTTCTGTACTGTCAGAGAGTGTTGTTCTGCATTAAGCAGTCTCAGTAAAAGCCACTTCAGAATATTGTGCACTGTTAGTTTGCATGGTCTAGTAAAAAGCAAGTATTCTGGCATAGCTAGGTTAGTAAAATTTTTTTTCTCATATTTTCAGCTAATAGTTAAGCTTGCAAAAAGGCTTAGGGTGCATTTCCGTGACAGGGCAAGTCACTGTAAATGCTGTGTACTGTTAAAAAATCTCATTGCTGTAATTAATAGCCTTTAGAATTTAGTCTGAACTTTATGGCTGAAAACCATTAGTTTGCTTGTAAAAGCTACCTTTTTTGAAGGGATTGCAGAGTATTCCTTACCTGTACCTTGTCAGTAAACCTGTATTTAAACAAACCCTCTCTTTTGGTTAAAAACAATACTTTTTTTCCTCACTCAAAGTATTTATAATGATTTCTCTGATTTTGGAGAATTGTGTCTGTTGCTATATTTGACTTGATGCTGCAGATTCTCTTAGTGCCCAGATATCTGAGCAGTGGGCTGAGCAGCCCTTGGAATAAAGCACATGCCATGCCTTGGTCCGTACTCCTGCTGCTGTCGGAGATTCTCGTTTCCTGCTCCGCCTGGTGCCACCTGTGCCTGCACATGCAGCTTCTCCCTTGTGTGCAGGGCAGGCAGCAGTTTGCAGAGCTTAAGAATTAATAACCAAATTAATTGGGTTTTAATCTTGGGCAGCTAAATATAGCTTCCATCAAATGTTGAAGGCATTTTTAGCAGTCTGAAGAGTGTAATATACAAATTCAAGTGTAGGTTTTGGTGGCAACTCCAGTAACATTGCTTATGGAAACAACTGAGGAAGTGATTAAAAGATAAGGATCTTGTAGTACCAAAGGTGTAACTACAGAGAATCATTAGAAATAGCAGTTGTATCCTGATTGTTTTCCTTTATCATAAAACCAGTTTCAACAGAGAAGTGAATTATGGAAAATAACTAATATATCATTATCTCATCCATAGAATATAGCTAAGGCAAACATACACTGTAGATAGAAGTACAAATCAAAAATAAGTGCTTTCAAAATCAGCTTTTAAAGCTAAGTGATGTAGGAGTCCATATAGCTCAGAATTTTTGTTAGTTTTAGGTTGGATTTGGGAGCTTCTCATTGGAAAATAAAGATGTAATCTTTGTTCTAATGTTTTCTCTTTAGGTCTTGTGCTTTGGGTTTATTTGGAGACCTTTTTTTTTTTGGTTTTTCCTGAGAAAGGGATTAAGTCCTCTTGAAGGTTTTTCTCCTCAGTTTCAGGCAGTTATAAACACTACTGTCAAACAAATTCGTCCGTGCAGTACATGCTATCATGTCCCTCTGCACCAAACACCATTTCTTGCATTTTAATCTCTTTTCTTAATGTCCTTGGAATATCATTGCCACTAGGAGCTCATCTCCCTTTAAGAGAATTAATCATTGCTAATCACTTGAACAGCCTAAATTAAAAATGTTTTCAGGTGTAATAAATACTGTAATTAATAAATATCACCCTCCCTAAAGTCTGTGCATGTACCTATAGATACAAAAAAATAAAAGTGGTTTTTCCTAAGTATTTAATCTCTTGAGCAAGGAGTTTTCTGGAAGAAGTAAAATTTGTCAGTATTTAGAGTATTTAGTATTTAGACAAGGTTTTTCCTAAGTATTTAATCTCTTGAGCAAGGAGTTTTCTGAAAGAAGTAAAATTTGTCAGTATTTAGTATTTAGACAGTAGTATGTTTGTCTCTGTTGTCTTTTCCTGACTAGCTGAGATCCTGATGCTGGACAGTCGAATGATTACGTGCCCAGAGAAACAAATTTTAGCACAGTTCTGTACAGTTTCCCTCAGCTCTGGGATTGCAAGTAGTCACTTACTGGTGGTGATTCTGAGCATTACTGGGGGGAAAAAAGATCTTCCACCCCAGCTGCTTTTCCTCCATCCTTCCTGTATGTCAAGTGTACACCCTTCTGGAATGAGAGCATTTAAAAATACAGATGATGAGCTGTTGTGGAGTCAAACCTGCCTAGAAAAACAGGAAGACTGAAATGTAATGCACAGGCCAGAGCTGTGACAAAATGTGCCTTGATTTCTCATCTGGCTGCTGGCTCCCAGAGCGTGCGAATAAACATCTCCCCCAGAATAATGCCTTTTGGGCAAAGCATAATCAGCTACACTAATTTCAGGCTTCCAGTAATCAAGTCTCTACCTGGCTGCTCTTGCAATCGACTTTGCTATGATTAATGTGGTACGTGCCCAAGTATGTAGCTCACACAGATGAGGTGGGATAAATGAGCACTGAAGACAACAAGCGTTAGCTTCCCCAAAAGGAATTATCCAGGAAGACTGGCAAAAGATGGGAAGAAAACTTTAATCATTGCATAATTTAAACTTAAATTAAAACATTAATAATTGCATAATACTACAAAGTAATTTTTCCATTTCTGATGTTTAAAGTCAGAAAAATATTTGTTAAAATAGGTCTTTAATTTCAGAGAGCTGTAAGTTATGAGAATCTTTCTTGTTACCAGAATAGCAGTTGTGCCTGTATAGAAGGTTGTTAGCAAAGAGGTTTACAAGTGCTAAAAATAGGTAGAATCTTTTTTGTTAAATAATTTATAATTAAACTTAATCAGCTGACATTGATGTGTAGCTTGACTGTAATTTCCATAAGTTTGAATTGCATGTGTTCTTGTCTTGAGATAACTTCTGATATGCAAGTTTCTTTGTTTTGTTTCCGTGTCTGAGCCCCCAGGTAGTTTAGAAGAAGATAAATAGATTGACCTAAAAAAAATAAAAAATACGAACTGCACAAAATGTAGGCAGTTGGCGATGGTGTGTCTTTCTCTGGAGAAATGAAGCTGTTTCAATAATGAAATTAAAAGATTGAAGTGCCCCAGACTGTCCCAGTAATTAGAAGAGAGGGAATTCTGATCGAAAGCAGTTTGTAAAATAGCATAATGAATTAGGTGGCTGAGATAAAGTAGGCTAATAATGAATGCATTATAGCAAGTGGAGTGACTCTGCAGCCTACTTTCAGCCTTTGCTGTGTGTGCAGTTTACCTTTTAACATCCTAACATTTCTTTTTCTTTTTTTTTCACTAAGGCCACAAAGACTTCAGGTTTGAGACCAATGGAACAAAAAGATACTAAAGCAGTACAAGAATTAATCAATACTTACTTGAAACAGTTTCATCTTGCTCCTGTGATGGATGAAGAAGAGGTGGCCCACTGGTTCCTGCCTCGGGATCATATTATTGACACTTACGTGGTAGAGGTAAAATATACACTAACGTATATTAATGCGAGTGAGTGTCACTCAGTAGTTCAGAGCACTCTGCACTCAGAGTGCCAGACAGTAATTCATATCAGCATCAAGATTTTGAAATGCAGGCAATATGAAATACGTGTGTTATAGGTAGAATTTGATGCCATGAGTACAAGCTTTGTTCTTTGTATTACATTCTGTTAATTAAAAGGTGTTTGCCTGTGATAAACTCTAGTGCTCTTATAATAGAATATCCTAAAGAAGAATTCTGAATTATCAAAACATCACTATCTTGACGAGAACCCTACATATCTTAAGATCAACTTTTCCAGCTGCATTTCTTGATTCTTTTTAACAGAGGTATGACATGATATTAAGCAGTGGTCTTCAAACTTCCTTTTCTAGAAAAATGGAAAAATGACACCATGACTGAGATAAGGATTTGGTTTGAATTGGCTCTCATTCTCCCAGGTGTACACCTTTCTGTCATACATCGTTACAAAATTCTGTTTAAAAAAAACTAATTTTAGAGGCACCTGCTGGGGGAATTATGTTTTTTGATGGTTTGCTGCTTTTTTTACACACTGGTAAAATGTGGGGTTTTTTCCAGTAAAAGAATGTGTGTATGTATTTGTATGAATTTGCATATATATATACATACATACACATACACATCTACCACCCTGCAGAGAGTTGGTCATAATGCCTCTCTCAAAATATGGAATGCTGGAATGGATTAGCATTTGGATTGGAAATCTCCCAGACATGTTTGGAATAGGTGCCATAAAGCTAGTGGAAAGATACACCCTTCTCTTTGAGTCCATACAAAATCAGTTGTAGACAGCATATTTAGACAGTATATTACTTTGTTTAAGTGATAACATTATTTCTAAATGATCAGGACTAACATCCCTAAACCTTCTCCTCATAGAAAAGCCCTAGGTTGTGAACTCAGAGTTCCCACTCTGCAACCTGAATTTGTGCAGGAGCCTCAGCTGAATTAGGAAACCTAGAGCTGCTGGAGATGAATGGTCCTGCCCATCAGTTTTTATTGTCCAAACTTAGCTTTCTGCTTTGTAGTAGGTCTAGTGCTCATTGGACTTTTCCACGGTCTAATTTATAGTCCCACCTTCTTTCTCCACTCCCTCTTCTCTCTGCCCTGCTCCCTGAGTGGGTTTTTGGCTTGCTTTGTGAGTTGAAGCCTACAGGAGAGTTCACAAGCACCAGGACTAGCATGAATGTAACATTAACAATGCCATATTAACTAAACAGCACAGTCTTCACTTACTTGTTTTATGCTGTCTCTTGGACTAGTTTTTTTATTATACAAACTGTAGGTTTGTTAGTGCTTAAAATCTTTTAAGACCTGTGTGACCTGGAGAAGCTACTGTCAGACTTCTAAGTGATCTTTGTAATGTGCAGATCTAAGACCTTAAAATACTCTATATAATTTATGAGTTAATATTTTCATTATCCTTACTGAATTTAGTGAGTGACTCAATAACTTTTCAGTTCCTTGTAGTTAGTATTACTCAACTACAGAATCTGTACCTGCTCTAAGAAAAAGCTTTTTTGCATGTGGTATGTTCAGCTGTTTTACATTTTACTGTAGAAGTACTATTAATTTAAGGAGCCATGTGAGGTCCTTCATTGAACTCTAATTAGTGGTTACTAGTCATTGAGAAGTAAAGCAAACAAGCAAGAAGTATTTGTGTGTCTCCTTTAACTTATTTTCTTGGAGATACTCTGGAAGTTTTTATTAATATGCTTGTATACCAGCACACTATTTTTTTTCTCTGGTTTTAGAAAGATGAGAAAAATATTCTTTGATGTGAATGTCATCAGGTTTTTAAAATATCCGTGATATTCTAAGAATATTTTATTTAAAATTATTTCAGTCAGAAAAAAACTTCTATACTTTCAGTGGAAGTGTACTTTGTTAGCTTTGTCTGTAGAAAACTACTGCTTTGACAATTGTTTGTCAAAATGTTAGTGGTGTAATAGACTAGAAAAATCTAAATATTTGTTTCCTCTTAGCTAAGACTAGCTGCTATACCATAGTACTTACAGTACACAAACCTTGCTGCATTTATTGCTCTCTGTAGGACTGTCACATTAGCCTAACCAGTAACTGATTACTTATTAATGGACTTTTTTGTTTTGGTTTGGTTTTTTTATAGGGTTCAAATGGTATTTTAACAGACTTCCTCAGTTTCTACACGTTACCTTCAACAGTGATGCATCATCCTGTTCATAAAAGCCTCAAAGCTGCCTATTCCTTTTACAATATTCATACAGAGACTCCCCTGTTGGACTTAATGAATGATGCACTCATTATAGCTAAATTGGTAAGTTGTAGGTTGAGTTTTTTCTGCTTCATTCACAAAAGTGTTCTTAGGAATAGTGGCAAGATAAGAACTGGAATTCTTATCTTAAACTGAATTTATCCATGCCTGGGCATTTACAGCACAGAGTGCAGTTGATGAGACTGTATATGTATATGTATAAAATACATATATAAAAATATAAAGCAGTATGCTTGTTTCTCCTTTTTACTTTGAGTGATGCTGGGGAATGACAAATGCATAAAGTATTTGCAATAGCTTGAGCTGTGGATACACCAAGAGCACACTGATGACCATAGTCACTACGTATCAGAAGAATGAAAAGTATCACTAAAATAATTTCCCTTGGAGATTAATTAATAAGTGCTATGAAATACATTTGGCTTTTTTAAATTATTTTTTATTCCTAAAAAATGTAGAAATTTATTTATGTGAGCTTTATCATTTTGTCATTGCTCTGTGTAAAGCTCTGTAGATGATGTCATGGTGTAGCTTTTAAGCATACCCTTAGGAATGGAATTATACTGATAGGTGTTTGGTTGAATGGAAGGGAAAAGACTATAGATGAAGTTCTTAAACAGAAGAATTTTGAGAGCTCAGTACTGTCTAATGAAAAGCTGTCTCTCAGCTCTTAGTGACTGTGGTTTTGTGGGAGTGCAGTGCTAACACCAATGGCACATGCCAGCGCTCTGAATGAATTTGCAAAGACCTGTTTGCCCTGGGTGGTTCAAAGCACCTCAGAGGCTTCCTGTGGTCCATAGCACCCACTCTGCCACCATTCCCAGCAGGCTGCAGGCACAGGCATGTTTTCTGCTCCTCCTTCCCCCACTGCTGGTGGTGTTACAGCCTCCTGGGGAGGCTCAGGCAGGCCATGCTTGGAGCTGCCTGCACCTGCCAGAGGTGTTTCTCTGCTGGTTCTGGATGAAGCCAGTGATGGTCTGAAAAGGCTGTATCTGTTCAGACTTCTGGCTGCATGAAAGCAGCCACACAATCTTCAGCCTGTCTGTCCCAGCCATGTTCATGCAGCACTGCAGCTGAGCTGCCATCTGTGATGGGAACTGCTTGCTGAGGCTTGTTAACCTAGAAGCAGTTCAGTAACTATTTGTCAGGGAAGATTCTTGGATATATGGAAAGGAAATATGGTTGTTCAGGCTCCAGAATGATCCAAAAGGAAGTTCAGAGACAGACTTTGAGAAGCCAGTATATTTTTCAGGAATGGCTAAAAATACTGGTAATTATTCTTAAAAGTTAAGGTGGGAAAAGGTTGGTGTTGGTTAGAAGTGTGGCACAGGGAGCTGTGTGTCTGGCCATTCTCTAGGCTGTGGGTGGGACAGGTGAGGAGGCAGTTCCATGGTCTGACCCCAAGGCTTTGCACCTTGGCCTGCATACATTTCTCTCTCAATGTGACATGCAGCTTTTTCCTTTTGAGTGGATCATCCCATATCCCTTGCAATGCTGGGATTTAGATACCTGTGGATTTCTTAAGTATCTGCTGGGCCTGTAATGCATCATTAGATGCCTGATTATAGTTGCAGATCTGGCAGTTGAGTTTTATATGAGGAGAGGTAAGGCAACAGAAGAGAGATGATAATGCAATCCTATTCACAGCCTTTGTTTACAAACATACTGAGTCTGGCTGGGATGGAGTTAACTTTGTTCCTTGCAGCCCATATGGCTCTGCACTTTGTTACTGAAGCAGGGCTGATAACGCAGCAGTGTTTTGGTTGTTACTGAACAGTGCTTGCACAGCTTCAAGGCTTTCTCTTTCCCCAGCAGTGAGGAGGCTGAGGGTGGACAAGAAGTTGGGAGGGAACATAGCCAGGACAGGTGACCCCAGCTGACCAAAGAGATGTTCCACACCATGTGACATTCTGCTCCACAGTAAAGGCTGAAGGAAAGGAGGAGGAAGGGAGGATGCTTCTAGTGATAGCATTTTTGTTCCCTAACAATCATTATGCATACTGAGATCTTGCTTCCCAGGAAGTCATTTGACATCTGTCTGGCAGTGGGAAGTAGTGAATATATTCTTATTTTTGCTTCCCTTGTACCTTCAGCTTTTGCTTTCTCTATTAAACTGTCATTATTTCAATTCACAAAACATGTTGCCTTCCTTCTATTTTCTCCCCATCCTGTGGGAGAGGAATAAACAAAGGCTGTGTGGGTATTTGGCTCTTGTCTGGGGACAGACCACCACAGTCTCCTTTCCGTACTTTGTCTCCAAAGCTTGGGTTTTGGAGGTACAGATCAGCACAGCAAATTGCTTTAACGGTTTGCATGCCAGCTAATGTTTATTTTTATCTTCATATCACACTATATAAAATTAATTTAGAATTAGTTTGGCAGTTACAGGACAAAACACCTGATCTTCAAAGTAAAACCTGAAATTTGGAGTTATTAACTTAGGTTCTATGTATTCTGCATGGAGAGAGAGTGAGATTTTGCATCAGCATAATCCCTCTAAAACCCTGCATATTTTATTGCTGAAGCTGACACAAAGTTTCTAGATCTAGAACACAGGGGGGAAATTCTCTTGTGAGTCTGCTTAAGTGGTGTGTCAGAGCTGTGGAGAAAGTACCTTTAAACAGAAACCTTTTTATCCCTCTCAGAAGATACTAACCTGAAACTAATCTGCTGATACTTAGATACTGAATTAAAGCTACATCTGTAGATGTGCTTGTATCTAGAGTGTGTCTCTATTCTCCCCCACTTCCTGCCTTCTGAGATTGCTCTTACTGTTACTTACTAACTTGGAATGTTTCAAAATTAACTTTCAATGCCAAATGTCAAATTCTGTCACCTCATTTGTCTTATCTCTGCGTGTTTTTCACAGCACATTTAACTTAGCATGGAGTCATCTGCACAGAATGACCTTTGTGTAAGGTAGCAGGAAGCCTTACTAAACTCACTGTCTGTGCTTTTCAACTTTCTTTTACATAGTCCTGATGAAGAGCTTAAGTGCTCTTTTTCGTCAAACCCCCTTTTTCCTAATTTTTTTCACTGGGTAAAGAATGTTCCTTACCCCATCTTCTTGTGCTTAAGTAATTGAGCATTATTGTTCTGTACCTTTCGTCTTAAAAGTGTATCACGTCCTGCTGGTGCTGTACCTTTGTGCAATTAAGACTCCAGTAGCTTAGGTCAGACTCCCTTGCAGTTAATTGCAAATAAATTGCAAATAAATGGATTTTATATCCACACCCCTGAGCAAATTCAGCTCTTCATACATGATGATTATTGCTGCAATGACTTACCAGACCTGGCATTTAGGTTGCTTGTTAAGAGTTCCCAGTGAGGAGAAAGGATTTGCGTATGTGTTGATGGAGAAAAAACTCTTGAGACTGATTTTGCCATGTGACTCTTCTGAGACAAAAAATGTCTCTTTGTGGTGAATTTGGGACGTTTATGAAAAGAGGAGCTGGTAGAGGGTGCATAAGTAAGGGAGGGAGAATCACATGAAAGATTTGAGTTCTAAAGAGAATGGCATTTCGGAAAAGGACTAAATCACAAAAATATATTTATCATTAATAGAATGATAAATTGCTGAAAAACATAGTTAACTGTATTTATGCAGCTTCAACTGCATAGGCCATATGTATCTTACTGTAAAAAATACATGTCTGTAAGGATAACATAATGGGAAATGCTTTAGGGACTCTTCGGACATTAGGCCCTTAAAATGGCTTTAAAATTCATACCCTTTTGGAGCTAATCTTCAAGCACAGTTGTGCATTATACTTTTGTTTTTATTGAGAAAATGTCTTTGTGTGTGTACCTAATTAAAAGGCAGGATTTATTCCGTTGTATTTTTTCCTTTTAATTAGCCTAAGTCTCTTGGATACCGTTTGCCAGTCTGTAAAGTATCATTTGTATGTCATTTGAAAATTTCAAAAGTAAAATTTTAAAAATGTTTTGCTGTTGTCAGAAAGGATTTGATGTGTTCAATGCACTAGACTTAATGGAAAACAAGACATTCCTGGAAAAACTCAAGTTTGGGATTGGAGATGGAAATTTGCAGTATTACTTGTACAACTGGAGATGTCCAGGCATGGAATCTGAAAAGGTAAGGGAGAAAAATGAGTTCCTGGATTCTGTTATATGTAATGGTACATTAATTTACACTGGCCAACAATGGGCAGAAGTTTAAAAATAATGTAATTGGCCCTGTTTATGATCCATAATTGAGATGCAGAAGACTGTTGATGTTTAGGTTTTCTGCCATACTTGAACTAAAATACTATATTTTTCTTCTCCCTTTAGGTTGGTCTTGTATTACAATGAGAACGCTTATGTTTCTAGAACTCTTGAGGTCATCGTTTGAGTTAATTTGATCTCCATAACTCTTGAAATGGTATTGTTCAAGAGGAGTAAAAGCACAACGTCAGTGATACTGAAATAGTCCATTAAAGCTGATCAACGAAGACATCCACATGTGACCAAATTTATGCATTTCCAGATAGATCAGACGGTTCATGAAACTCTTCTGTTGTCCATGAAAAGAATAAAAAGCACATTCATTTAAGTTTCAAAGCTTAGCTTGCACCTGGATGAGAAGAAGGTATTTTTTCCACTCTGTAGAAAAGACTGTTTTGTATAAACTGAACTTCAGTGGTGGATTAGGGTACAAAAATATTTGCTATTATGTGGATGAACTGCTGCATTTCTATTTATTAAGTGGTGATGTATGTATGTCAGTGTAACAGAATGAAGGATACAAACTGGAGTATCTTTGCTTATTTACTGAACATGGATATCATTTGGGGGAAAATCATGAAGTATGATACCTTTGTAGCTATATGAAAGTCCTGGATGTTTTTGTAACTGGAGCAGTATGACAGTGTACTGGTTTAACTAGTGCATTTGTTTCTCCATAAGCAACGCTGCCAAATCAATAAAAAATACAGATTTGTACTTTGATCTTCAATAGATCAGTGGATTGATTTAACAGTATCGCACTGTTCAGTGCAGGTGTTATCTATGTTGCCAGAATGATAATACATTACTGTACTTAATTTACAGTTGTGGCACAATACCTTAGTTTTTCCTCAGTAGAATAACATCAGCCTGTGTGTAAAACTAAGAATTTTAGTAGTGCTATCAGGATATTTATAGTTTGAATGTTTTCAACGCTTCTGCGAAATTGCACATATTCCTTTGTCTACTCTGATTTCCTATGAAGTCTGTAATTCTAATGAAAAGTACCTTGTGTAAATATGTATTCATAAATTGTTCCTGGTAGTGTTTTTATCCTGACTTTGGAACAAGAAGTTTTGCTATGTATGTGGCTGGTAAGCAGAAGAGAAATGCTCTGCCCTCAGTCCTTGGAAGTCTCTGTATTGCACTTCCTGAAATGTAGAAGGGCTGATCTTTGTTGTTGGGTGGAGCTGTTTTAATTCCCTCATGAATGCTCGGCAATGGGAGTGGCTTCTGAAGCACTTTATATGCATTCCAGCATAGTGTCATAGCTAGAGATGATAGCAGTTCTTTCAGCTCATGGATGCTGCAGAAGCGTGAGCACTGAGAAAATCTGTGTTAAGAAACTGTTCTAGCTGAAAGTGCCAAATTGTGTAGTGAAGCCTCTGTGCTGTGAGCATCTTTTGAATGTGACTTGAATATCTCATGAAATGCAAATGTCTAACTTTCCTTTTAAACATGCCTGTAATTCTGACAGCAGATTTTGCTGAAAGTTTAATTCTGTACATGAAGATAAATTTGTCTGTTCTTCATAACTGTTAGCCCTACCCACTACCTTGTAGCAGTGGGATTTTTCTTTCTTCCCGCTCCTTTTCCACTGTGTGAATGGTTTGTGGTTTGGTTTCTTTTTCTTGTTGAATTGTGGTGAGAGGATTCTGCCCTAGAAACAGTGATAAATACTTTCCCTTACTGCATTATAGCTGATTAAAGCATTCAACCTCCTTCAAACAAAGGAAGGGACTGAACGTGGTTTGTTTGACCCCTGGTTGTGCACCAGCTCAGGACCTCATGAATCTAAAAGGACTTCACAGGAAATCTCGTGGTGCAGTTGGGCTTTACATCTCTGGCCACTCTTGATACCTCCCTTCTAGTAGCAGTCAAAATAGGTGGTGCAGAGACAGTTTGGACTCTGTGTGAGGCCTGAGCAGAATTAAGTGCCTGAAAATGTAATTGATGGTAGTGATAACTGAAGTAACAAGATTTAATCTTGACCCCATCAAAGACTTAAGTTTTTAACTCCTAGAAGAAAAGATGGTGCCTCCTTGGCAGGAATTTTCATGGAGCGCTCTGGGATGAGTTTCACCAAGGAGCTCATTGTGTTCTGCTTCAGCCCTTAAAGGCAGAGCCTCAGCAGTCCTCACTCAGGGCTGCCTGAGGTGAGGTGGGACAGCAGGGCATAGCTCTGTCCTCATGGCTAAGATACTTCCTTGCTGAGACAGCCCAGGTGATCACAGCCCAGGGGAAGGATGTGTTCATGTTCTCTGCCTTCCTTCCCCTCAAAAAATTGTGAGTGGAAGAAAGGTTAGGCAGGTGGATTTCTTTTCTCCTCTGAAATCAGAAGGCAGATCCTCCCAAGTATTGTCCTTTGTAAAACTGAGGCCATGATAGGACCAAGTATGTCCAGGTAGAAGACAGACTTGAATGTGGGTTTCGTGGAGCCTGGCTCTTGTCTAAATCTTCAGGTTAGGGCACATGAAGGAAGGAGCGTGGCCAGTCTTGCTCTCTTCTAGTAAAGTAGTGCCATTTGCTTCTGAATTCAGGGGATAAACTTCTGTCTTGTCTGGCTCCCTCGGCATCTTTACTAGGGGCCTGGAGGGCAGAGACATGCTCCTGTAGAAGCTGTGCAGCACTGTAGCTGAGAGAAAATTTATCAGCCAGAGCATGAGGGAAGCAGGCATCTAAGCCTGAGTGTTGGAGCAGCTCTTGAAGAGTTCTGTTCGTGGACTTGTGTGTGTTAAGCACGGCCTCTTCTGCCCCTGCTGTGTGCTCTTCACTTGTAGTGTTTTGCTGAAGTATCACAGCATCAAGAGAACTTGAATCTTGAAGGTGTCCCAGCTTGCACCCCCATAATAAGACTCCAGAGGTGAAAATTGTGGCAACTCACTCTGACTTCCTAAGCAGGTACTAAACAAAAGGTGAATATCTGTGTGATCTGTGTGGGGCCACTGTCAGGAGCTCAGTAGGAGAGCCTTCTCTTGTTTCCAAGGTTGAACCTGTGTGCATTAGTCCTGCTATGAAGGTAAGACTCCTGAGAACCTAATAGGTGTTTGCAAAGGATTGCATATGTAAAGCTTGCTCTATCACCTTTCCCACCTGGCTTTTTAGACTTCTGTTATTTCTTTCCCAAAGTAACTTCCTATTTGCAGTGGGAACCCAAATCCCTGAAGACAGAGATAGACGTGGGCAGGCAGTGAAGTGCTTGAAAGATGATTGCTGTGCTTGTGTTTTTTACCAAAGCTAATCCTTATGCTCTGTCTAAAAGCTACGACTCTTATGCTATGGTTAGCCAGCCTGGGAATGAAACACACTAGTTGCTAGCATGCCTTCCAAGTTTTATGCACTCAGAAATCCAGAAAAAATGCCATGTATAAAGGACTATGAAGCAAGGCAAAGAAATTTCACCTCTTCTTGCACTCTCAGACATGGACAAAAATTGTAGCATTAAATGTTGTATTTAAACTTGAAGGAGCATCATGACTACACAATCACTGCTCATTGCTACTGCCTGCCTTCACAGTTGGTATCATGAACTAAAGTAATCTCTTAAATAAATTCAAAATACAGATGAGCTACTGGATGGCAGCAGAAGTCTGGATTAATAAATCTCTGAACAATACATGTAAACTATATCTTTCAAGGAACAACAAAAATTACTCAGTTAAGGTATTTTATGCTTTCTTCTACAAGTAAATTCCTAGGCTGTTGATTGCCTGAATTGCAGTGCTATTTCCCTTCCTTCCTACAACCCAACTCCCTCATTAGAAAATTGTTCATAGTCCCCAATAAAATTAAAGGAAACTCAGAAATTACATTTTCAGTCTTGTAGCAGTAACAGTTCTCATCTACTTTATATAAAACAGTACATGGCTTATGTCAATTTCCTGGGAAATAATTTTAGATTTCATTTAGACATCTATTGGGAGTTTAGGTTTACATTTTCTTGCAGGATATGTGTTACTAGTTTGCAAATGGAAGTTGTTTTTTTTTTTTTTTTTTTTAATACCGCAGTAGTGTTGGTTTTGTATTTGGAAACAACTTTTCCTTCAGCATATCTTGCACCAGGTATCAGGTGGAACCCAAGTCTGCATACATTTGAGACCAAAAACAAGTTGTTCAGCAGAGTAAACTATAATAAGAGTTCAGAAGGGAAGTCTGCCTGTGCTATTTACTTGAACCCAGCTTTAAGAGACTTATACTGGCATGGACCTTTGTTTAAATAAACTTTCACTTTTGGTATTTATTTGTTTGAGTAATTATATTTCTTTTGCTTAAAGCATGTTAATCTGTGTAAAAAGACAAAGTTCATTTAATGCTTTGTATTCATTCCAAAGAAGTATAAATTATGTCTTAAAATTACTTTGGCATGTTCATTACCGGCTTTAACTCTGATCTCCAGCTGCAAATGAAAATACTTACCCCCAGTAAAAACTAACACTCAAGTCTGAGGAATATTTTTTATTAAAGCAGAAAGTACCTCAAGTGCAACATGAAGTTCACCTTGTATTCAAGACTTTTACACTGTTAAGCCTAGAAGAACTGTTAGAACTGTACTCCATCCTGCATTTAAAAATCTGTTTAATAGAAAGAACCAAACTCAGTTATGCTGAAAAAGCCTTTTTCTTTTTGCGAGGTGGTTTCTTTATCTTATTGGGATTTGGGACAAGTTTCTTGATTTTCAAAGGCTGCAAAATTACATTTGAAAGATCGGGCCAATTGCTTTCTGTATGCTTCCGCTTCTGACTTGCAAGCTTATCCTCCCGCACCTCTGCAAGCTCTTCGGGTTCCAGACTGTCTGAAGAATCTGTCTCTGCATAAGCCACGGATTCTTCAGTTCCGTACTGAAACCACGGCACTTCCAAAGCCGGTATCTTTGGAATTATTGCTGCTATTGCTTCAGTGAATTTGTCAGAGTGCTTTTTGAAGCCGAGTGCTAAAATGGACGTCAGGCCAAGAAGGGGCGCGACGGTCTCGCTGAGCCGCGGCACCTGCCCTGCCGGCGTGGCGCGGCTCGCGCTCAGCTCGATCAGGTGCGACGTGATCATGGCAGGTTTGGCAGACTTGCACACCAGCAGGAGAAGAAGTTCATTTCTTTCCAATGCTTTTGTAACTTCATTAACTCCAATAGCAAGCTGTCTTCTGATACTTATGTCAGTCCATCCTGGTTTTTGTTGGTGGCTTTCTGCTTCCTCTTTAGGGAAATCACTGGTGCCAGCATCACACTTTCTTTCTGTTTGTTTTTTTGTAAGGGAACGTTTTTTCTTTCTTGGACTCTCAATCTTTTTAAGTCCAATGTGTTTAATCCTTTCTTCTAAGGTCTCTAGTATAAAATGCATATCTTCTCCATCTATGGTTTTCCACTGGAAAACAAAGGGGTTATCTAGACATGTTTTTACAGTGGTTTTCTTTGCTTTCCGAAGTGTTGCTGTCCCTTGCTGAATTACAGACATCCTGAGGTCGTTCTGTGTTTTGTCACCCTGGGAAGAAAGAGCAAAACATTAGTTCAAATACTGTACAGTCTGCTGTGGACATTGTTACCAGAAGCTTCTTCTGGGAATGCGGAAGAGAAACACTGCATGTCAGTGATACATCTATCCAACCTCACACATCTTCCACAGGGCAGATGTGGAGCTGGGTTTTTTTTTAAGAAATAAAAGAAGCTGGACAGGACAGTATGGCAACAGCAGTGACAAAAGACCCTTCTAAAGCTGAACAAAATCAGCTGGAGGTATTACATATGTAAAAAAAAAAACCACAAGCCCGACCAAACAACAGCCCATCCCCAGAATCACAGGTTGAAGGACCACTCCATTTTCACTGTTGCAGAGCTGTATTGCCCTCCGTGACATGGGAGGGGGAAAAAAAAAAGCAAAACCTGAATCACAACATGAAACAAGTTCCTGAATTTATTTAGGAATTCTATAAATCTGTTTTTTCAGCCTTTAGTCCATGCCTTTGTGTTTTTCTGTATTTGGAAAATATGATAAAAACTTGCACACTCTTTAACAGTTTATGTTTTCAGGGAAGGAAGGCAATCCCCTACATGCCTCCAAAAGTTCAGAAGGGGTCTTTTGTTCACCTGGACAATGCCTTCAAGGGTGAGATAAACTGAACAGGAGCAGAGAAAGTGTAATTGCTCTTGCTCTGATTGATCTAGTCCAGAGTGAAGACATGAGGTCAAGCCTGATGACAGTCCCTGGTAAACTGCAAAGCTCTCATGTTCCTGCTTGGGAACTAGTACCATCTTCACTGTTACACAGGCAAGCTCTCAGAAAAAGCACAGCTCAGGTTTCCAATCAGGGGAACCATGACATGACTGCCTCCTAGGTTTCCTAGTTACCCAGGCAGGCATACAGATTGCATTTATGTACAGCTCATGAACACCTAAATGCTGCCACCCAAAAGATACCATTTTACTAGTCATACCAGTTCTCTGTGTACTGGTAGTGAGCTACCTTGATATAAAAAGACAAATACCATCTTCACCCAAGTGTACTGCCATCAAGCAACATCTATCTGGATAGATTTTCACTCAGTTAAACTCTAGTCCGGAGGACAGCAGGAGAAAAATGCACATGGTATGACTGAAAAGGTCAAGAGTTGGATTTGATGATCCTTGTGAATTCTGGCCAACTCAGGATGGTCTATGATTCCACTTTGAACAGAGTTGTATCAGTGCAATGTGAACTGTTACCCAAAATGAAAGTTAAAACCACTGAAGGCATTTTCAGAGAACAGTAAAACTGAGAATTCCAAAATACAAAAAAAACCACCGAGGCACTCTTCAGTACTGTCAGAATAATCTATGGAATACTCTGGGCCACATCAGCAATGGCCCATCCAATCCAGTTATCTGTTGCAACAGTGGAAACTGGGGAAACCACCTGGGGAGGACAGGGCTGGCATTCCCCTCAGCTCCCAAGCACCCAGAATGGTTCCATCTGGCATGTAAGAATAAAGGTGTGCCGACTTAACCTATTAGTCCTTCATGGAGCTATCATTCGTGCAGTTATCTAATGCCTTTTGCTTACCATCACAGTAGCAACAACCAAAAAGTGAACACAACTAAAAAATGGAAATGACCACAAGTATTCTTACGTGTGACTCTGTTAGAATGGAAGCTTGTGATTGTCTTTAAAAAAATGAGCTCTGGGTTATGACTTTTAAAAGCTTTCTATCAGGGATGCTCTGATGACCTTGGACAAGCAAAATCAGCAACAGACGTACAAGAAAAAAAACATGGGACATGTTCATAGTTCAAAGATGACACTTTTCTTTTCAAAATGGGCACTCCTGAGGAAGACAAGCGTGCAGGGAAAAGGAAACAAGAGCAACGAGTGAAGGAACGAACACAGCTCCTCCACCTGGCACCACGGTGGCGATCCCCTCGCTTCCGGCGGAAGGGAGATGGAGAAACGCCGCCCGCGTCCACCTCCAACAGGAACCTCCCCAGCCGCTTCCGCTGCGGAGCGCCCCGTGGGCTCCTCCAGCTCCCGGCAACGGGGGAACGCGGGCTAAGCACGGCCTCAGCACAGCGCACTGCGGCCGCCCGGGTCCCTGTGGAGCGGGGGCTCCGCCGAGACCGCAGCACCTTCTCCCCGGATCGCAGCATCGCGGGCCGCCGCCCTCACCCGCCAAGCACTGCGGGCCGGCCCGGGCCCAGGGAGCGGAGCGGCCTCCGGCTGCCCAACCGCGGGGCCCCGGCTGCCCGACCACAGGGCCCGGCCGCAGCTGCCCCGCACCCGCCGGCACAAAGCCAGCCCTACCTCAGCCATCCCGCGCTCCAGGGACATGCCTCGGGACGCAACCCAGCCCCGCTCTGCCCCCGGTCTGGCCCGGCCCCGCTCCGCCCCCGCTCCGCCCCCGACCGCGGCGGGGCGGTGATCAAGCCTAGCAGGGAGCAGGCCTAGCAGGGCCGGTGCGGGCCCCGCTGTGGCGGCTCGGCGGGCGGTGCCCGCGCTGCGCTCAAGGCCGCATGGCGAAGCGGCCGTAGCGTTAATGCAAAGAGCCGTGAAGCGCTGGTGCTGGGGGCCCGCCCTTGGCAGGTCTCACCGTAGGCTCACTCCTGGCGTTCGCAGGGCTCGAGCGCTCCCGAAGCTTGGCGCATAGGCGATGGCAGTCGCATGTCAGCTAACCCAGTCAGGGCCAGGTCGCCAGGTGCTTCATAGGGACTCCACAGCCACGGGGGAGGCCCTCCTGCAGTGCAGTGCGCCGTGCTGTGCACGGACATTGTGTGCTGTGACCACGGTGACAGTAAGGAGTGGTTCCATTCAGTGTTTGCAGCAATGTGCCCTCAGCCTGTAACAAATCTTCACAAGTGCGTTCATTTTCCACATTCCCCGTAGTGCACAGCGTGGCGTGTCCACCTTTTATTTGCAAAGACTATAAATCTCATGACGGTGATATCCAAGCTTCCCTTGGTCGAAGCTATCAATCCTTGAGTTGATATTCAACTTCCTTTCTCAAGCTGCTTTTTACTGTTTTGCTAAGGTGTTGAGATAAGCATATTTCCTTTACATACATTCTAAGCCTATATTTTTAAAGCTCCTTATTACAAGCAATATTCTAAAAAAAAAGGTTATTATTGCAAAGCTGTTTAAATGCTTAGCTACGTGCAGAAAGTTCCTGTCCAGCAGCAACATTCTTAAAACTTTAATTCAGATGCTATTTGCAAACACAGGATAATTTCCAAGGCCTTTTTCCATGCTTTACTCCCACAGTTATTTTTTAGAATTCATCTTTTAAATGTCCCATGATCAGTTTCCACACAAATCACAATCACATGTACACACACTTTCTGTATGTACCTGACACGAAACACAACTTTGTATCTCACAGTGGTGAAGCACAGCTTCTTGATCCTGAAAGAGCAGAGCTTCTTTGCTAGGACACCGGTGCTTCAGAAAATTTTCAAATTTTTAAATATTCTATTTACTTACATTTACTTGGATTGTTTCCTTGTTAATTCGTGACTTAATTTAACCTGTACTTGCTTCCCCTTAAATTACTTTTTTGGTATGGTTTTATGGAAGCTAGCAGGTTAAAAAAATGCAGAAGTACCTACCATAGATCAAACTGTGTTTAGGGAATGATGTGCATAAATGTATAGAGGTATGAGTATAAATAATTCATTGATACAAGAGAGAAGGATTTTTTTTTTCAGTGATTACACTTGTAGGGTAGTTTATCAATTAATTTAATATTCTTTTTATTCTGTACTTAGTAGAACAAATTAAAAACCAGCATTCACAGTGTATTTTGTGTGTGTAGCCCTTGTGTGAGGTATCCTTAGGATGACCCACACGTTTTCCAGAGCTGCAGCTGAAAGGTGCGAGGTCCCAGGCTGGCTGGACATGAGCATGGGCAGGGACTGCGGCAGAAGGAACAGTTCCAATAACTGGACTGCTTGCAGTTCAATCGCTCAAGAAATTCCTTTGTCAAACAAATGGCTTGGGAATCTTGCTGTATCACTGCTCTCAGCCTGGCGGCCTAATCCTCGGTGGTATGGCCGGAGCTCAGGCTTTCAGCGGAAACCACGGGGGGCTTAGTGCTCCCCGCCCCCAGCGCCCCGTCCCGGCGCTGTCGCCGCTCAGCGGTGCCGGCGGGTGCGAGGGGCGCGGCGGCGGCGAGTTCCCGTGTGCTGCCGGCGTGCTCCGCTGCCCAGCTCAGCTCACGGGGACCATCCCAGCGCCACCGGAGCCACTGCCAGACGCGCCGCGTCCCCGCCGGAGAAGGAGCGAGGCCGTTCCCCGCGCATCCCCGCAGCATCATGACTCTTCAGGTAGGCGCTTCTGCATCTGGGGAGACAGAGGAGAGGGATGCGCTGTGTGTCTGTGTAATGCCGCGCTGGAGACTGTAGAATTTCTTCCGCATGAGGATTTTTACTGCAAAATCAAGGTTACCTTGTGGCAAGGGAAGTCTGCCTAAACCCTTGGAGGTTAAATAGTGCATTGCTTTTCACAAGTGGAGGATGAGAAGCAAGCTGGTTAATTTGAACTGTTTCATGCGTCATGTAATATTTTGGATTTTTTTTTTCTCGGGTCATGTAATTTTACCTGTTCAGAGTATGCCTGGATTATGTTTCTTCAGGTGTGCATCTGAGTTTGCTAGGAGTGAGTTAGACATGGAAAGGCAGGTACATATTTATGTTTTTAGGATCTAGCTGGTTGCTTGGAGCTGTTAAAGGAGGAGGGAAATTTCTAACACTGAGACACTGTTATATGTGCATTTGGGAAGCGTAAATAATTTTTAAGGAAGTTGTGTGTATTTTTTAGGGTGTATGCATCTTTGGACTGCTACATTTTTATAGGCTTGTGTTTTGGTAGAAGAGCTTCTACTTTCTTACCTTCTGGCTAGAGAGAGAGCTTCCTTTTACATACTCTCTGATAGTAGCTTTAAATAGCTGTTGAGGAAATTATCTTTATTGCTGGCTTTTAGCCTCCTACCTTTGTGGGAAGCTATGAATACTTCCCTTGTCTTGGCCATGTCCTGATAGATTAAGCTGATTTTCTTCTTTAGGCTTTCCTATTATCCCTTTCACTTTCAAGATTTGCAAGCTCTTCTATCCCTGTCTCATTATGTCTGTCTCAGCTTAGTTAGTGTGCATTTTGCAAAGAGTGAGCAGCACAATGCTCTGACCTAGATGCAGGGAGTGCACTGCCAGCAGCTTAGCAATTTTCTTCTGAGCTGCAATTATGCTGAATAGCACAGAGGTTTCATTGTGCTGTGTTACAGCTAAGAAGAAATCTCTTTCTTCAGTGGGTCAGAATTGCCAAATCTCAAACATAACACCACCTTAGCATAAGTAATAATTGCTGAAATTACAGATTGTTTTATTCTGCATTGAACTCAGTCTAGAAAGTGAATTTATTAGCCTGATGATTAAGCAATGAGCCATAAATTATTATAAGAAAGAGCTGAATGCAGTATGATACACTGTTCCATAGCTGTATACAGTTACACTTTCACATAAAAATCAGTGGTTGAAATTTTAAGATGCTGTACACATTCTGCATTACACATTATAGAGCTTTTTTGTCCACATTGGTTTGGCTGTCAGTTACCAACCATATCCATAGTTTTACTGAATCTGGCTGTATAGGAATGAGGACAAATGAATAAAATAATGTTCTGTTTAGTGAGGCTGAAAAATATTTAGAAGTTTTGCAAACTGGTAATATATTCTGCTGAAAATGAAGAATTCATTCAAGCTTTTTTCTTTGCAAAAAGGCAGTGTCTGATAATAGTCTGATAATTTGTGCTTTTGTCTTTAAGACACATGTGTACGTTTATGTCTGTATATATTTTTATGCTTTTTATTTGAGGAGTTAAAGGGAATTTTATCAGCACATGATTAAAAGGAAATTATGTTTTTACAGGCTGCTCATAAGCATGTTGTGTAAGCAGGCAAATCCTAAGCAACAGTCTGTGCAGAATGATTGGCTAGAGGGGGATAAAGAACAAAGTTTTAGTATTTAGATTTAATTTCTGCACCTTTCTTGCTCTGTAAGATATGCCATTGCAAATCTTTAAACTATATTTTGGTAGTTGCCTATAGATGCAAATAGAATAAAATTATTGGAAAATAAGGTTATTAACTTAATGGTTTCCTTATTTTTTTATCTTTTGTCTCGTACAATTGACCAGGGCTTCTGGTTCATTCTTACTGTGAAGTTGTCATGGTTTAACACTACCCAGCAAATAAGTGCCATGCAGTTCACTTGCTCACCCGCTTCGCCTACAGTGGGATGGGGAGGAGAATCGGTGCTGGGGAGAAGGGAGAGGAAGCAAAAACTCATGGGCTGAGATAAGAATAGCTTAATAATTTTTTTAAGAAGTAAAATACAGCACTGTGAGAGTAGTAAGGAGAGAGAGAGAGAGAAGGAAAGAGAGTGCATGTTCAATTAAACCCAGGAGAAGCAAGTGATGCGCAGATTGATCACGACCAAGGGTAGTGCCCATCCCTGAACAGCAGTCGGTCCATTTTGGCCAGCTTCTCCCAGTTTCTACACTGGGCATGGATGTTCTGTGGTGTGGAATATCCCTTTGGCCAGTTTGGTCAGCTGTCCCAGAGGTGTTCCCCTCCCTTCCCCAGATTCTTGTGTAGCTCCTCACATTCAGAGTGTGAGACACTGAAAAGTCCTTGGCTCAGTGCAAGCACTACTCAGCAACAAGCAAAGCATCAGTTTTAAATACATAAATAGCAATAAATAACAAATCAACATTATTCTCATCCTGCATCCAAAACACTGTCCTGTACCAGGTACTAGGGAGAAAATCAATTATTACTTCAGACAAAACCAGGACAGAAGTTTAGATCAGAAAACAATTCCAGACTTGTGAAAGATTTTCACAGATTTGAATGGTCCTTGTACATCAGTGCTGGCAGAAGCTCACGTGCGATAGTAACTTATTTAAACTTTAAACAATATGGCAACCTAGTTGTGGTTTATTATTGATACAAATTTTAAATCTTACAGTTAACAGAGTCCTGCTTTTGTTTGCACGTGTGTGGCTAATACTAAGAGATGTCTGGGATGGAGGAGGCAGTCATAGTTATAGTTAAGAATGTCACATTTCTGATATTTGGATTAATAATGACATATTTATTTTAATAAAATTGTACCTATTGAAAAAACCCTTGAGCAGTAGGTCATCACATTTATTTTCGTAAGTGAATGCCCATCCCTTTTATACATCTGTACCAATAGTGTGACTTTAAATGCTTTGCTTTGAAGAGCATCAAATATGTACAATTCCAGTTTCTTTGAACCACTATTTTTAATTCCTTGGTAAGGTAGTTTGCTGATTTTGTTTCCCCTCATTAAATGCTTCTCCATTATAAATGCTGTACATCTCCTAAAAACACTGTTAGTGCGTAAGAGATTTTGTGTAATTAGACTTGCCTTGCTACCTTAGTACAAAACTCCCTAATAACCTAATGCTGCAGTGCCTGGAACACTGCACAGCAGCGTGGCACGGCTGGAGTGACTCAGGGGAAGGCTGGGCTGTAAATTCAGAGCATGTGAGTTCCTCTGCAATCCCCATGTCCTTGCCTCTTCCCGAGGTGAGCACAAGTGGAACAGGCCTGTTTTCATGGAAGGATAAGGCACCTGACTGTCAATAAAAGCCCCATGAGCAGTCTCACAGGGACTGTGAGTTCAGACTCCTGCTTGTGGCAGTGTGTCTGTCCTCTCCCTGCTCCTAGGCTGAAAGCACTCATGCTGTGCCTAAGACATAGGGCAAGGTGCTTCTGCCCCAAACCCCAAATTCTCTGCCTGTGCTGGTGTGACTTCCTGGCCCCAAACATGTGGGTTCACCATTTTGGGTTTGCTGCTAAAAGGAACAATAGTGTTAT
This sequence comes from Onychostruthus taczanowskii, assembly GCF_017590055.1. Classification (NCBI taxonomy): domain Eukaryota; kingdom Metazoa; phylum Chordata; class Aves; order Passeriformes; family Passeridae; genus Onychostruthus; species Onychostruthus taczanowskii. The sequence goes on along the minus strand of NW_024500349.1, from coordinate 4,893,328 downwards.
TTACTTACTTATTATGGGTCTCAGCAATTTTTGGTGAAAAATTAAAACTGAGCATAACATCTGAACTTGTTGAAGTATTTCACGTGGTTGTAGCAAATCCAGGTACAGTTGCTGTGCAGAAGGAGACCAAGAGACAATACAGCATAAGAAGAAAAAATAGGATTGCAAGATTTTCACAAAAGCAAATATTAATATTACCAAAAAAAACCCAAAAAGCTGAGAAGGGATGCTGTAAGGCTATTTCAACATAATTGATTCAGCTTTTATATGTACTCTAGAGCACACAGTTTTGGTTTATCTAAATTACATATAGCATATATACATAGCATATGAATGTATTCTGAGCTATTTAGTTTTTTTATTCTAGAAAAATCCTGTACTTGTTTTGCAGCACTCTCAAATACTTGATTGGGGAAAAAAATCTACAGTGTTCTTAAAAGAAATCAGACACAAAAAGTTGGGCTTAAAGCTTCATGTTTTTCTATGGTTTTATGGTATAGTTGTATCTTAGTAACATTGAAAATTATTTTTATTAAAACAGGAACAAACTACATAAGTAATTACATGTTTTAGAATATAAAGTTTTAGATTTAAAAATATAATTAGGAAGTAATTTAATCTAGAATTTAGTGCACAAACTGCCAAATCATATACTTTATTGAATGGCCAAGTGTCAGATCTTTAAGAAGACAAATGGCACTTGGAATCTGTCTAATTCTCAGAAGAATTGTTATATTCAAAATAAACAGGAGCACTTCACAAACTAAAACAGTCATTATTAATTTTAGCACACCAATTCTTCTCTGTACTCCTCCATCCACTACTGGGCATTTGGTTCAGGGAGGCCTTGGGAATCTCCCAGATACTTCTGCTTGTCATTTATGCAAGCACTGAGGTTCTCACTGAGTTGGAAGATTATTTGTTAAAAAGCATCTGCATTGCTGCAGGATTTTGGTCTTTTCCTTTCATTTCACTTCAAGGGTGCTATGAACTGACAGACCTAGAGATGCGTATTGTCATAATGAATCCTTTCCATCTATTGTTTTGTGAATTTACAGGTGCAGTTTAAAGAATATTCAAGATTTAATTGCTGTTTTGCAGGGAGCTAGAATGCCTTTTTAATCACACATCATGATTTTTTTTAAAACATTCCTTTTAAATGCACCTTTCTGCCTGCTGTTCCTTGTTGCAACACTGCTATTACAGATGCACATCCTCCTGTGGCGAGCACTTCTGTTCTTAGAAGGCTTGTGCTTTCCCTTTGCGGGTTTCATACAGCAATTAAAAATTTGCAAAAAATTAGGAATTCCTCAGAAGTTTGTATCTGGCCAATCTCATTAGCCAAACCAAATTTCCAGACCAAAATAAAAAGTGAATTCCATCTCAGGAGGCAGAGATGACTCACTTGGTGGTAGAGTGGCCAAGTTTCGGTGCAGGAAACTGCAGTGCACTCAGCTCCCTGTCCTTACCCTGTTTTGCCAGCTGCTCCTGCCTTAATGCAGCCACCAGCTGGTATGTCCTTATGTCAATGAATATGTAGTTTCATGATTCCAGGGAGGGGCCTTTCTGTGAGGAAAGGTGCTTGAACATCACTCTCTAATTAAATTACAACTCATTTTTCCTTCTTAAATTTAAAAAAAGAAATAACCTTTCTCTTGTACTTTGTTTAAATACAGAATGCTGCAGTGAACCTAGCTCTCATTCATATTTGCTTATTTCCATCACCTGGTCCATCCAGCACAGTCACTTGCCAAGGAGAAAGGCATCAATTAAGGAGACAAACATGCATTAGGTTTTCTTAAAAAAAAAAAGAAAAAATCAAATCTTTCCTGTATAAAGAAGCACAGTGCAGACTTCAGTGATTTAAACAGAGCCACAATACTCATGCTGAAATCACTGCTGACTTTTACACAAACTTTTAAGCTGAAATAGTGTGTTCATGCTGGCCAGATGCCAGGCACCCACCAAAGCCACTCACTCACTCTCTTCTGCAGCTGGACAGAGGAGAAAAAATTTAACAAACGGTTCATGAGTTGAGATAAGGACCAGGAGAGAGATGGCTCATCAAATACCATTGAGGGCAAAACCGGGCTCAACTTAGAGACATAAAGCCTCTGTTAATCTGTTACCACAGAGGTGTTACTAACATTTCTAATCCGCCTGGCCTTGCCCAGCAGCACATCCATCTCTGGAGTCGCCTGGAATTGGCTCTGCTGGACATGTTGGAAGCTTCTGGCAGCTTCCCATGGAAGCCACCCTTTTAGCCAGCCCCCCACCCCAACAACCAAAAACCAGGCCATGCAAAACCAATACACCTGGTTTTGTACATTTTAAATATTTGTGCAGGATATACTGTACCTCTGTAAATGCAGATCCAACTAAAAGGGTAAAATAATTGTTGAAACCAGCATATAGCATGTTAAAACGCTTGTATTATTCTGCATTAGCGTAATGCGATGACCTGATGGGTCTGTAGTACTCTAAAAAATTTGTCTCTCTCTGAAATGTTCTGGGCATGAAACAGAGTGTCTTAGCCTGAGACATGCTTTATACTGAGAAGAGCTACAGCCTCAGGTTGATGTGAGTGTGTGATGCACAGTGATGAAAGGAGTAAATTTACACTTTACTCTGGTGCTCTCCTGTGTTTTAGAGATGGCTGTGGAAGATGGTCCTGGCAGTAGCTCATCTCCATGAGGCAACTCTGTGCCAGGTGTTGGTACCTACTTCCCTGTCAGCAGAGCAGAGAAAATGGAGGGTGATTTGGGCAGTACCACTCAGAGGGGATTTGAGCTCCACCACTTGAGCCAACACAGTGTAGGCAGGGTCAAAACCATTCAGAGATTACTGTGGGATGTAAAGTTCAGTGAATGGCTTCATACCTCCAGTATGACTGTAAAAGACATATATGCATAAATTGTGGAGGCTGCCCCTATCAGCCATACAAGCCTATATCCCTTTCTAACAATGTACATATTTATGAAGCTTCTTTCATGGGAAAAAACTTTGTCTGATTGCTAAACTCAAGTGATTCATTGAGACTATCTAATGATACTACTGTGTGTCTTGTAACTCATGTTTTAAAAACACCCCTTGAGAGGAAAACCCTTTCTGTTCTTTCATCAGGCTGACTTTGATGGTGCTGCAGAAGATGTAAAAAAATTAAAAACAAGACCAACTGATGAAGAACTGAAGGAACTATATGGATTCTACAAACAGGCTACTGTTGGAGATATTAATATTGGTATTAATATATATACCTCACAATTACTCTCATATCTTGATAAAATCAATCTAATGTTATGTAAATCTGTATGATAACCAAAACTATGCATTTATTTTGGCAGAATGTCCAGGAATGCTAGATTTGAAAGGCAAAGCCAAATGGGAGGCATGGAACCTGAAAAAAGGTGTTACACCAATTAAATTTACATCCTGTAGTCAAGTTTATAGGATGACAAATGAGGAAAGGTAATGACTCCTACTTTCCTTTGCAGGTTTATCAAAGGAGGATGCCATGAATGCCTATATCTCTAAAGCAAGAGCAATGGTAGAAAAATATGGGATCTAGACTATTCAAAATAATTTCCACTAATACTTAACTCTTCAGTAGCTAATGAACTAACTCTGTTGAGAAAAATGCAATACTAACTCCTTATTGTGAGGTCTGACACTAACATCTTTTAAGCATAAGCTGTTTGACTGTAAAGGGTATTTACATATATAACCTATTTTTAGCTTGTATATTAATCTAAATAAATTTGAATTGAATAAATGAAGCTTTCTGTGAGAATTATGGATTTTTGTTGGTATTAAATTATATTTAGCATTTTGACAGGAGCAGACAAACAGAGAAGCTCTAACAGTAGAATAACATAGACATAATTTTTTTGCAAACAAGGTTATGGAATAAAGTGAAGAGTTTGTACATGTGCAAGAGAAGGAAAAGATGAAACCTTTTTTAAGACCAAAGCCAATGTTTGTTTTCAAAACATCAGGAAAATTCCCCCTTATAAAGGATTACAGACAAGGAACAGAACAACTTTGAGGGGTAACTTTATGCAATGTAGAGAAAGAAGTGACTTATTACAAATTGCTGTGGACTAACCTTACACATTCTGCTAATTAAAATTGAGGGAAATACTCATAGACCATTTTCTATGCTTCTTGTGATGTGTTTTATCAAGAAGCTTTCATTAGATGGTTTCAGCAGGTAAAGGTGATCTCCAGGAAGCTCATAAAAGGAAGTATCACCACTTGTTAATTCTTGCCAACCTAAAAAAGATATTCAAAGTGTCAGAGAAATGTCAACTATTGTGATCATTTTTTTATAACTATTTAAAAGCTATAATTTAATAATTATTTTAAATCCAATATCAACTTTTTGGTTCATATATTGAAAGTACTCTGTTGATTTGTTTCCTTTAAGAAGGAGGTAGACTCCAGAAAATTCTAATTAATGGGTGCAATACAACAAGAAAATGTGTAAGTAAGAGGAAAGTAATAAGAGAAAAACCATTTAAACAAAGTACCTTTTGCATCATATATTTTATCATCAGACCCACAAAAGTAGGTAATATCACAAGAGAAGGGGGTATTCATTTCTGTCTTCTCAAATCTGTGAACATAAAAGTAGTCATAGAACATTCCATAAGATATGTATATTTGAAATTTGCTTCCACATACAAAAAAGGTTTTTTGTTCTTCTCCAAAACTTAACAAATTTCAGGAGTTAGATTATACAGAACATCAGGAAAAGAAAATGCTCTGGAAGTTTCTTAGCTCCTTAACCTACTGCAATTAGATATAACATTGTAAAGAAAGAATGACCCAATAGTTAGGGAAAAGAAAGACCTTCATCCTGCAATAAAAATTCTTACCTACAATAAATAATGATGTTACCTACTTATATACAAGTTCTAACATTTCAGCATCTTTCAGTGTCAGATTCCTAAGACCAAAATGGGTCCCACATCCAAGAATGTCCTTGTTTTTGCCAAGGTAAGAAGCCTTAACCACTCAGCTACATGAACTGTCATGTAATGTCCAGTGGGGACCACAGTTCAGACACAGGAAGCTGGTTGCTGCCTGAGTGCCCAGAACACAGGGATTCTTTTTCTGGTTAGGCTAGAGGACCTTGTATCTGGAGGCTGAATGCAGTGTTCCTGAAGGATGATGAGCAGAGGTTGTTAATCTCAGAAAACAATAAAAGACACGAGAATATTCTTTTAGTAGCTGCTAACTTTAGATCGTAGGTAGAACTGTAATTCTGCCATGACAGGTTCACTACTGCAGTAACAGTTGTGGTTGCTGCAGTACTCAGTGTTTCATCTAGGGCTTAAATACCAGAAAACAAATAGAAAAGCACACAAAGGAAAAAAACTATGTTTACTGTTTCTTATTCTTTTTATAATAGAAATGAGAACAAGTTACTAAGAAAGAAAAAAGAAAACATGATCAGACAGAAATAAAAATATAAAATACAAATACAGAAGTAACACAAAGTTGTAAAACTTACGAAAATGTCTGAAAAAGTCTAGCGTCTTCTTTGAAAGTAAGCGCCGTATCTCTCCAAATGTCTTCATCGTGTGGGAGCTCAAAATTTCCTCCTAGAATCTCCATAATTGCAAGAAGGTCATTGCTTCCATCAGGTAGGACTATGCTTTTGACGGCAAGATATGCTGCAGACTGTCAGTATCAAAGCAGATCAGATGTTGTATATAATATACTTTAAATAACTTTTTCATTAAAATTATTTTAGTAAAAAGTACAATAATTTTCCGGCTCCAGAATACAATGGCTGATTCGTTTAACAATCACAGAGAACGCTTCATGGAAAGGATTAGTAGACTGTGCTTACTGTAATTACAAACTATGAGTGAGCCAAGTACTCTGTACTTCTGAAACTTATATAAATAACAGTAAATATTACTTTGTTCAAGCTTGACTCTTACTATTGAAATACAACTAGTAAAATAATCTAAGAGAAAGAAAAACCTAGCACTGGACATAAACATGGCTAATGTAGGACTGAAGAAACCAACTGATTATGGAAATTTGTGGGAATAACAATTGCTTGCATTAATCACTAGCTGATAGGGCTGTTAAGAAGCCTTAGAAACTGAAGAACAGAAATAGCAAATGCTGACTGAGGACAGGACTGGAAAAATGCCACTTCACTACTGTTTTTCTGAGAAAGACTAGCAGAACCTCAGAAAAAAACTGATTAAAAGTCGTACAAAGAATGAGGAGAGAGAAAAAAATGGGACAAATGTACTGAGGGCTGATGCAGCAGGTTTATGAAAGACTGGGTAAAGACAGTTACTTCACACATTACACAGTAAGGAGGACCACTCAGAATGTTGGTTTGATTATTTTTGAGTGTTAAGCCAATGGCCATACTAAATAACACAATATTCAAAAAAGTTTAGTTTAAGGATTAGTTAGTTTAAGCATTAATTAGTCACAGCATTAGTTTAAAGAGATTGTTCTCCCAAGGCTAAGGTTAGCAGCAGTGAATATCACATATTCTGCATCTACCTCAGAACACTTTTCACTCCATAGATTCTGAAGAAATGTTAATTTTTTTTAAATAAAAACTAGTCTGCATACCATACTGTAAAATATTATTCTTACTCTTAGTAGCTAATTTATGGTTCTGTTTCATAATGTTAATGATTATGTAGCTTACATTTGGGGAATGTGCTGCTGACATGAAAAGATGGACTGGCTCCAGTCCGTACTTTTCTTTCAAATGAAGTGCAACGGCAAAACTCGTGTAAGTTCCAAAACTGCAGCAAAACAAGAAATTAAAGCAAAGTAAGTAAAAACATACACAAAAACTGGAAAATATAAACATTATTTTCAGTGCTAACTGGCTATATTGAACAATTGCTGAAACAGTCTATGACATGCAGATTATAATGATATTAGTTTATTGACATGAATTCCTACACAGTCTAATTTTGCAAATGCGACCTTTTCATATTCTCTTTATTTTAATAGTCTCCTTAATTTTCAATAAGAACAGTTATTTTGAATACTTGAGACTCAGCAATCTTTAAAATCTGTGTTTCATAAATGGTTCACCCCCTGCATTCACATATATCAAGCACTGGCACAAATATTAACAATAAATGCAATTATAATTGATTAGAAACACATGTTCAGATGTTGCACCTGAAGGTATAAATAAATAACCAGAGTCTTTGAGTGCAACTGCATGTTTTAGGATGACTTTACAGAAGATCCTTGCAGAAGCATATTTTTCCTACAGGTTTTGCAAATAAAAACAAGTAACTCTCTACTCCTAGAGCTCAGAAATAGAAGCTCCTTCACCAGGGTATCCAAAAATGTATATATTTTTACCTGTGACCAAAAAATGCAAATGGTTTTTCTTTCAATTCTTTTAACAAAACAGTTGAAATTTCATTAACTACACTTGTCATGTCTTTTGCAAAAGGCTCCCCAAGACGAGTTTCTCTTCCAGGAAGCCTTATACAGAACACTGCAGAAGAGGTGAAGGAAGGGAGGGAAAAGAATTATAGTTATTCCAAACAGATACAGTAAAATAATTTAAATTAAGTTTTTAAATTATTCTGCAGAATATACATACTACTTTAATTAACCTTCTTACAGTTGATATACAGGTTGTGCACTTGCTTGCTATTGCTGCTACTGTGATTTAATCCTGCAAGAGATCAGGTTTCCACCCTTCATTTAGTCTCAGTGTTGCTCCTCCAGCTGATCTGATTGATAAATGCCTTGGGTCAGAATCCACAAGATCCTGATTTCAGCTGAGATTTGAAAGCAACTTCATTGTTACAAGTTTTAGTAACAACCACAAATTCATTAACTTCAATAATAGTAAGTTTGAGGGCTGTGTAAAGTACATCCTTTCACAGGCAGCATTAGTAAGTGAAACTATATTTGAGTTGTATAATCCCTATTTTCTTCTTTGTCAGCTCTTCAGCACTGCACATGGGAAAATGTGGAATCATAGTGCAAATTGGTGGATGTTTATAGTTACATTTATAGTTATTTATAGAGAAGAAAATTTATATGCTTTTACTATTTTCCTTTCAAGACTGAGGATTTTTTTCTCACTGTTTAGTAAGGAATGAATAGATCAGAAAAAAAATGTTTATTTTTTTCAAATCTCCTTGATATCATGCATACTGCTAGTTATGTAGAAGTAATGGGTCAGACACAAAGAGATAGACTCTTCTAGAAGAGACAGACTAAACCACAACCTAATACCATAGATACCAGTACAGAAAAGTGTGCATCTTCTATACTTTCTGCAGAAACCATCCCTGAAGGAACATGCTGTGCCCTGACTTTATTCGTCTGCATCTGCACTTGGTGCTAGGCCATTTCCTTAGTAACTTTCTTGGAAGTAGTACCAGTGGACAAAACTTTTTTTGTTCTTCTTTTTTGTTTTTTCCCCTAATTTCAAGGAAAACTCAATGTTCAACTGCTTACCAGAAAGTATACTTCCATTTAGAGGACTGGTAAAACTGCAATGGCAATGCTCATGAATATGAAATTTTTCTTTATGGAAGGTTTTGAAAATGGCCTTGGTTCTTCTTAAATAGATCAAGCATAGATCTTTTTAGTGCTGATGTATCTTGTGAGCAATGAGAATTACTTCATAGTGTAACTAAACATCATTTCACTGTCATAAAATTCATAGATTAAATTTTAGTTTTGATACAAGAAGTACAAACACTGGATAAGAGATAGTCTGCAGCCTCTCAAAATTAAAAATAGTTTTCTTATCTTCACTGTTAACCTTGCTGAAGACTGGCTTATCAACAATATTCAGTGTAGTTCTGTTTCTGAATCATACCAGTAGTGTCTGAAGCAGTCAAGCATACTATACTCTTGTGAAATATAGCTCTGAGGATATAATTTTTTCACTCAATCAAATATAATTTGATTCAAGGTGGTACAGAAAATGTACCCTAGTGGAAGTGCTAGTTCCTAATGAATGCTAGTTCCTTCCTTTCTGGAGAAGACACATTGGATAAAGATTGTGGTGCTCTCAATACTATTACATTCCATTAAAAAAATCTGGCTAATGTGTATTTCAGAATTGCTTAACTTCTCCTGTAGCTACAAAATGACTAACCTTCAACTGAGTCGTTGAAGAGTCTGCCCCATTGAGCAAGCTGTGAGGTTCCACTTCCAGCCCATGGAAAGCAAATCAGTCTACAAACAGCATCTGGCTTTTTTTGTACACAAGCAACCAGCTTTTCCATTTCTTAAAAAAAAAAAAAACAACAACAACAAAACAAAACAAAATCAACCAAAAAATACCCATCATTCTAGAACAAGACTCTTCAGATATAGGAAACTTAGAGTGAATTAAGTCTAAATTGAAACAAGGGTGTAATAGTGTCTGTCATCAAAACTGCTTGGGTTACAACAACTATCTCCTAGATGTGAGATAACCTTCCTGCAACACTGTAAACCAGTTCTGCTTTTATAAATGATGGTAGAATAGTATTGGGTAATACCCTTAGTTAATATTTGCTCAGTCACTGACCACAACAAACATTGCAAGCAGCAAAATAAATTGTTAAGGGATTTTAGGAAGATCATTTAAAACATATGGTTTCAGGATATACACAAAAATCAAAGGTCCATCTGAAGAACCTAGAAAACACAAGGACCACCTAGTTCAATGTTCTCTCTATCACAGTGGTAAAATAGATGTCAAAGGCACAGTAAGATGTCATTTCTTTATATATATAAAACGTCTATGAATTATTCTTCATGTATTTTTCCAGTCTCCCCTTGAACAGTTGGCATCCATAACATCCTCTTGCAATGAGTTGCACAGCTCCACTGTCTGATGCATGAAGAATGAATCCCTTTTTTGGTTCCAGTGGCTCAGAGAGTAACCCAAGTCAAAGCTGTAACTGAGATGCAGACTCGTCACCAGCTGTGCCTGATCATGCTGCTGATGAGACAATCTGTCCCTTCCCGGCTTCTTGGAGCATAATGCTCTACCCAATCTTTTACTCAGCACTAGCAACTACATAGCTGTGTAGTAAGAGCACATTGTTTATCAAACTGTAAACTAATCCTGTAATTTAGTTTGCACCTACATCAGTCTCACCATCCTCCTGTTGAAAATGAAAGGAGTCTTTTATGACCTTTTTGGAAGCTTTCACACGCTTCATCCAGCTGGACAGGTGCATGCTGATATCACATATACAGCCACAAAGTTTGGATGCAAATGACACATCTGTGCTAACCTAATGGAGTAATTTGCCTTTAAGGATTATTTTACAACTCTCCCTGAAATAAAGAACCTGCAGAGTCTGTCTTACTGGTTTGAAAGATACATTCGGCCAATCTAATTTTCATTCACAAAAAAAAAAAAAAAAAAAAAAAAAAAAAAGGCCACAAACAAGAAAGACCTATTACATGAATACATAATCTTCTTTGGAGTGCAGTTGAATCTCAATTTATTTGAAATCTAATCATATCTGGTTAGGGAAATGTCTCTTTTCTCTTTTTTTACAAGACAAGACAGCAATTTTTAAAAATTTATTATTATTTCCAAACTGTCTTTATATTTTCATCTACTTCCACCTATTGGCCTTATACCTGAGATCTAACTTTGACCCTATTATAACAAAAAGAGGATACAAAAGAATTCTTCTGCAAAATCAAGATTTTTCCTAGATTGTAAGCTTTCAAGAAAACCAAGCTTTTATTTTATTCCCTATAAATTTTAAGTCAGATGCATGATCAGATGATGATCTGATGAATTAATGGCAGAAAAATATACTTTAGAGTGTTCACAATCAAAAAGAATGTTTCTTTATTGAACTATCGGCAAAGAAATGGCTCAGTCAGTGAAAAAAAAGAAAACCCCCATTGAATTTTAAGAAAGTATTTCCTGGCTTTTTTTCTCTTCATGTGTAGAATAAGCTGAAAATAAAATTCTAGTCTGACAGAGAGATGTATAAAAGATTAAAAGAGATTTAAAGATTTAGAGATTTAAGATTTAAATCACAGAACAACTTAGGCTGAAGGGGACTTTTAGAGATCATGCAGTTCAAATTTTCTCTTGTTAGGTATTGATTATCTCCAAGGATGGAGACTACAATCTCCCTTGGTAACCATGTTCCAGTGTTCAATCACGGCTCATAGTGAGGATACTTTTCTATCTAAGTGCTTGTTGTCCCTTGTATCCACAAGTCTTCTTTTTGCTGAGTACAGCCAAGAATAACCCGGCTCTGCCCATCCTTCTTTTAGGCAGGTGAAGACATCTTCATTTGGCACTCCCCTCATAAGACAAAACCAATTGTCTCAGACTCTCCTGTACACCACCCACTCCAGTCACAATCACAGGGGACCATGCCACGCTCACTTCAGTATTTCAATATCCTTCTAATACAACAGAATTCAAAACGGACCCAGATGTGGTATGCCAAAGAAATTTTGGATTATTTTTCAAACATGTTTTTGAGACAGGCTTTCAGGGCATTATGACCTTTTTATATGAGCTCTATTTATTGTCATGGCATCACCTTATAGTAGGTGGACAAGCGTTAATTGAAAAGCACAATTGAAAACACAAGCAACAACAAAACTGCTTTCACACTGACCAGCTGCTAGGACAAATGGACCAACAGCCCCACCCTGCAGGGAACAGAAAGCCAAAGGTAAAGAAACACCAAGTGCTTGCAGCACAGGGCTGCAAGATATTTCCCCAAGGAAGAAGCTTTTGTGAACTGCAGGAGTGTGGTATTTGCCAGTAGGGCAGTCCAGGACCTAAGAGGCCTCTCAGGTATCCAGGAACTTGCAAACCCTACATGGCAGACCTGTGTCATTTGTGCATACATGAGTTAACCCCTTGTCTGCAGATTCTGGAAGCCAAGGGAAAAGCAACCCTTTCCCAGGTGGCAAGTAAATTCAAGTCTAAAAATCTCATAAAATTTAGATTTAAGATAGTCCATTCACCTCCCAGCAATAAGCACAGAAGTAAAATAGTGAGCCTGGGAGTCAAATTATCATACCTACCATCATTCATGGTAGGTATGGAGTCTGTTATCAAAGTTGCTGGATTGCTTACAGCTAGGCATGTATCTGAGACACCTGGCTGGGCACTGACCACTGGGTATCTGCAATCCTGTCATAACAGAGCTGTCAGGCTGTAGGACAGTTAGGCAATATAATCCCCTACTGATTTTATCTTCACAAGAGAAACACAGTTTGTGTAACTGATAGACACCAACGTCTCAGTGTTCTAAATATTGTAACACAGTTGAAATTTTTTATTTCTGCATCTGTATCAGTACCTTATGTATTACTGTATCACACACATTTGGCTACATTCATTATTCAAATAATTCTTTTAAAAAGTTTAAAAATGTTTTTCAGGGTAAGCATTTAAACCTTCTGGAAAATTACAGGTTTATGAAAAGAGGTGTCCAGTTAGAGAGAAAACACACCTGTTACATGCACTGTAATATTTATTACATGTTTTTGCGGATTTATATCCCTAAAAGTTTTCTTACTCAGCAAACGCAGTGGTGTGATCATCCATTTAAGAGACAGGAAAATACATAAACCACAAGAAAAAAAAAAAAAAAAGTGGGAAGCCATATCTCAGTAGCTCCTGAGTTCAGAAAAATACTGATGTTTGCTTCTTGAAAAATAAAGACTTCAGGAAATCTTTTGCCTTTAAACCTAGATGCATGGGAAAAAAAGGCATGGAGCATATCCATCTCATTAGTCATCTTTTTCCCAATAACATATCTCTCATAGCTACATTTTTAGCAGACTATATTTGAAATTGGTTCACGTCATTGCTAACATCTAAAAGCTGCTGATGAAAAAAAATTTGTGTCATTACCAAGTGAAATACTGTCCTCCAGAAAGCTGTTTACCCATCCCTTTACTTCATCTTGAAAAAAAAAAAAATCTAGGACATTATTACAGAGAAACTTATTTGTGGAACACTTGCATCTGATAAGCTCAAAGCATCCCTAATGCAAAATTATTGAAATAAATATTAAAGTCACACAACATGCATTCTCAACATGGACTTTACTACTTGGACCTTCCAGGGCGTTGAAACTGCCAAATATACAGACCGTGTGGATGCTTCAGAAACAAACACAAGGAGCAGTATAATCTCCCCTCCTTTCCTACTGCTGCTGCTGTCATCCTAGTTCTGCTGTGGTACAACGACCCAACCTTTGCTCTGATGTTTGAGGAAATCATTCAGTTGAGAGGAGGAGATCTAAAGCAGTCCATAGAGTTGAATTATGAAAGGTAAGAGAGATAAAATTGGAGAGAAAGGCTGGCACACAGGGATGGCACTAGGCAAGTAGCTCCACAATCAAGAGGAAAGACATCAGTGTGGAAAGATAATTACCATCTCAAGGGAAAAAAGGAGTTGGGAGATTGCAACCTCCTGTTTAGTATCTTTATTGATAATCTGGATGAGGGGATTGAGTGCACCCTCGGTAAATTCTCAGACAACACCATGTTGGGTGGGAAGTTGATGTGCTGGACATCAGGAAGGCTCTGCAGAGGGATCTGGACTGGGTGGATCAATGGTCCAAGGCCAATGGTATAAGATTCAAGAAGACCAAGTGCTGATTCTTGCTCCAGGGTCAAAACAACCCCATGCAGCACTATAGGCTTCAGGAAGAGGTCAGTATATAAAGTGGAGGGAATAAGGTGGAATGGGGGAACGTTTTAAATGATGGGTGTTTGTCTTCCCAAGCAGTTGTTATATGACAGAGCTCTACTTTCCTTGGGATGGCTGAACACCTGGCCATGGGAAACAGCAAATTAATTCCTTGTTGATTTGCTTTTCTGTGTAGCTTTTGATTTCCCTACCCATGAGATTTCTAACTTTTACTCATCTGATCCTCTCCCTGCTCCCACTGGTAGGTGAGTGATTGAGAGGTTGTTGCATGGGGCTTGGCTGCTGGCTGGAGTTCAACCATAACAGTAGGTAATGGGAAGCCATTCTGGCAGCAAAGACAGAGAGTAACAAAGACAAACAGAAGCAACAAACGCTGCTGCAGGTGCAAAGAGGAAAGAAGTCACAGAATCACTAGGTTGGAAGAGACCTTCAAGATCATTGAGTCCCACCCAGCCCTAACATCTTAACTAAACCATGGCTCCAAGTGCCACATCCAGTCTTTCTTTAAGCACATCCAGAGATAATGACTTCACCACCTCCCAGGCAAACCACTCCAATACTTTATCACCCTTTCTGTATAAAACTTTTTCCTAACATCCAACCTGTATTTCCCTTGGCGTGGCTTAAGACTGCATCCTGTGTTTCTGTCAGTTGTTGCCTGGAGAAAGAGACTGACCCCCACCTGACCACAACCACCTTTCAGGGAGGTGTACAGAGTGATAAGGTCACCTCTAAGTCTCCTCTTCTCCAGGCTAAACAACGCCAGCTCCCTCAATCGTTCCTTGTAGGGCTTGTGTACTACACGGTCACAGTGGTATTTCACCATGGGGTGAAATGTTTGCTCTAGCATGTGAAGACTGCTCCAAATGCCACCCAATCACTCTGGCTACTGCTTACTCCTACTCCTGTGAAGCTGCAAGTCACATCCCACAGCATTTCTTCCACATAACATTTTATCAGGTGGCACAGAAACCCATCAGCCCAGACCTGCTCCACCCTTGCAGATTCCTGTGCCACTGCCCACCCACAAAGCAGCCGGGCCACTTACCCTGGATGAGGAGTCCCCTGGGCCAGCCAGGGCTTGCATCTGGTCTCAGTCCTGCTAAGGACACCACAGGACTTAAGAGCACAGCCCATGAGGGACAGCAGCTGTGAAGAGCCCCTGCCTCTAATGCAGCCCCAGCTGCCCCTTCTCCCCATGTCACAGATACTGAGTTCTAAGGATCACTGAAGTCCAACTCCTGACCCTATGCAGGACATCCCAAGAATCACACCATGTGCCTGAGAGCATCTTCCAAATGCTTCTTGAATTCTAGCAGGCTTGGTGCTGTGACCAGGTTTCTGGGGAACCTGCTCCAGTGCTCAATCACTCTCTGGGGAAAAAACCTTTTCCTAATATCCAGCCTAAACCCCTCCTGACATAACCTCAGGCCATTCCCTTGTTTCCTGTCACTGTGCACCGCACAGAACAGTGTCTGTCCCTCTACTTCCCCTCATGACGAAGTTGTAACTGCAGTGAGGTCTCCCCTCAGACTCCTCCAGGCTGAACAGACCAAGTGACCTCAGCCACTCCTCATGTGGCTTCCCCTCCAGACCCTTGACTATTTGCATAGCTCTCCTTTAGGAGCTCTCTAATAGTTTAATGCCTTTTTTGTATTGTGGCACCCAGAACTGCCCCCAACACTCGAGGTGAGGCCACGCCAGTGCAGAGCAGAGCAGGACAATCCCCTCCCTTGTCGGCTGGCGATGCTGGGCCTGATGCCCCCCAATAGATGCCTGGCCCTCCTACCTGCCAGGGCACTGCTGATTTATAATGAATTTTCCATCAGCCAGGAACCCCAGGTCGATGGAAATGAGGTCTCCAGCCTCTCATTCCCCAGTCTGTACGTACGTCGAGAGTTACCCTCTCCCAGGCGCAGACCAGCACTTGCCCTTATAAAACTTCACACAGTGGCGACTGCCCAGCCCTCCTTTTGGCTCAGGTCTCTCTGCGGAACTCGTCTGCCCTGAGGGAGTCACCACCTCTATCCACTGCTCTTTTAACTCCACCGCCGCCTCCGGAGCGCAGGGGACGGCGAGGCCGCTCCCCTCCCGCCTCCCGCCTCCGCGGCCGCCCCGCCCCGCGCCGCTTCCGGAGCCGCTGGGAAGTGAGACAGAAGCAAAGGCGGCGGCCGGGGAGGTGGGCAGGGGTTTGGGACCTGTGGTCCTTGCCGGCCTCGTTCCTCGGGGTTGCGCTGGGCAGAGGGGTGAGCTCGGCTCGGCTGTCTCCTTACACCCAGGCCCCATCCGCCTTGGGCTCTCCCGGGCTTTCCTCGATGTGGGCCCTCAGCCGCTATAAACTCTGCTGCTGTGCCGCGGGCCTTGCGCCCGGCCCGGCTCGGCTCGGGGAGCGCTGGCGTCGGGGCTCGGGCGGGGACCTTGGGAGGGTCTGCGGGGGCCTCGGAGAGGTCGCCAGCCGGGCTGTGGGGTGATTCCCCCTTCCCCAGATGTCCTCTGATCTGGGGCGGGTGTCCCAGGGCTGACTGGCTGCTGCTTGGGAGAGAAAGCGACAGTCTTTGAGCTGGTTAATCGCGACGTGCTGGGGAACAGCATCAATAGCAGCCTGGTCTTCGTTTCCCCCTGCTGTGTGTGTGCCTCTCGTGGCTGCAAGCCAGCAAGAAACCCTCGGTCCATGCTTTGTCGGGGAACGTTTCCTGATATCTGTCTTTTTTCGTGTAAATGGCAGGAGGCCGGAGCGAGGGAGAGAACAGTGTGGGGAGATTAGTCATCGAACGTGGGCTTCGTGAATAGTCTGGTTGTGCTGCAGATCTGCAACATGGAAAAGCAACTGCTTGAATCCTCAGAGGAGCGAACATTTCAGTACCAAGATTCTCTGCCTTCCCTGCCAGTACCTCCTCTTGATGAATCTTTGAGTAAATATCTTGATGCAGGTAATGACTTAATGTTGTAATGGTAGCATGTCATGTGCTACCATTGTAACCAGGCTAATCTGAAGATATTTGCTAAGTGATTGTAGACAGAGCTTGTACTGTAATTGGGGCGTGGAATACAGACAAGCTTAGTGTGCCAAAGGATCTCTTTCAGGCTCAAAACTGGAAATTAAGTGCCCAGAGAAACTTGAGTAAAAGTTTCTTATTTATCCCTAATTACCTTTCTTCAAGGGAATTTGGCACTTGGTTAACTTTTTGGTTTGAGAGTGGATTTTTTTTCACCTTCTTTTTTTTTTTTTTTTTTTTTATTTCAAAAAAAAAAAAAAAAAAAAAGCTTGTCTGGTGAAAGATACTTCACTTAAAAAGTTTGGTTTGCATAACTGCTTGTTTATAACTGTGTTTGCCGAGGATCTTTTTAAAAGAACTTAATATTGGTGAGAAAGAGCACTTATTAACTATACAGTAGTAGGCAAAAGCAGTGGTGAGCGTTTTCACATAATTTAGCTTGGTACTTCCTGCCTTGACATGTTGATTAATCTAAAGAACATCACAGAAAAGTTTTGAAAACAATGTCCATGTACATGTATCTAGTTTTGTTTATAAAGAAGAAATGGCTGGTTAATTCTTTATTATGTATTGGGAATGGCAAAAATGCATTATGAAGTATCTTGAGATTACTTTTCTCTATTTCTTCGAAAATTTTCAGAACTCTGAGACATGGAGTTTTTTCTGGAACATCTGCTTTGTATCTTACCATCTTACAGGAATTACACTAATGCTAACAAAGTAAGACTTGGAGTTTTCTTCTTAACAGAAGCATACTACACCAATTTTTTCCTTTCCCAAAATAGAATTCCTGAAGTTTACTGTTGAGTTCCTATTTATTCTGAGTACTGGAAATGGCCTGCATTGGTATTCTTTACATAATTGTCTTTTGATGTAGAATGTTGAAGTGGTGAATTGTGTGTGTGTATGTGTCTAAAATAATGCACTGTCTTTTTGCTGTAATGCATATTAACTAAGGTTGTGCTGCAAGAGTAGAACCTGCAATAACAAAATTGCTGTTTAGTTTTTTAAACCCATCTGTCTCTCCAGGTTAATAAATAACTCTCATGGAGTGAGAAAATCTGACAGTGAATTTGTTTGCTCTTGTTTTCTGATTCTGATCTGTTTTCATAAATGACCTTATCACGTCCCTTTCTTTTTCATGCTAAAGTTAGTTGCTGGTTACTGTTCCATGTACAAAATCATTCTATAATTTTGATTGCTGTTGCTCTTCTTTAGTCTTACTGGTGGCAAAGTTAGCCCAGCATTTGCCAGTCTTCCCCTGTACAAATATATTAAAGTCAAAGGGTGCAGGGCACAGTTCTAGACATAGCTCTGTGAATTTCATTGCTTAAGCTTGTCATTTTAGTCTGTAAATGTGAGTGAAGGAAAGGAGATGCTTCAGAAGAACAATTCAGAACCCCCAAATGATTCTTCATAGAGGCTATAAATTAGTCCTGGGAAACCTTCTAAATTAGTCCTCCTCCAACCTTCCATTGGTTGGAGGAGGACTCCAAGCACTTGATATTAATTAGAGTGCCTGCTGGTAAAGCACTTACCTGTTCAGAGCCAGCTAACTAGAAAAGCTGGACAAAGTATGTGTCAGAATATGCCTTATTTAAGGCTTTACAGTTGCTGCCTTTTAAGGAGTAACCCTGTTTTGAAAGTAAGCCTTGAGCAGAGAAGGTGGCCCTAGCCATGTTATTTAGCTTTCCAGCTCAGAGGCTGAGATTCAGAAGCACAGACTCAACATGAAAGTATGAAAACTCAAACTTCCAGCTTCCCAGAGGATTCCTTAACTATGCAACTGAAGGTGTCTTTCATGGGATACTTCTTGTTCATGGGCAGAGCTGTCTCCACGGCCCCCAGATCTGTCCCCCCGCCCCCTGTCTCTGGTGGGTGGCGCTGGGCTGGGAGGGACACGGTGTTGTCACCGTGTCCCCACTGCCATTGTGTCCCCATTGTCACTGTGTCCCCACTGCCAATCCCCTAATCAGAAAGAAGGACCATCTGTGGGCTGAAGAAATGCAAGTTTATTTCTCTGGTGAGAAAGAGGCCAAGTTCTGCTGCTTAACAGTGCTGCTTCTACAATGATAGTTTTTAAGTGGAAAGAGACCCTGTGGTCATAGAATCATGTAGATTGGGAAGAGTTCATCTGGACCAAATTTCTGCTCAAAGCTGGTCCAACTACGGCATGTTGCTCAGGCCCTGCTTAGCCAGGTTTTGTTTACTTACAAGGGTGGAGACTGTTTCATTGTAACCTGTTCTGGTGTTTGTCACCCTCATGATTGTGGGAGGGGGAAGAAAAACAAACCAAAAAAAACAGCAATGACCAAAAAACCCCAAAAAACTTCACATTTTCCATGTGAAAAATTTTCTGTATTCCATCTTTTTCCATTTTCTCTTGTCCTAATTCTTTCCGTCTCTGAGAGGAACTGTGGTTTATCTTCACCAGGACTTTCCATTCAGTTGAAGAGGGCAGCCAGGTCTTCCCTTTGCATTGTCTTCATAAGCTCAAGAAACACAGTTCTCAGCCTCATCTCATTGTGCATTCCAGTCCCCTCACAATCTTAGTCACCCCTTATGGTTCAACTAAATTAATGGCAGTTCTTTTCCAGCCTAAATGATTCCATGAATTGAGACCAGAACCAAATAATTTTGCTTAGTTTTAATTTTCTATTTGATTATTGCTCTGTAATGACTTTGTAATCTGAGTAACAGAGGGTAATCATCCTCCCTTCCAATAGTGTGTGATAATAAGGTCATTTTCTGGGAAACCTGAGTGTTGGACTACCCTCAGTCAGGGAAGGCTTTCAACTTCAGGATGAAAACTGTAATCTGCAAAAGGGTAAAGGTGAATGGCTCTGTTG
Source organism: Onychostruthus taczanowskii (assembly GCF_017590055.1). Taxonomy (NCBI): domain Eukaryota; kingdom Metazoa; phylum Chordata; class Aves; order Passeriformes; family Passeridae; genus Onychostruthus; species Onychostruthus taczanowskii. The sequence goes on along the minus strand of NW_024500349.1, from coordinate 4,873,805 downwards.
TTGTTATTTCTTTTTTCATTTGTGTTCACAATTGATGGTGTGCAATTCAAGCTGCATCAAGATGAGTTCTAGATGTGTAGACCCTATTTGAATGTCCACAGCTGATCATCTGTGGTGAAGGTGTAAGGGGAATGCTGGTACCTTTCCAGTTGCAATGGTGTTGTAGTGGAATTTTTGGAGGTCCAATGCAATTTAAACACAAGCATTGAATGGTAATACTTGAAAGTAGATGTTCTGTCCTGCTGCCTAAGGTTGTCAGAATGTGCTTAAAACCACATTTTTAGGTAATATTTGGCCCTCACTCTCCATGTTTGTCCTGTGGAATAGAAAAAAAATATCACTAGGACTTGCGTTATTGTTGTGGAATGCCATAAGGAGACCAGGATTTATCTGAAAATGGATCCTTATCTTTCACTTTAGGACAGGTAGTGCAAAATACTGAAATGCCTTATATAATTAGGATTAAAATGGAATTATGTTGAAGAGGAGTGAGGAGGACTTGATAGAAGAGGATCAGCACTGAACAGACTGGACATGAAAAACTGTGGGTCCTGTTGAGATGTGCCCATGGATGCCAGGGGAGCTGGTCTTTGTCTTGGAAAGGCCACTTCTGATAATCTTTGAAAGATCATGATTGCTGGTGAAGGTTCCTGAGGAAAGGAAGAAAACAGATGTTACTGTTGTCTTCAGGAAGGATAAGTCTGATCAATCTTGCTTTAATTCCTGGGAATCCCTGGAAAATAATCATGGAAACCATTTCTGAGCATATGAAGGACAAGACGATGATTGGGAATGGGCAGCATGGTTTCTGAAGAGCAAATTTTGCTGAACATGGTCGCCTTTTGTGATGAGGTGACTGTCTCAATGGATGAAGGAAGAAGAGTGGATATTGTATATATTGACTTTAGTAAGGCTTCTGGCATATCAATAGCTTTAAAAAAAAATCTTCATAGAGAAACTAATAAAGTATGGACTAGGTAGAGGACAATCAGATGGGCTGGAAACTGTATCATCTGCTGGGCTCAAAGGTCTGTGATCAGCAACACATATGCCAGCTGTAGGCCAGTGTCTGATGGTATGCACCAGGGGTCCAGTAATTTTTAATATGGTCATTGGTGGTGATGGGACGTGCATGATGGGACAGACTGTACTCTGAGTTTGGGAGCTTCCAAAGCTGGAAGGAGTAGCTAATACACCAGATGGTTATTATGCCATCAGAGGGAGCTTGATAGGCTGGAGGAGCAGGCTAACACATTTTTAGGTAATATTTGGCCCTCACTCTCCATGTTTGTCCTGTGGAATAGAAAAAAAATATCACTAGGACTTGCGTTATTGTTGTGGAATGCCATAAGGAGACCAGGATTTATCTGAAAATGGATCCTTATCTTTCACTTTAGGACAGGTAGTGCAAAATACTGAAATGCCTTATATAATTAGGATTAAAATGGAATTATGTTGAAGAGGAGTGAGGAGGACTTGATAGAAGAGGATCAGCACTGAACAGACTGGACATGAAAAACTGTGGGTCCTGTTGAGATGTGCCCATGGATGCCAGGGGAGCTGGTCTTTGTCTTGGAAAGGCCACTTCTGATAATCTTTGAAAGATCATGATTGCTGGTGAAGGTTCCTGAGGAAAGGAAGAAAACAGATGTTACTGTTGTCTTCAGGAAGGATAAGTCTGATCAATCTTGCTTTAATTCCTGGGAATCCCTGGCAAATAATCATGGAAACCATTTCTGAGCATATGAAGGACAAGACGATGATTGGGAATGGGCAGCATGAAACAAACACAAGGAAATGCCAAGTCATTCACCCTGGAGAGAGTAACTTGCCACAGCAGCACAAGCTGGGGCCTAGTGCCTGGATGTAGAAGAGCCCCGGGGTCTGGTAGACATGAAGTTGAGCATGAACCAGCATGTGGCTTTGCAGCAAGGCATGTCAGTAGTCTCCAGGGCTCCCTATAGAGAAGGAACATTGCCAGCAGGTACAGAAAATTATCCTTGCCCTTGGTTCAGTGCTGGGGAGGACACATCTGCAGTTCTGTGTCTGTTTCTGGGCTCCCTGTACAAGCCAAGATAGGGACATAGTGAAGTGAGCCCAGAGAGGGGCTGTGACAGTGATTCAGGTCTTGGATTATCTGACATAGGGGAAGAGACAGAGAAAGCTAGGATTGTTCAGATCTTTGCAATATGTGTGGTTACTTGTTGTGGAGGAGTAAATAAGATGGAGCCAGACATCATAGTAGTATCTAGTGACAGAATAAGAGGTGATGGGCACAAACTGAAATACAAGAAATTCCTTTTAAACATAAGAAAACTCCTCTTCTTGCAGTAGTGGTCAAGCAGTGAACAGGTGATTGTAGAGTCTTTGTCCTTGGAGATACTTAAAACCCAACACAGTCCTAAGCAACTTGCTGCAACTGACCCTACAGAGATGAAGTGTTGAACAAGATGATCTCTAGATTTATGAAGAAGAGAGAAATAATGGTTGCAGGCAAGCAGGTGTGATTGCAGCAAGATGGAGTTAAGATTTAATATTTAGGTTAACTAAGTATTTGAGACCTTGCCCTGCTGAAAATTGCTTGCAAAAGCAAAAGATAGATGAAAGATGATGCAGATACTTGTTTAAATTTTTGTAATTGTGTATCTTTCTTTGTTTCTTAGCCGCTGTAAGTCAATTACAGGGTTATTTGCTACTTGTGAGTAGCAAGGCAAACAAGAAATTAACTAATGATGGTGTCCAGTGGCCTCAAAAATTACTTGGGCCTCATTGTGTAGGCGTTGAATCACCAGAAACACACCTCACACACCTCCATTCTGTTTCCCACTGACTTCACAATCTAAGTATAAATAAAACAGAAAATACATTCTACACCAGGTAAGTATAGAAAAAAAAATGAGGTGTGCGTGTATGGAAAATGACATCAGCAGTGCCCATTACTGACCAGAGATTTCATGGTAAAAAGTCTTTAAGGGGTGTTTAGATTAAAATAATGGCTAGTTTTGCAGATGTTTGTGGAGGACTTCAGCCTATAATGCACATTCATTCACTGTCCCTGTGTTATATCCACCTTTGATTGATAGCAAATGCAGTTACTGGTAGACAGTTTTTCTGTTTTCCAATCCTTTTGGGTTTTAAAAACAGAAAAACTGTCTACCAGTAACTGCATTTGCTATCAATCAAAGGTGGATGTAACACAGGGACAGTGAATGAGAATTGATGCACAAGTGGCTTGCAGACCATGAATAGACTTGAAAATACAGACAAGTAGCTTGTAGTTGGTGCAGCAGGGTGGCAAACGTGTGTGCTCAATGTGTTAATTTGCAAACAAAGTTCCTGTAAATTTAATTACTTGGAAGAACTCCATAGTATTTGCAGATGTAAATATATTTGATTTAGTTATCTGTTAGGTATTTCAGGTTTTCAGCAATTACTTTAGTCTGCTATCATCTGTATTTATTTAAAAGTATGTATTTATGTTTTATTAGAACATACTGGTTTATTTACAGACTTTTGAGAGGTGTTTAAAAGTGTTTTCCCTTCAAATGCTTGTTTTAGAAAAATTAATTCTCATTCACTCCCTTGCCTGTGAATATCTGAATCTTGCAATAAATCTTAGTATTCAGTTGTCTTTAAAATAGAAACATGTTCTTTTTACAGTGAAGCCGTTTCTTAATCAAGAAGAATATCAAAGAACCGAGGATATAGTTAAAAAATTTGAAAATGGCATTGGAAAAGAGTTGCATCAGAAATTACTGGAAAGAGCTAAAATGAGAAGGAATTGGGTGCGTATTTAGATATGTGAGAAATCATAATTCCGTGTAGGAAATCTTAATTCAATTTTTGGAAAGTTGGTTATTCAGGATGTAACTTAAAGAATGATTTCACTTTTTTAAATCTTCATCTTCCTTACATTGGCCACTTGACCTGTGGGTATGAACTCATTCACTTATATATGTGTCATTTTTTTCAAAGCTGAGTGGCTAAGAGAGCTCACTAACTGAAATTTAAAGTTATTTACCAGCTTTTGGGTGCTGTATCTGTCCGTCTTTCTTTCTGTGATATCTGTCCCTTCTCACTCCACCCTTTTGTTAAAAAACAAAAGCAACAATAACAAAAACAAACCCACAAAAAAAACAACCCTGGAATTTAGATTTTGGTTTCTTTCTTCCCAGAAGGAAACTATGTGGTAGCATTTTAAAGTTGTCTTTCAACAGAGAAAGAGATACAAGGAAGGTCATTACCGAGTGGAATTCATGAGGGCTTCTTAATTCCTAACAAGACACACTCCAGAGTGAGGATTTTCTGATGGTGGCAGAAAATGTGCATTACGAACTGTCTCTCTCAGATCCCTTCTCAACACAAGTTTGATCTCCTTCTATTCTTCATGGAGTAGTCTGATATTTCAAGCTTGAAAGCAGAAGAGCTAAATGTATCATTATCTTCATCAGTTAGTTTTGAACCACTGTCCTGCCTTGTGTTATATAGGACCTACTATTCAGAGTATTAAAATAAAACAGTAAAAAGCAGGCAGTTGAACAGTCACATGATTATTAAAGAATTAATGAATAACAATAAGTTCTGATATTAAATATTTTTCTTTTCAGCTGGAGGACTGGTGGCTGAATGTGGCTTATCTTGATCTTCGCATCTCAACACAAATACACTGTAATATGGGAGGCCCTGGTCCCTATATTGAACACTGCTGGCCACCAAAAGAGGGCACTCAGATAGACAGAGCATGTATAAATATATGGCACACCCTGAAATACTGGGATCTACTACGAGCGTAAGACTTTAAAAAAAAAATTACTGATCCTAAATATTGATGGTCTCTGTATCCCTTAATTGCATATGTATGTTCATGTCCATTGGCATGCATTCTTTGCTGTACTAGCCAGGTTTGTCTTACCTTGATTTAATTCCATCATTTTAATTTCTCTTGCTTAATGGTGCTGTGTTTGTTACTACAGAGAGAAGGTTGCCATAGAGAGATCTGGGAATGCTGTTCTGGACATGAACCAATTTCGAATGCTCTTCTGCACTTGCAAAATTCCTGGACTTACCAGAGACTCTCTTGGCAGTTATTTTAAAACTGGTAAACAAATAAAAATTGGGGATTAATATAAGCAAATGATGTTTATTAATATGCTAAAGGAGTGGTCAGTTTAACCATAAAATTCTTGCTTTCTTGAGTGCTAAATCAGCTACTGGTTGTAGAGTGTTCATATAATGAAGCAAAGAAGGTGTCTCATCTACGAATGCTCTTTTTGATCCAATATTTACTCCTTACCAAATTAGAGTAAAAGAAAGCTCTTCTTCAAATTGTGTATAACCAACCTGATGCCTATAATAAACATGCCAGCATTAAGAATTGATGAAAGACAAACTCTGTGTGTTAAGTATGTGTGGATTCAGCAAGGAACACTCATTTCAGCAGAGGAGGTTCCTGCCTGCAAGAGACACAAATAAATGAAATTTGCTGCTAGTTAATGACAATGACTTGAAATAGTTTATAGCAGTGAAAGTTATGTGTGATTTCTGTTGGCTTTTAAAATGTCTTCCAGTTTGCAGAATTGAACAAAAAGCAGTCTGTAGAACTTGATGAGTTTTTTCTGTATTTGTCACTTTATCCCCAAGGTTGGATTTTCATTTATTCCTGTTTTTCATTATAGAGGCTGAAGGTGAATGTCCATCTCACTTGATAGTCCTGTGTCGAGGTCGAGTATTTGCATTTGATGCTATGCATGAAGGCAGCATGCTGACTCCTCCAGAGATTTCCAGGTTTTCAAAATGCTTATTTTAAATGAGCTGTCTTATTTAAGCTACATACAAAAGAGAATTTTTTCCCATTCCCTTGACCTCAAAGAATTAGGTGTGAAGGAGACTACAGCTTCTCCTTTAGCTGAAAATTTCCGATTTAAGTAAATCCTTGTTCAGTGGATGGCATTTTCTTTCCGTGTACTATTGTGATACATCTGTAGAGCATCATTCAAAAGGGCTGAAAGAAGAGACTTCAGTAGGAAATACCATTTTTTATGCTTTCTTTACATGGAAATAGTAGGATTACAGCTATCATCATTCTTTCCAGGTACAATCTGTGTTGCTACTTAATCATTATCAAAGTTGAAGCACTCTGATATGTTGAACTCTCCTGTTACATACAGATGTAGTTTCAGAATAAGTCTCTTGTGACTTATTTGGTATCTATATGCATCTCCTTACTAAACAAGGGTTGTTAATTTTGCCTGGGAATAACTTAATGCAATTTTCAAAGTGCTCTTATAGTGCACAGCAGAAGGCTTGTAATTAAAATTGGCAAAAAGTGGATGGCCAAATTCCTCAGGCAAGACAAACCTAATAAGAGAAGCTAAAAATCACTTTTTAAAAATAGTCTGGTAGATTAATACCTAATATTTTAACATATGCATTTCTAATTTTTGTAGTTGTACCTGTTAAGTCAAGCCCGTAACAAAGAAATGAACGCTTGGAATACAGACAAAAACCCCTGAGTCTATTGTCTATAGGAAGGGAAGGTTGGGTTTGGTTGGGGGGAGCTTTTTTTGTTTGGCTTTATTTTTGTAAGGGCATCATAGGTGTCTTATATTTTTGATACTATGTAACTAGTGATCAATAGTGATATTTAATAGGCAAGTGTGCTAGAACAAAGAACAAGCCAGATTAAGTGCCTGTAATTTGTGGAGTTTCTTTAACATGGAGAACAGCATGGAAAACTGAATTTGAGAACTAAAACTTACCCCTCTGTTAACTGTTCTTCTAAAGGAATAGGTAGGAAGAGAATTGCTCTTGTGTAGTTCAGCATCTACATTCAGGATGTACTGTAGCAAGTGTTCTGCTTTAAGGTTTATCTTGAGGGGAAGGTTTGCCCTGTATGTGATAAGCTTCTGTGGAATCTGTAAAGCTGCAGTATGGCAGATGTCTGCTGCTCTGAAAAGTCTCAGCCTGCACTGTTGAAGTCTTAAATCTAGTTTTAAATTAAGCATGTAATAGTGTTTTAGCGCTATAATTGTTTATGAGTGTTTGTACTGGGCTCGTAGATGCTGAGTGACTGAAACCTGAGCAGGTCTTCAATTATCCTTAGAATCTAGGGGAGCTTCAATTGTCCTCAGAATCTGGGGGAGCTGATTCATGCTTCCTGAAAATTCACACTGGCTTGTGAATGTTGAGCCAAAATTCCAGCTTCGCAAAAAAGAGAGAGAGAGAGGAAAGGTGACTTTTGCCTTCTCTCCATCTGTTATTAACTTCAGTTTTTGAAATCTTCTTAAAGGCAACTTAAGTATATACAGAAGAAATGTTGCAGTGAACCAGATGGACCAGGACTGGCAGCCCTAACAAGCAACGAAAGGACCAAATGGGCAGAGGTAGGAATACTTCAGCAGCTTGTTCCTGGGAAAAGCATTGTGATCACTGGAAAAACAGTATTTCACTTAGCTTTGTCTTTTTATGCCTTCTAGTTACGGGAATATTTGATTCATCTTGATCCAAAGAACTTAACTCTTCTGGAAAAAATTCAGAGAAGTTTGTTTGTGGTTGGCCTTGATGATTGTAGTCCTCATGCAACTCCTGAGGACTATACCGAGGTAGCTAAGAATTTTTGATTCATATCTGATAATAGTTGCATAAAAATTTCTCCTGCATATATACAGAAGTAGCACTTCTTGGTCTTTCAGAACAGTAAAGATGAAGCAGATAAATATGAAAAAAATGTGCTTTTTTGATCTATAGGAAAACTTAAATAGTTTTAATTGTTAGGCCATTGGAAGTGGAAATGGGTGAAATCTACCGTCATAACATTTTAGCCCTCTATCCTTCAGGGTCATTAACTTTTTTTTCTAATTAATAAGTTGGCCCTGTAATCATGTTTCATCTTGAACTGGATGAAGATGTCATCTGTCAGGGAGGTCTTGCCATCTTAATGTAGACTAGGTTTAGCTTACAAAGACTGGCAGTGTTCTTGGTGTTTTTTAGACTTCACAGTATGTTTCTTCTGCTTTAGCTTACAAGGCTGGGGCTAGCAGGTGATCCGACTGTGCGCTGGGGAGATAAATCCTACAATAGCATATTCTTTTCCAATGGAACCTGTAGTGCATTCTGTGATGTAAGTTAAATTTTTTTCCATCTTCTGAGTATTTATTTACTGAATTTTCCCCTTCAGAGTATTATTTTAAGTGCTTCATGTGTTACTCTTTAGTATAGCCTTGTTTACGTGGCACCTAGGCTGGTAAGTTTCCAAAAGCAGTCTGCTTTCTCATGTTCTTTGCTCTCTCATGGTGTTTACTATTACACCGTACTTGAATTAACAACAGGATCTGAAGTTGTAATATTATTTCTGAAAGTCTTTAATTACGAGTTCCAAAGGAAAAAAATACGATACGCAAGAAGGCTTTAAATTAACTCTTTGTTTGATATATCCATTTGAACAGCTGTGTTTTTTAAAATATGTTATTTTAAACTCATTGCATGGCCAGAAGGGCTTATATTTTTCCTTAAATCTGCCTTTTCATGACAGGAGTACATCGTACCTCCCTGTCCAGGTGCAGAGCAGTTAAAACAGTGGGTGGACTTAAAATACTTCTGTATTTATTGCAGAACTATAAAACAAGTCCAACACTGCGCAGTAAAGCTGTTAGTCAGCAGGAACAAGAGCAGGATAGGGAAAAAAGCAGAAGAGTTTGATCTTCTTGCTGTAATGCAAAGAAATGTAATATCTTCTCTTATCTGATTCTAGCATTCTCCTTTTGATGCCATGGCTTTAATTACCATGTTATCTTATGCTGAAAAGAAGATTATTGAAAATGAGGGAAAATGGAAGGTATCTATCTTTTATAAACTTCCAAGCTTATCAGTTAATGTGTCTTTTCTTATGGATAACATTTTCTGGTTTTGCATCTTTCTGTCTTCATCTTCCCAGGGATCAGATAATGTGAGGGATATTCCATGGCCAGAGGAACTTGTATTCACAGTGGATTCAAAAATTATGAATGAAATCGGACATACTAAAGAATTATATTACAAGAAGGTGGAATTTAAGAATTATATTACAAGAAGGTGAAATTTACTCCTGGTTCTCTCAGTTGTTAATGATACTATTTTTTTTCATTCTATTTACATGTTTTTAGTTGGTCTGTTTTCATGCTGGAGAATGAATAAGTTCCTGATTAATTGATTAATTTAACACCATGGTTAAATTTGTTGCATTGTGATTTATGTTGAGTGTGTTTTATTTGCAGTGGATGAAGTTGTGATATTTCTTGACTTCTGTTGTTTTTCTCCTGTGCTATGACAGGTGTCTGACTTGCAGCTGGTGTCTTATGCCTTCACGTCCTTCGGCAAAGCATTGATTAGAAAGAGGAAACTTCATCCCGATACATTTGTGCAGCTTGCCCTTCAGCTTGCTTATTACAAATGCCATGGATGGTAAGAAAATACCAGCTTAGGAATAAAAGACCAGTTTATTGAGTAGGGGTGTGCAGTGGCTTTGCAACACTAGTATGTAATTTGCCATGGGGATGTAAGAATGAATAACTAAGGTGTTTTTACAATAACAGTTGCATAGAGCCATACTTTCTTCAGAAGAATTGCGTTCTTGTGCCCATAGGGATAGTACACATACATATTATGGAGTAGATGGTAGAGTACAGTCTGTGAAAACTTGAACTTGGGCCATACAAAGGAAACACTTGGGCAAACACGAAATGCACAGTGGGTCAGGATTCTCTAATGTCAAATAGTTGCTCAAATGTAGAACAGAGTTTTGTCTGTGACAGCCACCAGTAAAATGTTTAGTCTTCTAAGCCTGTAAAAGGCCTCACAAACTTCAGTGTCTCACTTTCTTTAGCAATATTGGGTGTGAAGGTTTGGGCAGAATAATAGAGATGAAGATAGTGACCCTTCAAGTGCCTGCCTCTGCATTTTTGGATGTGACATTTAATTTTGTATTACCGATTAGAAGGTGTCATTCTTCTTGTTATTGGTGTTCCCAAATTTCTGTTTGCTAACTAGCACTCATTATGGCTTTTGTTAGTCATTACTGACTAGCAGAGTATTGCTTGCTTCAGAAGGAGGAGGGTTTCATCATAGGAGTGTGATGTTTTGTCACTGGTGAGATGTAGCTCATCATAACAAAGGTTGGTAGATCTTGGTTTGCTGAACATCAGGACATTAATTATCTGACTAAAGTAGCCTTGGTCTGTTGTAAACATGCAAGTATATTTCATGTAGGTTGTATATTAAGTGGTAGACTGTAGTAGAGGTGGAGTTGCTCCATGTAAAAGCTGGATGGATGTCAGTATGCAGCAGAGAAGATTTTGACCTTTCCCTCTAAATGTTTTGGAACACACTGCTTATTTCAAATGTGTCTCTTAATTTATGAGGGTTTAGATGGTGTAGGTGGAAGTACATGGTGAAACTGAAGCTTGTGTAATGTCAGCTGTTTTTGCTACAGGCTAGTAGATCTGTAGTCTGCAGAAAATATCCATGGCAATGCAGTCTTTTCAAGGTATGAATATAGTACTGGTGCTTTTTTCAGTCATGTGTCCCATAAAAGCACATAGAGTTGCTTTGTGGCTTTTTTTCAGAAACATAACTTAAAGAAAATTAGTGGTACTGGTACTTGTAACTGAGCTTGATGTGCGAGATCTATTAGCCCTTGAGACAGCAAATAGTTTTAAGTTAATGAGACACTCTTCCCTAATTTCTGTTCTTAGTCCGGGCTGCTGTTACGAAACTGCCATGACCAGGCGTTTCTATCATGGCCGCACAGAGACCATAAGACCTTGTACTGTGGAAGCAGTGGAATGGTGCAAGTCCATGCTGGATCCTTCTGACAGTGTAAATACTGAAATCCTACTTCAATTCAATTACTATTTAGAAGGCCTGTCATCTGAACCATTTCAAACTTGTTTTTATGTTGTCTCATTGATTGGCGCCTTTGCAGGGAGGCAAATTTTAAATGTTGGGTTACTTGAATTCTGATTCTGGTCATTGTGACTGAGATGTGTGGGCTTGCTTGATTTTGTGTCCTATTTACCTTTTGGTTTCAAGAATGTAACTGTATCAAATTACATTCACACTGATTAATTTAACACCTTAAAAAGTTAATGGGTTGGAGCCAAAGTATTGTGCTATGCAGTTGTTCTGTTGTTTAAATTTTCAAGTGAAATTAGGAAATGTTTGTCTAATAGTTGCATCTGAGAGGAAGACTGAAAGATGTTTGTGTCCTAGCAGTAACAGGGGCGTATTCCAGAGTTTGTCTCTGAGTAGCTGAACTGCAGACCTTTTCTTTTCCCAGCAGCTACCCTCTGGTGCTTGGCTGGCAAAGCAGGTCATGCCTTGCTTGCCAAGCAAGAGCTCTACTAAAGCTCTTTCTATTGCCCTCACTGTACATTTCTCAGAGCCTGAGAAATGTGGCAAAGCAGGTCATGCCTTGCTTGCCAAGCAAGAGCTCTACTAAAGCTCTTTCTGTTGCCCTCCCTCACTGAACATTCTCAGAGCCTGAGAAATTAAGCAAGGAGAAGGTTTTTGAGACAAACACATCTTTTGAAAAATCAAAGGTTCTATACTGTTAATGCATCTAAAAAACATAGAAGAAGACAGCTGTCAGAAAGCATGTGTGATTAATAATTTTGGCCTTAAAGAGCATGTTTTCCTGGTCTTCACTGGCTTCTTTTGGCATGTACAGCAGTTTTAAAATTCAGTTTTCTGGCCATCTTCCAAATCTGCTTTCCTATTCCAAATATGGATTTCTATTATTTCCCTGCTCCTCAGTTACCTTCTAACCAATTATCAGGCTTCTGTGGTTACCACTACTACTAGTGTGTAACTTTTTGTGTACACTAACTGTAGCCTTTTTTTTCTTTGTAATGTTAAATAGCATCTCCAGATATCTCCCTATTGTTGTCTTGTTTGGTTTTTTTTTAAAATACTAACTCCTGGAGCTTAAAAAAACCTGTTCAATAGTATTGAAATTAATGTGCTTAAAAGTCTGTGTTTATGTAGTTTTTAATACCTTAAAGTCAGATGCTCTGAAATAATCCTTTTGTCTTAAATTTTCTTTTGACCCTTGTTAGCTTGATAACTTGATTTTTATCCAAATCAAGTGACTTCTGTCCTTGTTTCACATTCTCTGCTGCAGCCTCTCGTGTGATAAATAAAAGGATAAATAGTCCTTCTTAAGTAGTCAAAGAACTATCAAGATCTAAGGTCTTGGAAGTCAAGATCTTGAGCATCTAAAACTGTTTCTCAGGATCTCCTTTACAAAAACCATGTTATTTGTATTCTCTCTGACTTTAATATATATGTTTTAATATAAACTTGGAAAAACCGTAATGTTGGGCAGAATTGGCAATCAGCAGAGAAAATCTGGGAATGCACCTAGTAGGAGCTGGTGTCCTTCTGAATAAATGGTATTGTAGAAGGTTTTTGGGTTTGATCACTCCAGTTCATGCTGGTTCCTTTCCATTGTTTCAGATTATTTGGGAAAGAGCGTGAGGTTTAGAATATTGTTCAGTTCAAAAGCGATCTGAGTAAGAGAACAGAGATACAGGAAACAAAGAAGCACATTTTTCTGAAAAGGGAATTTGGGTTTGAGAAAAAGGGTTTGAGAGAGGTTCTTATGTACCTTTCAAGTTCATCCATTGTCTTCTATATAAAATTGTTAGGAACTATGAAAGGGAAAACCTGCTGGTCTGTGATTGCTGACTTGTTACTCATTTGGATTGATTTTTCTTTTTCTTTATTTTTTCTTTTTCTTTTAATCCTGCCCTACTTTACAGAATTATCAACGGCTACAACTGATGCATAAGGCATTTGCAAAGCACAATAAAATGAGGAAAGAATGTGAAAATGGAAAAGGTACTCTGGGATCAAAATTTTTGGTCTTTTTCCTGTGGGTGAAAATGGAATATCATTGTGTGCTAGTACATTTTCTTTGTCTCCTTATTTTCAATCTGAATAAAAAGCCACTTAACATTTTATACTTTAATTTTGGGGAGAAGAGCTAAAACCTGTTCCTTGCACCCATCCTTGTACCCCAAAAATATGTTCACTTGGAATATTTATTCTGTTTTTCTGCCCAGCTAATCATTACTTTGGAATATTTTCCAGTGAAATATGTGCTTGGCTGAAAAGTGAAAAGGGTGATCTTTAGGACACAGGAGAGATTAGGGTGAGATTCTAACCCAGCTGTGTTAGTGCTGTACACTATTCTGTGAATAAGAAAGAGTAGCTGGGAAATGGACCCGATTAACTTCATAGTCTCTCCAGCCTTCTTGGTGTGTTACCACAATTCAGAGCAGTCGTGGCCCTGAAAGCCTTTTTGCTGTGTTGACATAATTGCCCATGGGCCACTTCCACTGTGAGGAGCTCTTCCTCCTTGACTGAAGTGGGAGTTGTCTTGGGTTTTGTTTTCCACAGGGACTGTGCTGCATCTGTTACTGAAGTAATTTGCCTTTGAGCTCAGTGCTGCAAGTTGAAATTGTTGAAGACCTCTTAGATCAAATATGTGGAAAATACATTTGGATGCTACAATATGATCCTGTTGTTTATCTGTCCTTCAGCTGCTATTTGAGCTCCTAGCTATCCAGACCAGAAGAAGCAGAATAACTGGGGGAATGCTGCTGTTAATGATTCAGTATTTGCATTTTTTTGACAGGCTTTGATCGTCATCTTCTGGGTCTCCTGCTCATAGCACAGGAGCAAGGACTGCCGGTGCCAGAACTGTATGGGGATAAGGCCTTCACAGTCAGGTAATTCATATTCTTGTCCCATGGGAATTTGTATCCCTTGATACCAAGGCCTTTGCTACACTGGCCTTATGTGTGCTGATGTCTTGATCTCTATGACAAAATAACTCTTTCATAAAAGTCACTTTGTTTTAAATTACTTTCAACAGTGCTGCTTTTGTTTTGTGTTGTTTCACAGTGGAGGAGGTGGGAATTTTGTCCTTTCAACTAGTCTGACTGGCTACACTAGGTTTAGTGGATCTGCAGTCCCTATGGTACAACATGGCTATGGCTTTTTTTATTCAATTAGAGATGACAGGTAAGGATATAATTTTCTTTTGAATATGGGTCTGCATTTGTCACAGAGGAAAAGGCAGCTAACAGGTATAATGAGGAAAGGAAAATACTGAAGAAATACAGCTGAATGTGTCAGAAGAGATTGAGAAGTGAGGTACATGAGAGTAGAGGCATTGGCATTCTGGGCAAGCACATGTGGGAGGAAGAACGAGTGGTGGAGGGCGAGTACAAGATACTGACAATAAGCAGAAATAATGAGTAGGGAAGGTGAAAGAAGGGAGCAACAAAAGGGCTTTAAAATAAGTTAACTTTAAAATAGGCTGTCATTTTAGGATCATTATAACTTAGGGGGAAACAGAACAAACCAAATGAACCCTGCACCACAACATTCATGTAAAGAAAGATATTTCTTTGGCTGAGCTAGAGCAGATAAGAGACAGGTGAGTATACTGCCCATCATTCTTGGCAGTGACACACATCTTGAGAGGCTAAAACATCTGGCTTCACTTCTCCATTAATTTTGATTTGAAATTAATTTTGATTTTAAAAGATCGAACTTTGGCTTAACTGGTCTTATGGACAAAATTTACTGCTGTTTTGTGAAATCTAAAACCATTTTGGTTAGAATGTGTAGAGATAAATTGCTAGTTTAGGTGTAATTCAAATGACTTCTTCCTAAAGCTAGGCAGGGGTTGTGTGCCCATTCAAATCAGTTTGAGAATACAAGCCATTAATACTTTGATCTGTGGCTCTCTTTAAATAAGTAGAATCTTTATTAGATATATCTTTTATTAGATAAATAGAAAAAAAGTACCTAAAACTTTAAACTAATTGAAGAAAAAGAAGAAATATCATTCACAGCATTGTCAAATATAAGCAGAAAGGTTGTGTCACTGTGTATGTAGTAACGGGTATTGAAATCAAAGTATTTGATTTCAAGATCTGTCAACATTATTGCTTACTGAAGGCACCAAGGATCTGAGTCATCTTTTAGTGTTGAGACAGTGACAATTTTTACATCAGAATTTATGTCAATAATTTACTTCAGAATTTATGTCAATAATTCCACATTTCAGGACAATTCAACTTTATCCTAGACCTTGACAATTAAGCACAGTGACTTCACTGTTTTCTGTATTGGTAGGATCGTTGCTACCTGTTCTTCTTGGAAATCCTGTCCAGAGACTGATGCAGAAGTGCTGTGCAGAACTGTGTTCCAGTGTTTCCATGATGTGCTGCAGCTAACACTTACAGCTCAGCTGTAAGCTTGATAATCATGTAAGAGGCTTTGCAAGCTCACAAGTTGTAGGTAGTATTAAAAACGAAATGCTACTCAAGAGTACTGTTAAATTCAAGACATTTAATGATCTATGTGACATGTATCTATTATTGTGAGATTTACTGTGGGAACAGTACCCTTTTAAGAATAATGTAGCCATTTGCAACAGCAATGCAAGCAGTAGTACCTTATCTGTTTAGAACTATGCAATATTAAAATATGCCACAACAATGCAAACATACTTAGGGATGGGATGCTGTAGTGGAAAATTGATGGGAGACCTCTATTTATGACCTTAGTAGTCACGTGTAGAATAGTTTGTAGTTTACTGATAGTGTTTATGCCAGTTGAGCACTTAATTGTGTACTTAAAAGTAACCACACTATCCTCTTATGTGATTATGCTTCTTATTCAGAGTGGTTAATGAAACAGAATGCCTCCATCAGGTTATGTGGTATTTTATAAGTTACCTTTCATTTTTTGCTATCAGGATTATACCAAATAAATGTTGTATCCATGAACGGGGATGTTCCCACTACATTTGTAGTATGAGAGCACTACAGTTTGAAGTATTTTGAAAAAGAATCACTCAATAATAAAGACAGAAAGCAGCACGAGTTTCAAATTTTTCAGTTTTCGTTCTCTAGTGAACTGTGAATATCTGCTGCTTTACACTAATGCACAATAAAAGTAAGCACTGAATACAGTTTGATACAGTTCTCAGGATTTTAATACTTGATTTCTCTGAGCGACTTTGTATTTTACTGTTATAGAAATAAAATTTTCCAAAAATCAACCTTGTCCTAATTAATTTATGGTTGGACTGTTTAAAATAGTGTAGCAACATTGTGAGAGGATGATGATCTTGGTGACAGGTGAATTTGAAACAGAGATTCTAAAGTTCCCATTGTTTTTCCTCTAGCTTTTAAAGTTTCAGGGGGATCAAATACTATTATGTATTTTACAGAAACAACTCAATTTTCAGCTAACATGGAACCATTCTCTTTGCCCTCTGGAAGCACTGTTGCACATTTTTTGTCCACAGTATTAAGAACACTTCCCCTTTTGGTTTCCTCCCTCAAGGCCTGACACCTCTCTGCAGTCCAGGGTGTGTTACACTGTGTTTTGTTGCCTCAAAAAATGGTCTCCTCATTTCAGCCTTTGTTTTCCTTGCCTTTACTGTCCTACCTGTATGTCTTGTCTCAATTACATCTGACAACCATGCAGTGTTTAATAGTTTTGAGATTTTCCAAAACTCACATAGAGAAAGAGTCCATAGCTGTTCTGCAATACTTACAATAGCCCAGCTTTTTTCTGAGAGCTTCTGAAATCTCATGGGCAGTGAACCCAGTTTCTGTGATGCTGTGATTTCTGTGAGATAGATTAGGATTTTGGATTGAGCTATGCATGATTATTTTTATTCTTTATTTTAATAAGTTCTGTCTGATAGTTACAAACTTTCACCCTTCAACTGGGTTAGTAAACTTGGCTGCAGTTGTGATAAGGACAGTTTGCTTTAAACATTCATTCAAAACAGCCTGAAGTGTGTAATTTTGCATTTGTTTGCATTTATTTTCCATACACCTACTCCTGCCTTTCTGAGGATTTCTGGGAACATAGAAATCCTGACAGAAATACAGAAAAAGCACAACTTTTTCAGTAAGTGAATCATTGAGAAAATGGCATTTAATCACCAGCATAACCAGAATTTCCTGTTCAGCTGACACAGTCTGAGCCTTGCCTAGAGAAACTGAAGCCGAAGAGTATTCATGGAGAACAAATTTAAATTCTGAGTTGTTAGAGCTGCTTGTTATGTGCTTTGGAAGCATGGATTCTTGAATGTGGTATTAATTTCCTTGTTCTGTAAAGCATTTCATCTCCAGTGCTTCTGCCCTCAAAGCCTCCCTGTTTTTGTGCCCTTCTCCATGAGCACAGATGCTCTGTGCTGCAGAGCTGATCTCAGTGCCTGGAGCTCTCCACCCAGCCCTTAGCTTTCAGTTTGGCAAGTCAGTGAGGCTTTTTCACGACTGCTTTGTACTCTTTAATTTGAGGAACTATGAATTTTGTGCTGGTGGAAGAGGGTTGGGTTCTTAAAGCGAATGTACCTCATTATTAGTTATGGGTTTTTAGGAAACTGTTTATGGAATTGCACCAAACCCACATGTATTGAAACATCTTTATCAGTCTTTATCTAAAAGATTGAACCCGCTGTGTTGCTGCACTTCAGCAGCTGGCACTGCCCACTCTCATGCATTTCATGTCCCACTTTGAGCATTGACCAGAGAAGAGTAGGTGCCTTTTTCAGTCCAGAGCTGCTGCTGATTCTCTTGCTCTGCAGCCTTGCACTCTGAACCACAGCAATCTTGTCTGCTTTTTGGATGGTGGAGAGGTGGTAAGCTATCATGATGCATGTGTGACTTTTACTGTCTTTATCTGACAGTTCATGACAGTCTGCACGATGGAAAAAAACAACAGGTGAATTAAAAACTAGTACAGCAGCTGTTCTCACCTGTGGTGCCTCTAGTCTGTTATCTGTGATAGAACAATGACAGAGGTGGTGCTTCTGTGGCCTTGGAAGTGAAAAACTTTATCCTGATGACTAGTTCAGGTTCCTGTTTGTACATCTGGGTTGAGGGAGAGGAGACAGTGCTCACTGTGTTTTCATTTGCCCCAGAAATCAGGTCAAACAGAATTTTCCAGGGTCACAACCTGGCCCTTCTTTTCTGCTGCAAGCAGATCTTAGTTGATTAGTTTTAGAAATTGTCCTAAACAAATTGGCCTAGCTCATTTGACAAGTCATGCGCTTTCTGGCTCACTTTTAGCAACATGACAAATTGCTCCAAGTTCAGTCCCACTCATTGCAACCCAAATCCCAAATAATTGCAACTTAATCTACCAGAGAGTTCTGTATAATCAAATAACATGCTGGATAATTTTCTATTTCAGTCTTAAGCACTAAGAAAGGATGTACTTGATATACACACTTAACACCCACTCAGGACCTCAGTTTATTGGTGTTTATGTTAATTTTTAAAAAGAGTATTTCAATAATTTTTTAAGAAGCATTCTGTACCTTTAAAAAGCATTCTGTATGATGCTTGCAAACTTTGTCCAGATATAAGCTAATTTCTTTTTCCTGATTCAAAGTAACAACAATGCAAGTATTTTCCATGGCTGCTGAAGCAGTCGGTGTCTGGGAGCAGATAACCCTGATTCAAAGTAACAACAATGCAAGTATTTTCCATGGCTGCTGAAGTCTGGGAGCAGATAATTCATTACAAGAAAAACAATTTTATGGATATTTTTAGACATAATCCAATGGATAACTGCAATAGAAGTATGTCTACATCCTGTTGAGAGCCTAGTCACAACATTTGTGGATATGCTGCTATTAAATATATCTAATTAGACTGAATTACAGCATTGAAGTAGAGACAGCACACATTTTAGCAATGAGAGCTTATTTTCCATTGGTCTTTTGTAATCTGTCACGAGGATAATGCCACGGGGCTGTCAGTGCTCTGGGATACACTGAACAAGCCCACATCACCTGCAAAGGCTTTTGGAACTGCAGGGTAAACGTACATCCTACATTGTCAAAAGCAACCAGTGATTTGGAGTGATTTGGATAAAGAAATTATTTTTCACAGGGTATATCTTCAGCATTTTTTGGAAATCAGGAGTTTTTCCAAACTTCTAAAGGAGAAATTCTAAATCCAGTGCCATTTAAAACACCTAAAGGAGAACCACTGTTCATTCCTTAAAATGTAGAGACACATTTTCCTGGCTCATACAGCAGTTTGGCATCTAATCCCTATTCATTTTATATCTTTGAAAACTTCCTGTTTTGCACAGAAGAAAAATAGTAGGAGTTCTCAAAAATTATTAATATTTTAAGCTAGGTACTCAGTTTCAATTGAAAACTAGAGGAAGTTCATGCCTTAATTTTCTTAATGCTCCCAAATAGTAAGATAATCTACTTTCAGCTAATTAATATCAACTGTAAGTCTTATAATAGCAGCAGTTGGTTTAGCCTTGGTCAGGAATTTTGCAAATCAAAACTCAATATGTACTCCATATAAAAACTCAGTAAAAACTCATTTTGTGGGAGCAGAAAATTAAAAATTATCCACTGGATATGTGAATATATCACTAGATATGTCTAGAAAACCAGTCAGTATGTGGGACTGAAGCTCAATTCTTTCTCATTTTCTGTCACCCGTGTCAGACTTGTGCATTGTGGAATCCCACTGCCTTCCCAGAAGCTCCCCATAGTGTCTGTACCCCTCTGAATTGTTGCTCATGGATTGTACCAGGAGCTGATTCATTAGAGAAGTGTATGACAAATTTGGTGCTCATAAAGAAGGCATGAAATTAAGTTACTCTCTTTTAACTATGTCTTTTCATCACTGCCTTTTAATGAGAGTAGTTTATTTTTACCCTCTGGTGTGTGAAGATGGCATTTCTTGATAGGCAGTATTCCAGGAAGAACCTTACTTTTGAAAAAGTAGATTTCTACCTAGAGCTAAAAATAGATGCTTGAGACTTGTTTTCCTTCAAGTTTGCTTGATGTACTGAGAGTAAAAAATTTTGCTGAATTGCTATGGAAAGATATGTTTTAAATATTGCCAGAAACTGATGATCTGCAAAAAATTGTTTTGATTAATATAGTCTGCCAAAACCAGATATTCAGGTCACTGCTTAACAGTCATGTAACTCTTCTTACAAATACTCTCCAAGGCAGTTGGCATGAGATGATAATCAGCTGTAAACAATGTGGCTATGAAAAAACTTCAACATATTTCAGTGCATTAGAATGCACTCAACAAGGTTACCAATTTGGCAAAACTTTGTGAATAATTAGAGACAGTGTTATGAAATTTTTTCTTGGTTACCCTAGCATGTAAAACAGATATGTTTATTTTTTTTAACACATATTCTTTTAAAAATAAACCTTTCTAACTGCTTATTTTAATGTGTGACAGAACACCTGTAGGCTTGTGAATCATCAGCCCTTACTGTAAATGTAAAAAACAGCTTGGAAGCAAACATGACTCAATCTCCAACTCAGTAAGAAGGAAAAGCCGAGAAGCTCTAAATAGGGGAGCTAACCTCCAAAAACTTAACTCTACCCATGCAGTTAGGAAATCCTTTTTTCCACATCACTACTTCTACATAAGAAGTAGAATAAATGCTTAGACAATCTACAATAAGAAACACAACAGACTAAGTACCACAGAATAATTAAGGTTGGAAAAGACCTCTGAGTTCATTGAGTTCAACCATGTAATCAGCATTGCCATTTTCACCACTAAACCATGCCTCAGTCTCACATCTGCATTTGTTTTGAACACTTTAGGGTTGGTGACTCAACCACTTCCCTTAGAAGCCTGTTCCAATGATCAACCACAATCTTAGTGAAGAAATGTTTCCTATTATCCAATCTAGTGGCCTTCTAGGATGGGGGGGTTACATCAGTGGACGAAGAGAGGGATACAGATGTCATTTATTTGAACTTCTGAAGCCTTTGAGACATGCCCCCTTCCTCCCCCAAACATTCTTCTCTCTAAATTGGAAAGACATCGATTTGATGAGAGGATAAGTGTATAAGAAATTGATTGGATGGGCACATCCAAGAGGGCAGTGGCCAAGGGCTCAGAGTCCTTTTGGAAATCGGAGACCAGTGATGCACCTCAGGGGTCTGCATTTGTACCAGTGTCATTTAATATCTTCATTAATGACACAGTGTAATTGAGTGCACCCTCAACAAGTGCAGTGGTGCACCAAGCTGAGTGGTGCAGCTGACACACCTGAAGGACAGGATGCCATCCAGAGGGACCTGGACAAGCTCGAGAAATGGTCCATGGGAATCTCATGAGGTTCAACAAGATCAAGTGCAAGGTGCTGCACCTGGGCTGGGGTCACCCCCAGTGTCAGCACAGGCTGGGGATGAAGGGATTGAGAGCAGCCCTGCCCAGAAGGACCTGGGGGTGCTGGTGGATGAGAGGCTGGACATGACCCAGCCGTGTGCACTCACAGCCCAGAGAGCCAAACGTGCCCTGGGCTGCACCAAAAGCAGCGTGGCCAGCAGGGCAGGGAGATTTTGTCCCTCTGCTCTGCTCTGGGGAGAGAGGCCCCACCTGGAACAAGGCACCCAGCTCTGGGCTCCCAGCACAGGAAGGACAGGGACCTGTTGGAGTGAGTCCAGAGCAGGGCCACCGAGATGGTCACAGGGCTGGGGAGCCCCTCCTGTGAGGAACGGTGGAGAGAATTGGGTTTGTGCAGCCTGGAAGGGATGGCTGAGGGGTGACCTAATTGCAGCTTTCCAGTACCTGAAGAAAACCTTAATGAAAGATGGAGAGGGACTTTTTACAAGAGCATGTAGTGACAGCATGAAGGGGAATGACTTCAAACTGAAGACAAGTAGGTTTAGATTAGATATTAGGAAAAGATTCTGTGAGGATGGTGAGGCACTGGAACAGATTGCCCAGAGAAGCTGTGGATGCCCCAGCCCTAGAGGTGAATCATTTAAGGTCAGGTTGGATGGGGCTTGGAGCAATTTGGTGGAATGAAAGGTGTCCCTGCCAATGGCAGAGGAGTTAGAAGCAGATAATCTTTAAGGTCCCTTCCAATCCAAACCATTTTATAATTCTATGATTCTGATTCGTTACCTCTCCTGTGGCAACTTGAGGTCATTTTCCTCTTGTCCTCTTGCTTGTTACCTGGGAGGAAAGGCTGATTCCTGCGTCACTAAAAATCCTTTCAAGATTTTCTTTTCAAACAGGTTCCCAGGCTCCTGCTTCTTTTCCTGGCTGAGAGGAAGGAATGAAAATCAGTGTAAGAAATTGCAGGGCATGGTCAGCTACACTGTCACGTTTTCACCCCTGTTACCGATGATTTTTTTTACACTGCTTCATTTTCACCCTCTCATATTTTCATCTTTGTTACTGATATTTTCTTTACAGTGTTTTTTCATCTTAAGCCCACAGACAACTGCAAGGCGAAAGAAAGAGATGTAGAAGTGAGGTGCTCTGAAAGGGAGCAAACTGAAAAAAAAAAAAAAAAAAAACCAAAAAAGCAAAACAGACTAGGGAACTCAGATGCAGGTTTGGGATAGGCATGAGGGAACCAGTACTTTTAAAATGCTTACTATGCTTTGAATGGTACAAACTATTTGAGAACACTCAAATGAGTAACTCACATTTTCAAATTTCAGCTTCATATTTGCTGTGTCACCACTTTGTCATGAAGATAGAACAAGGCAGACTTTGACTTGTTTGAGGAGTATATTCTTGATCCATCACCAATGTCCCTATAAAGCAACACAGTTTAGTACAACATAAAAACCTAAAAATGCCTCAGAACCTACTTTTCTTGTGATTTACAGTTTCTTCTTATCTTTTTTCCCATGTCCAGCAGGCATCTTCATTTGAATCATTACTGTTACTGCAATAATTTGCACAATGTCTAAAAGCAGAGTAATCATCTGCTAGCCACGAATCAGCAGCAAAACATCCCAGTCCCAGAAACAGCTACATTTTGGGCAATTAATGCCAATCTGGAACCTGTAGCCTGGTAATGAATGAAACCTTTGTAAATTACTTTAGTTTATTTGAAAACTAAACAGGAAATATTTGCTACCTAGACAATTGAGGTTTATTCACCAGAGGCAATCTGAAAGTGCTTAATCTGGTTTAAATATTCTGCAGAATTGGATGCTTTGTCTTTTGTCAGTTGTACAGATGTTTCCCTCCAGCCTTCTGAATCTTATCTAGTATTCCTCCTCTGCTTCCATATATTCGCTCAGACTTGCAGTCCATGTTCTTAGGTTGTACCAAGAAAACACAATGGCTTTTCATAAATCTCTTTTCTTTTTTTTTTTTTTTTTTTTTTTTTTTAATATGTAGAACCATGACTTTAAACTTGCCAGGTTCCAAAACACAGCATTTCCTTACCTGGAATCTGAGATGACTATTTTTTTTCTGTGACCACTTTAAACAGAGGAGAAACAGTGCTACAAAGAGAACAATCCCCCTTTTTGAGAAATACAATTAAGTATTTTGTTAATATTTTTAATATTTGCAATATTTAGCATGAAATCACAATACTGTCTACACATGTAAGCAGATTGGACAAATAAAGTCAACAGCCTCCTTGGATGACTCATTCATACTAGTAATAACTGGATTGAACATTAAGATGGACTAGAAGGAAGTTATATATAAAATATATTTTTGTGACACAAATAAATATTACTTGAATAAAAATTCAATAAATTATTAATTAATAAAACAACTTCAGTCTGCACATTACCTAATTAGGTTACATAAGAGAACTTAATCACTTCAGGTTACAATAGGATGACACACATAATATGGTTTTCATTGCGTGTAATAATAAATGCAATAGCTCTAAACATTTAATAAAGGTACAGGAACATAAAGCTCCTTTTTGCAGCAGCACAAACACCACATTAGTTTATATTAAATGTAGCTTTACAAGGATTTTTCTTGTGGATTTAACATGTTTTTGACAACCAGATGCTCAGTAAATAGTGCCATGGAAGCTGTCAATCAGGGACAATAACTTGGATGTATAACATGCTTCTGCAAAGATTACTAAACAAGACACTTTCTCCTATTATAAAACTAGAAATAAATCTTCATTCTCTGTGAGTTACAAGTACTGTGAGAGCTGTAGCTGCTGTGAAGTGTTTCTGAGGGTTGCTGCAAAATCTGTGTGGTGTCTGAGAACACATATGTGAAATATTGTGCAGTGCTGGGAGATTTCTCAACACCACCTCTTCCTCATCTGGAAGATACTATTTTTAGGGGGAAAATGTCTTGTCAATTATATACTTTTGTTCTCATTAACAATTCAAAACAATTGGTCAGAGGGACCAAGTAACTTTAAAACACATATTTGAAAACTGAAGTGTCTGAAGTAAATGTAAGACATTTTTCTTACTTAAATCCAGGAAGCAAAACTATAATATTAATTCTATCTTTCCTCCAGATTTGCCAAATATCAAAACTAAAATGTCACCTCCATGAAATAATCTTAAGGTTTTGTTGAGATTCAGCATGGTCTGAGAGACCTCACTTTCCTCCTGGGCTGCTCAAAGAAGTCTCATGGGACTTAGTTTCCAAGGAGTGACCTATAATCCCTTCCCATGTAAACTAGAAGAAGGGCCATCTGGGTTGCCAGGGAAGGGGGTTAACAAATGAAGCTGATGTGATCCAGGTTGGCTCTGGGAACTTCTCAGGGGGAAAATGACCCTCTCTGGAGGCCGGAAAAGCTTCACTCAGCTGCATGGGCTGGTAAGTGGTGGGGTTGTGGATGTATGAGACTGGCGTGGCTGGGATAAATGACTGTGATGAGAGGATGACAATGGATGGAGGTGACTGGTCTTGTATCACATTGCTCTGCTTTCTACTGCTTCAGGGGTCACAAACATGCCTATAAATGTGTCAGGTGAAAGTAAAATTTAATAGAAATTCAGAGAAGGATTCAAGTTATGCTGTGGATTGCTAATAAGATGCTGAATACTAACATTTCCCTAAAATACGTGATGAATTAAAAAGAATACTTGTTAGAATGTCAACTGGTAAGGGTAGGAATGGCAACAGAAAAAGGATAAAAATATTTGAATTAGTTCTAGCTGTGCTAAAATATAAGCAGGAAGCACTGTGCAGTCCTCAGGGCAGGTACCAGTGCAGGCTGTGCCTCCCAGGTAGGGTTTAGCATTTTCCACTGGGATCTGACAGCAATGTAGGGGTGTGGAGCAGCTCACCACTGCAGCAGCTGCGGGAAGCAGCCAGTGCCAAGCTCCAGCAGTGGTGCCAGGGCTGGTCACACACTCTTGGGAGCCTTGCTGCTCTACTCACTGCATAGCAACTGGAGCCAGCCCTGCTTGCACGTCAGGCTGAGGATTTTTAAAAGATTTCCTGTGTTGCTGACTGTTCTGCAGGCAGCAGAGCCCTGCTCCAAGACCCGATCCCTGCTGTGACTCTCTTTGGCTCTGTGCCTGCTTACAGAGGAGCAGCCACCAGATCAGTGGGTGCAGTTAGTCACATATCCAGGTCCTGTACTCTTCACAAATAAGTTTTTGTGGATCCTAGTCTGTACATGGAGTTAGCTGTCCTTGAAGGCTGATCAGAATTTCATATTCAGTCTTTTAGAGGACGGTCTGCTTTCTCTGGTCCTCTGTCCAAAGGTGCTTTGATTTTATTAAAACACCTAAATAAACACCACAATTACCTTTGAGCTTTTCTACACTTGACTTACAGTTACATTTTAAAACCATTCTAAATATCTGCCTGGACCTGTTCTGAAGATTGAGCACAGCTGGTTTCTAAACTGAGCTAAAGGAATCAGTGTGGTACCTTATGATTAGGATCACAGTGTTAATTAAACACAAAGACAATTTATGTCACATAAACAAACAAGCATTTCTAAAGCTCCAGAAAATGAAATAGATAATGCTTTTACCTGACTCAGAAGTGCTTTAAATACTATGGATCAAAGCCTCATTGTAAGGATTTCTCCAGTTTTGCCGAATGTGAAAACCTGTTTGAGGAAAAAAAAAAGGCTTTTTTATTATCATATTTTTTGTCTTTTTCAGATTAAAGTGACTATGTGCATACAATTAAAAAATCATATTACCATGTGAAGAATATTCAAGCTGTAACTGAGGTAATCCAAGTTTCTAAAACCTAAATTTAGCACCTATAAGGTGAAGATTAAGAAATAAATGTATATCATGTAGCAGTCTTCAGGCCCCACCATATCCTGTGCTCGTTTTAGGCACTGGACAAATACCAAGGATTTCTCCCTCTCTCTCTCTGAGACGTTACAGTCAAAACCTATAGTGCTGCTGATGATTTTCTAGAGGAAGCCCCTGACCCTGCTCAGATACTGACCACAGCCCAGCTCTGTGTGCATGAAGAGGTGCTGGTGAATGTCTCACTGCTGGGCAGGGCCGTGCAGGGCCAGAGTACAGAGAGAGGAGATTGAGATGAGATTGAGATGAGATGAGATGAGATGAGATGAGATGAGATGAGATGAGATGAGATGAGATGAGGGAGACAGACAGACATTATCTGTAATAGAAGATGCCTATGGATATGCTGTACCAGCATCTTCTTTTCTTTTCCAATATCTTTTCATCACAGAACTGGGAATTTTGAGGCTGTTTCTGCCTGAAGAGAGGGCAGGGGCTGGAAGTCTTTTCTGAAAAGGCACCATTTTTTCAGGCAGAAGGAAGCAAGGTGTTGTTCACAACTCTACAGTCTTGAGCTAGAAAAAGTAGCTGAGCAATAAATTAAAAAAAAATGAGCAAATATAAATGAGATGTACATTAAGTCACTTACCTTTCATGGAACTATCCAGATGCAGAAGTTGAGAATTTAAACCATTTTTTGCATTTGGTGGTACTGAATGTTGAGAGAATTGTTTCTTTCTTGTTGCTGAATATGATCTCTTGCAAGTTTAGTTCCTTAGACAGCTTGATAATTATATCTTGATTTCCAGGAATCTGGTTGCTAATACAGGCATCCTAGACAACAGATATCAAACCATTTAGACAAAAATAGTAATTATTCTCTATTCAGGGTGTGTTATTTCAGTTGCATGACTAATTACATGGTTTTGGTTTTGTTCTATAATTAAATTAATTAACTTGCTACTTAGGCTATTCCCATATTAAAGTATTTTTGCTTCAAAATATTAATCAAACTATTTTAAGAATCACAACAAAACATTTTAGCTTCAGAGGAAAGGGTGTTTCCACAGAACTCTTGTAGGATGATGTCAGTTTTTGAGTTCTTACCCAGACTCGCAGGATGCCTTCACACATTTTGTTTAAAAATTACACCCTCTCAAGTGGGATTCTGTATCTTTTTTAACCCATTAGCTATGGAAAACATAGGCAGGTATGAATACAGAGATATAAGCTTTTACATCAAGGTCACGATGCTGCTTTCTGAACCTTTTTGTGCTTTTCTGAGTGGATGGTGGTTTTTGTCCAGTCAGTATTGATCCCTTCTGTGCTTTCTCTGAGACAGCTGATCCACTGGCTTCTTTCTGTAACAGATCCTCAGCTCCTGATGCCTGAAACAAAACACATTATGGTGCTAAAAGTTGTTTGCTGCTATCCAGAGATGTGGTAATCACATATCCTCTGAACAGAGAGAGACATAGCTGTCCCAGGGTTTCCTTGGGAAGCTGTGAGAAGCTATGAGAAAGCTCAGAGAAAGAACTAAAACAATTAAAATTGTTGTTCATAGATATGATTCTCCAGAGTGTTCTATTCCTAGTTCACCAATAGTGTGAGAGGTTTTTACTTTGAGACCAATCAAGTCTCACCTTAGCAAGTCACATTACAAAAGACTCACTACTTTCATTAAACAGTTTCTGATTCACCTTCTGAAGACTGGAGTAATTTCTTCCCGTCCCTGACTCAGCAATGTCCTCCTCCACTGTTGATGGGCTCAAGGTGGGCCCCTGCAAACCTCATGGAGTTAAGTGCAAGGTCCTGCACCTGCCCTGAGGGAATCCATCATGGATAAGGGCTGGGTAGAGAATGGGCTGAGAGCAGCTGAGAGAAGGACTTGGTGGCGGTGGTTGATAAGAAGCTTGGCATGGCCCAGCAATGTGCCCTTGCAGCTCTGGAAGCCAGCCACACCCTGGGCTGCGCAGAAAGCAGCGTGGCCAGCAGGGAGGGAGGGAACTCTGTCCCCTGCTCTGCCCTCGTCAGACCCCACCTGGAACCCTGCATCCAGCTCTGGGGGCCCCAGCATAAGGACATGGACCTGTTGCATAAATCCAAAGGAGGCCAAAAACATGATCAGAGGGCTGGAACCTCTCTCTTATGAGGAAAGACTGGTAAAATTGAGTGTGTTCAGCCTGTAGAAGAGAAGGTGGAAAGACCCTATAGGAGCCTTGCAGTACCTAAAGGGGGCTACAAGAAAGCTGGAGAGGGAGTGTAGGTATGGGATGGGCAGTAACAGTTTTAAAGTGAAACAGAGTAGATTTATGCATTAGGAAGAAAACTGAGGTGAGGCACTGGCACAGGCTGCCCAGAGAAGCTGTGGCTGGCCCATCTCTGGAAGTGTTCAAGGCCAGCTTGGAGCGGGCTCTGAGCAACCTGGTCCAGTGGAAGGTGTCCCTGCCCATGGCAGGGGGGTTGGAAATAGGTGATCTTTGAGGTCACTTCAAACCCAAAACTTTCTGTAATTCTATGATTCTATCTTATCCTGTATGATAAGATAGATGATGAACAATTCTGAAGAAAAACCACAAGTCCTGTCAAGAAGAAGAAAGATTGGGAAGAGGTGAGTATTTTTGCAAAGCTCAATTAAGTACTGAGTTTCAATAAGTCTTCTGTACATTTGGTGAAAACCTTAATATTACACTAACTCATAAGTGGGGTGTGTAGGACGTGGGGGTGAGTGTGTTTTAGCCACAGTTTTTTTTTCTCACTATTTTATTATGCTAAACTCTTATGCAAATATACAGAACTAAGTTAACTGAAGAGACCTGTCAGAAAGTCTCTTTAAAAGGCAATAATTATATAAATACACTAAATTAAAAGAGAATGAGAAAGTCAATGAGATGGACTTTCAGTGTAAGGAGGGAGCCAAGAAAAATAAGAAATTAAACTTAAAGCTATTTGTAGGCCTGAGAGAAATTGCTTGAGAAGTTCAGGAAGTAGCTTGGGAGATAATAAAAATAGTGACTGTAAACCCTGTCTGATTGACAAAACTTCAGGAGCCTGAGTCACTAAGAAGCTGTGGATTTGAATAGGTACTTGCATGAAAGAATTTGAACTTTCACAATGAGGTAGGGAGGCACTGGGGCAGAGGGCTTGAGGAGGGTGTGGAGTCTCCATCTTTGGAAGTGTTTCAAAGTCAACAGGACACAGCCCTGAGCACCTTGCCCTGGCCCCAGAGTGCACCCTGCCTTCCGCAGGGCTTGGATTAGACAGGTTTCTCCAACCTGAGTAGTTTAATAGTCTTTAATAATCCTATGATTTGGAAAAGTAGTCTGAGATGCAGTCAGCTCCACAACTTCATTTTTGCCACAACCTTAATTTTTACCTACACATTAATTTTACCTACAATCTTAATTTTTACCTACACAATACTTTATTTTTAATGTCATGCTTCTGGAAAAAAAAATTGCTTAGAGTTCCTGTTATTCCTGTTCCTTTGAATTAGACTTGAACATTTTACTTAACATGAATTTTTCTTAATCTGAAGTTTAGCACTCTTCTAGGGAACTTTTTTTCCCTTGGAGTTTTTTCACTGAGAAAACACTTGAAAACTGGAAGTACCTTTGGGAGCAATTCAATCCAGTTAGGTCAATGGTACACAATATGATAAAAGCTATGGGAAAAGCTATGTGCATATTGACAAGCTTGTAATAAACTCCATTCTTTTCCATTAATTCATTATGAACTCATTCTGTGATGGCACAATTTTCAAGTGCAGCTATAAAATCTGCATTATGAGCCATTGAGCTACATGTATCATCCTTTCCTGACCTGGAAACACTGAAATTGTGGCTCCAGATAAAAATGTTCAGGTAATATAATATAATACTTATAATAATATAAAAGTATTATACTTACTATAGTATAATACTTATTATAATATAATAGTATATAATACTTCCTCTCTTCATATTAGAGTTAAACTAAATATTTTAAAATGGTATTCTGGTAAAAATCAAAATGGGCAGCTGAGAAATTTGAACTTCACAATAGTTTCAGGTTTCCTCAAGGTAGACTAAAGCAATAATGTAAGTTTAATCAGATACTGCAAAGTATAGTTTCAATGAAAATATATGTTAAGGGACTCTGGTTTTTTCATGCCTTATTACATTCTAAATACAAATATCTAAAGGTTTTACTTTTGAGCTTCCCCTTCAATATCCTCTCCAGATAGGTGTTGAGTTTTCACTGGAAAAAAGACTGCCATTAATTCATGATAATTCTATTTCAGAACAATTCAAAAATACAAAATATATTATCACTTAACAATTTTACTTACCCTAAGGGACTCATTCGAATTAGTTGAAAATACTTATCTAAAATGGAACTTAAAATCATACTTCTGTTACTCATATTGTTTTTTCCATCTTTTAAATTACTAAAAAATAATAAAATTAATCTTAGAAGAATGTAGTTTGTCACAACAAAGATATATTTACAGGCATATTGTGACGGTGTCTGCTGGGATGACTTTGTATTAATATTCAATGATCCAAGAAATTAATACAAACTTTGTATAATTCAGTTTAAAAATCTTCACTGAACAGTTTAAACTGCTGGAATATAAGTGTTTTAATATGTGTTTTAGAATTAAGAAATAAAAGATTAAATTTTAATGTATGGGATGTTGTCCATGAATTTCTAGATAAACCTGATATCCTTATACTGGAACATGGTCTTAAGAACTGGAAATGACAGCCATTCAAATCATCCTATAAAAAATGTATCATCTTTCTTGGTAGTCTGAGAGCTTTACTATGTCTGAGGTGATACTAAAAAGTTAAAATCACATCAAAATGTAGACAAAAGTCAAGTTAAGATCCTTCATTTCAAAAAGCAGAACATCCCATTCATAAAAACAGCGAGCAGAGATTCATCAGAGGTTTGGTAAAGCCTGCAGGGAAAAGAGTCTAGTCTGCATTGGATGTAAACCTTCTGTGGAGGTACATGCTCAGCTCAGTGAGGAAGAGGAAAATTAGGCAAGAGGAGGACAAATGAATGCTCGACAGACAACAGGTTAGCTTTGTCTTGCTCAACATCAGCAGTCAGAGCTAGTCTAGTCCCAGCAAGCCTTTCTGTCATGCTCTGCCAGAAATGTCAATAGGAAAACATATTTCAAAGCTATGTGGGGGAGGTGAGAGGCTAAGTGTCTTGTTTAAACAAGCTCTGTAAATTTTATATTGCAGCACCTAGTTGGGAATCCCACCAAACATGTCTCTATCAGCAGTTCTCTGCCCTGCTGTCCCTGGGATTCACTTTGCAGGTCACAGCTTGGGAGAAAGGTTCCTGAGTGTGCCAGTGAGCATAGCTTCACAAAGTAGTGAGAATTATCAGGAATTAGAACTACTGGACAAAGAGAAAGTCCAATTTGGCTGAAATTAGTGGCAATTATGTGTCCAAGTAGACATTAGGGATTATGAGATCTTTGACAATGAGAAGGTAGATTAGGTACTTCTCCTGTGACAGTATATTGTGAAAAATGTTCTCTGAACCTTTTGTCCATAGAGAAACTGTGATCATTGCTGAAAGTGTTTATGCAATGGTGAGAATATGTTTTCATCCAGAGCATAAGCATAGGTGCATAGTAAGGTAGAGAAACAGAGTGGAGAATAAATCAACAGATGATCAGACTGGGGAATTTTGTAAACGGTTCACAGACATGCTTAGAGCAGACAGCAAGAAATGCAGGATCGGCTTTGCTTTGAACTGTCAGTGTGGTGTAAAAGTTAGATGTAGACAGCAGTCAGCATGTAGCAGCTGCTCTAGCAGAAGCCCCTGAGCTGTTTTTCTATTACTTTCCTGGGTGTTTATAAGAGCACAAACCACAGGGATCCCCAAAACTGCTTGTGGATATTTAGGACTCGGCACACATTGAGCTCTCTGGTGTTTGAAGGACTAAAGCTTGCTTGGGGAGCTTGCTGCTGGTCAGTCCTGCCCATAACATCAGTAATTGAATTCCGTGGGCGCTGCAAAAGCACTTCAACACTGACCAATGCTGACCTGGTCCGGTGCTGCCTTCACTGCTGATTCACTCTCAGTATCCAAAGCTGATGTTGCCTCATCAAGCAGAAGAATCTTGGGATTATGAACTCCACTAAAATTAGGAAGTATCTCAATGATTCCCTACCAGAAGGCCAAGACCTATGATGTATGTATCAAAAAGAAAGCAATACCCATAGAGATGTTGGCTGATACAGCCTGTTCGATAGCAGTCTGTTTGACAGCAGTATGTTTGACATCTTCTATTTTTTGGTACCTGAAAGGAAAAAAAACTACAAAAACCCCCCAGAACATATAAGAAATTACCCTTTCTTTCATTGTGTATATGCATAAATTTCCCTTGAAATATATTGAAGATGTATAAAATATTTTTGTACACAGTAATCCAAGACAAAGAAAGATCTTGATAAGAGTAGAAGAAAATGTATTGACTGCCTCTCTATACTTGTGATATACTGAGCAATTTTATCTTCCTGTAATTATAGAACACACAGAGAAAAGGTCTGCAGCAATGGGTTTTCATTTAACATGTCTTGGAAATGAAAGAGCATTGAGATTATAATTGCACCAGGGATGGCCTTGAAACTGTCATTCAGCTTTTACTTTCAGTAAAAAAAAAACCCCACAAAAGTGCATGGTGCCAAAAGCAGGGTGACAAATGTGATTTGGGGCATCTTAATTACCACATCTAACCTGAAAGGGAAAATGGTAAGGAAGGAATGTGCTTCTCACGGTGATCATGAACTCTTTATTCCAGAATAACCTGGCCAACATCATACTGGTTCAGTATCAAAGATTTTTAGTGATTATTTTCAAATTGTGGATAGAGACATGGGGCTGAAGAGTTACAACAGAAACAGTAACTTGAGAATTGCACTTATGTCTCTATAAAAACAGCTCAGGAAGCTTGCAAATAAATCCTAAAGAAAATAACAGTCTGAAATAAATGGCAATAAATTATGTAATGAGTTAAGGAAGCAAAGAATTAATCCAATTATTTAGTTTTGATACTCTTTTTTTTTTTTTTTTTTTTTCTAGAGAGGCTAGACCCAGTAAAAATAATCCATTGGGACTTCATTAATGCCAATTTATCCTAAAGCCATGAGATAAATTATTAAACAATAGTTGTGACATAATAAAAGAACAGTAGGGTAAAAACAGAGACAGAGGCGTTCAGCATGGAGATGTAATAATACCCAAGGGAACTGACAACAATTAATTCTTCACTCAGTCTTGGGATTTATTGCTCTTACTTAAATTAATGACTTGGGCATGCAAACAATACTCGTGATTATGAAATTTTCTGATGGTACAAAACTGAGAGAATCAGTACAGAAAACCATTGAGAAGACCAGGACAAAAGAATACCAGAATATCTTACAGAATTAAGTAAATTATATTGGAGAGTAGTAAAAAGAGAAGCAGATGAACCATAATTATGTGAAATACAATATGAGAAAATTAAAAAAAAAATATGATCAGTGAAAACCTATACCATAGGAGAAAACCAAAATGACTTAATTTGGTTCCCTAGCAAAATACCATCTGAGAGAATCTGGGATTATTTCTATAAACAGCATAGGGAAGTAAACCCATAGGAGGGAGCTACTAAAGCAAAGGCTCACTGCTGGTCCAGGAATAAATTAATATACAGAAACTGTGCTTCTGTTTTGTTGGAAAGACATGTTCAATCTTCAAACAAGTAGGATACACTTCCTGAAGCAATGGAGTTAAAAAGTTCAGGTCATACACTTGTTTTCTACAAAAACAAGTCCTGGTCTCAATAACAGGGAAGGTCTTTCTACTTCTGAGCCATGAGGAAAAACTTACATCAGGTTTAGCGCACCCGTGGCAGGAAGTGGCTGGCAAGCAGTGCCTTGAGGATGAGCAGGTAGAAGGGATAATCACTTATGGGAGTAGTGAACAGCTCTGGGGGACCAAAGAGAGATGCTGTACTGAGCTGGGAAGCCAGGTGAAGGTACCCAAAGCTGCTCCTTAGCAGAGCTAGGTAACAGTGGCAGCTGGAGCAAAAAGGGATGGAGGGAAAGATGTGGGCATGGAGGAAAGAGTACAAGTGATCTGGCACAGACAGGTATTAGGGTGGGAAAATGCAAGGTGCTCCCTCATTCATAAAATGATGTTAGCTCAAAGACATAACCAAACTTGAATTCCTACTGTTCTGTGAAATATTTGTAAGATTAACAAAATATTAGAATAATCTTTAGAGAACATTCACTTGAGATCTCTATTACAAAAAAAACAGCCATGACTCGACTAAAAACTTTCCTATTACTTGTTCATTTCTTCCTCCAGCTTTCCCATCAGAGTGTAAGGAAGGCATCTTAGAATAATTATTTACTGATGTACCAATAAAGAAAAATTTGCCACAGGGTTTTGCAATAAGCTTTAAATTATGCTGTATTTTCTTTCTGGAATTAGTTTAATGGATGGCTGTATTTATATCTAGAAAATCAGTGCTGTCTTTTAGAGTTTGAGAGCATTGGTTGAGAAGGGACAAAAGCTTAAAAAATTAAACAAAAAAAACATTGATCAGAATGAGGTTTGATAATGTGAGGAACATTAACACTTGGAGGAACTCAGTGTTTTCCTTTCATTGTGAGTTCTCAGGGTGGCCTTTGAGGGTCTTACAGCAAAGCAGTAGAATGAGGAGGCAGAGGGGAAGGGGAAAGCTGCTCTCAGAAGAGCAGAGAGAAGCAGCCACGGCAGTACCTGAGCATCCACTCCCCAGCTGCGTGTGGCTGTCCTGTAATTAATTATTTGCAATTCCTTACAACAAAGATTTGCCAGTCCCTGGCTTACACTGAATAAAGTATTGGTTTACTGTCATGATATCAAAACAATGTTCTGTTAGAAATGACGTCTTGTTGGTAAGAGTGAGAAAACAACCTTCTTTCTCCTCTGGCAGACACAACCCAAATCTGATTGTTTGCTTCAAGCTGTCAGTAGAGGCATGAAGTATTTATATAACATTCCTTTTGATGTGTTATAGTCATTTTTGAGGCATGGGAGACTTTTATGTACTCTTTGTACAGAAGTCTATGAAGTTCTGTTCAAGTGTTTTTTCATAATTATTTACTTCTTAATACATTTGTGATGTATTGAATGGTGTTGACATACTGAAAGCCACCATATGGAATGGATATATTTAATTGGTTGGAGCCACATGGTTGACCATGATTTTTTCTGCATAGAAAAACAGAATGGCTGAAGTTGACAGGCACCTCTGGAGACTGTCTAGTTCAAAGCCTTGCAAAAGCAGGGCCAAGTAGAACAAGTAGTTTGAGGCCATAACTATTTTAGTTTTGGATATCTGAATGTAAACTCCACAATCTCTCTAAGCAACATGTGCCAGTGCTCATCCCCCCTCACAATAATAAACTGTTTTCTCGTGTTCAGATGAAATTGGACCCATCGTTTCTTCTTCTGCTACTGGACACATACATATTCACCCACAATGTGTGTCACTGGTGTGTAATTGAGAATTAATTTCTTCTTGTGAAGCAATCTCATCCTAGAAACAGAATTTTCTCAGTGTAAAGCAATAAACCATCTCTGTGTCCTCACTGCAGCCAGTTTAATCAATTAGACAGTTAAATGACTTAAAAATTATTTTCATTTAGGTCATATGAAAGTGCATTGAGCATCTGTTTTAATGTTCAATATTAAATTGAACCAAACATTGAATTTCCTGTCCACAGCTGCAAAATCAAGCTACTGTGAAATGCTTTTATCTTTTATTAACAGGCAATACTAAATTCACCTAGTATAAACTATCGATGTTGGTGGTAAAATGCCTGTTGTCTCACAGGTGAACAGTTTCACTTCAATATAAATGTGGCATTTTAATACCCTATTTTGTAAATTCCTATATCTGTTCTGTAAAATTTAGAAGTCACATGAAATTCAATGTAGGATGATAGTGGTGTGGAACGAAATTTCTCTTAAAGAAGCAAATCACTCAAAAAAAAAAAAAAAAATGGAACTCAAACTCTGTATCTGGAATCAAATTATCCAGACTAAATGAAAACCTCTTTGTTCTTGTAATACTCTGAAATACTTTTTACATGGGAAGATTCTTCTTTATCCTCCTCCTTTATCTTAATAGGTTTTGTGACAAATTAGATTAAATTAGGAAGAATAAATGAAAGGCCTTTGATTTGAAAGTGGAGATAAACATTATCTACCATCCTGGATTGCCTCCAGCAGGTCTGCTTGACATAGTAGAAGCTGGGAAGAGCAGTTAGTGTCTACTGCCTTAGTCTAGGTCTTAGGAATTCTGACTTTAAAGGACATGGCACTAATGAATGTCATGCACATCAAATTTGATGTGCTAATCCTTTAGGCAGGGAAGAGAACATTGCTGTTTAGGTTAGAAGAATGCTGCGTATACTGAGTCGAACAAGACATCCATGAAGAAGTAAAAAGAAAAAAAGATAACGCAAATTAGTGTAGACATTTTCTGAACAAATGTGGCCATCATGTGGCAAATTAAAGACATGGCCAGAGGAAGAAAAATTGTTGATTTACAGAATAGAGTAATAAAGAAGAAAATACACACCTTTCATCATGAAGCCAAAGGAAACTGGTGCTAAAGTTCAATCACAGAAATTACTTCTAGCATTTAAATTTTTCCCAAGTACTTATAGAGAAATTTTGAAAGATATTTTGAAATTTATTTTCATTTTGAAATGAAATATTCTTAGATGGAAATCACATACATTTTTTCTACCGCTAGAATCTCATAGGTAGCAGTGTGGAAATGAGAGCTAGGAGGAATAATCATATCTTCAGAGGAAAGACTTCATATGTCTACATACAAGCACCAAGTGAGCAACCAAGCTTCAGATTATTTATCAAGCTCCTCAGGAAATTGCAGGAAATGAAATTATAAACATCTGCAAAACTAGATTGCTGTATGCTTCATTGAATGTACCATTAACAAGCTGAACAGGGAAGTATTAGCATCCAGAACTGTAATTCACAACTATAATATGCACAAGTTGTTTTTGATTCAGCAGATACGTAAATAACTCTGATCTTTAATAACTCATCTTCTTTTACAGTGAAAAATAGGCAGATACATATAGATAATTCTTCTGTAGAGCTATCCAAAATAAAATCCTGGGAAAACTTAATTTAGATTAGGAATTCATCTGATGGATGGAGAAATTCATCATAATTCCATAGTGCCTTGTCCTACTCTTCCCTTGGAATGTATGCAAAAATTTTATTTGGTTTTTTTTTTGTTTGTTTGTTGAACAACATGGGAATGATGTATTTGTTTTTTTTTTTTTGTTTGTTTGTTTGTTGAACTACATGGGAATGATGCATTGCTTTACAACATTATTAAATATAGGTATATCAAAGAATGACTGAACAGTTTCTACAACAAGCAAGCACATCCAAAATGAAAGCTGTACAAAATGTCATATATGTAAAAGGGAAGGTAAGAAGAAGTTAATCCTGGGGAAAGAGAAGAGTGCCTAGAAAGAAAAAAGTGTGGTGCTAGTGTTAACCAAACAGCTTGTCATAGCCCCAGCAGTAAAGAGAGCAAATATTGCTGGTCACGGTGCACCCACACAAGGGCATGCAGGGACAGGACAAGGGGAAACGGCTTCAAACTGAAAGGAAGCACGCTTAGGTCAGGTACTAGGAAAAAACCCTTACTCTGAGTGTGGTGAGGCACTGAAGAAGGTTGTCCAAAAAAGTTGTGGATGCCCCATCCCTGGAAGTGTTCAAGGCTAGGCTGGAGGGTGCTCTGAACAACCTGGTCTGGTGTAAGGTGTCCCTGCCCACAACAGATGGGTTGGAACCAGATATTCCTTAAAGTCCCCTCCAAGCCAAGTCATTCTACGATTCTGTAGTAGCTTCATTCTTTCTGTCCTGGCTTTTTAATATATTGCTGTAATGAAAGCTGTCCTAATTATGGGCATTTGAAGTGGAAGTGGGAACCCACAGTTCCTGTATCATATAGATATGCTTTCCTTCTCCCCTCAACATTGCTTCATTTTAACATTTTGTATATAATGAACTGATTTTTTTTCCTGGATTAATCAAGTTATTTACTTGATTTACTTAGCCTTTTTCATCTATGATTTGAGAACGAAATCAGAATTAACATGGAAATAAAACAATTTCT
This sequence comes from Onychostruthus taczanowskii, assembly GCF_017590055.1. Taxonomy (NCBI): domain Eukaryota; kingdom Metazoa; phylum Chordata; class Aves; order Passeriformes; family Passeridae; genus Onychostruthus; species Onychostruthus taczanowskii. Next base: position 4,835,553 of record NW_024500349.1, on the reverse strand, counting down.
GTTTGTTAGGTGATGTAAGGACCACACTTTTTTATCTTAGAACAAGTGTTTGTGTATTCATAAAAGATTCTTAACATATTTGTCTCCTTTAATAATCAAATGAATGATACCATTTCTACTCAGAGATTATATATGTAAGCATGATGTTTACATTTAAGTAACCTAAAACATCAGTGACTTTAAATGTCGGGACATTTTAAAACAGCCCCATACAATTTCTAGTATTTCCATTAAAAATGTCTCTGGCTTAGTGAATGTAAGGCTGCAGCCAGTGTTTATGGATCTACTTTTATAAAACATTGTGTAATGGAGGATCTAAGATGCTAATTTTAGCAGAGCACTCATTCAAGATGTGATTCATTTACTCTATGCCAAGGCATTAGCAACGTAGGTATTTATGATAATCATCTCACACCTTTTATGAAGAGATACAATACAAGGTTGTTGCTAATCTGATGTGCTAGTGACAGCAACTCTAGAAGAGGATGAAATGTGCCCCAGTCTTCATTGGCCAGGCCTCTTTTAATCCTGCAGAAGACAGACTTGCTTAGAGAAGTTACTTAGGTTTGAATACTCACTGTGAGTTATGTGCAGTCCTGTGCTAGATTTCTACAGCAACAGTGTGATGGTACTGATCTCCGTCTTTAATGGAATGAAATGTATACAGGAATAAGCAAAGACAAAATGAAATGTACTCACCTTTCAATAACAGGAATTGCCAGAGATGGTTGCCCTTGTGTGTTCTGCTCTTTTCCTTCCTGTTCTCTGCTTTTGGTAGCTGTATAGTACATGAAATTCACAGCAAAGAATTTGAAGTTGCTGCCAGTCCTGTTTCTTACTTTCAGCTTTCAGCCATAAGGTAATAATAATAATGATAGAATAATGATACCATACTCTCTTGGAAACACAGAATGAATTTATGATTAAATATATTGTTCTAGACAATTTGTCTGGAAGACTAAGTGCTTGACAATAACAGTTATTTAGGCTGTCCATAGATACAATTGCAATGCAGCTTTTTCTGCACAAGAATGCAATGGTTTTTCCCTGTATTCATAAGCAGTGTATCAAGTTTCTTCTTTCCTCCAAGTTGTCTTGTTTCCTTTCAATGACCAAATCTACAAGTTAGACTGGATTTTCAGGGAGAGGAGTATGACAAAGAATTATAAAGGTACAAATAGACTATACACCTTGAGGAAGATGTTTATGTCTATTTGTGCTATGAATAATTACAAGGATTGCTCATTAATAAATGCTTAAAGGAAGTATTTAGTGTCTTTCAGAAATTAAGATACCAGGAAGGTTGATTTTATAGATGAATATAGCAACAGGAAAGAGACACCAGAATCAAAGGATTTACTTGCAAGAAAGGAGAACTGGTTCCACTAAATCTTGATTGATGGGGAGTCAGTTTTAGGGAAGAAGACCATTGAACTTCTCCAAATATGTGGGATAGTTCAGGAAGAACATTGAAGGAATGCCTGAAGAAGAGATTAGTGGAAATCCAGAACTGATGTATAGTCTTCCTTTGGACATGGTACATGGTTTGCAGTACTGGTGAGAAATACTCCTTCAGAAACTCTTGAGGTGAGGAGCATCCTCATGCTCTCCTTCTATGTCAGAAATTATAGAAGGGTTTAGAAATGAGATACTTGTTGCATAAGGAGCAGCCAGTTATCCTTCCAGGAACCAATATGCTGGAGAAAGCAGGCCATAGGACATTGGTATTTAACAGCCAGATAAGAATCTGCAGTAAGAATGCCTTTCCACACCTAAATCCTCTTTTTCTCCTGAGACCTCTATTTTGATTAATTGTTTCAGCAGAAGGGGTATCAGACTGCTGAATGTAAGTCCTTGCTTTGTGGTTCCCCACAGTCAGTGGCATTTGCTTGCAAAGTGGTTAGGATTGCCAGGGTGGTATCCATGCTAACATCTCTCTAAAGACTTGCTCCAAATATAATGGGTCTAGAGGCACAAGAATGTGTGGAAAACATGAAATTACCTCCCTTCAAAACAGTGAGTGCTGCTTGAAACTGCTGCAGGCTCTCAGAGACAGAGCTAAAAAGGCCTGTTATTTCAGAATAACAACATATACATATCATCCTGCTCATGGGCAAAGACAAGAGCTGACTGCTCCAACAAGGGGGACTTAGAGCTCAGAAAAGTGTCTTGTGACATCAAGGGGAACCAAAATGGTTACAGCCTAACTGAAAAGGCAGAGCTAAAGAGTACGACCCCTTAAGCTCCCTGGAAAGATGTGCTAAATTATTGCAATTGAAGCAGAATTGTCCTAGTTCAGTCAACCCTTGCTTTGGCTAAATTATTGCAATTTAAAGGCGTATGACTAGAATATGATGAAGAAGATATTTTTTGAGGAGCTTTTGTCTGTCCTTTTGGCTTTGTGCCTATAAACTATATGATGAGGTATTGAATGTTAGTTCAATTGTAGCAATACGGCTGTCATGGTCTTCTGAAACAAAAATTCTGAAAATGATGTAACTGTGAGCAGCAGCATAGCTGTTCAAGCACTTATAGTGGATTTTGAATTATTATACAAATTTTGCATAAGTCTCAACAAATACTTCTTTTAAAATGTAGAAAAAAAGAATAGGGGAAAATAGATTGTTTTGGAAAGTTTCTGCATTTGATGTGAATTTCTGAAATCTATTTTAAGCTATATGACCAAAATTTAAAAACAAAAATTATTTTCAGATGTTTCTGGTAAAATATTTACAGTGTTATCTTGATTTTCATGAAGAGCTAAATTGTTCTGGTAAATCAAGAATCTTTGAAATGAGTTGGGGAAATACCTCAGTCATTCCTAATCCAATAATTAGAAAATGTATCATCAACACTTAGAAATACAAGTTTGAAAACAAAATACTAACATCCAGAATTTAATTTTAAAAAATCACTCTAAGTATGTTCTTACTTAAATCTTTAGACTATAATTTTGAAGAGTACCTATTTCATTCTTACAGTTGAAAGTATAACTTATTTATATTATTATGCAGAGTAATATCCTTATGGACAGACAAGAACCTTATTGTATCAAGCAATGTATAAATAGGAAACAAGCAAATTTTCCAGTCAAACTGGTTTTCCGTCTAAGACAGAAACAAAATAAAATAGATGAGTGATTCAAGAGGAATACAGTGAGACTGCATCAATCAACATTCTGTAGAGTGTAATTAGTACATGGTTGAACCTAACTGACTTGCCTATCTGCCTACAGACTGGTTCTGTGTGAGTAAATATCTAGGTGTAGGTATGACAGACCATTTGTATAAATCTCAGGGAATGAGAAATTGCTATGACGGAAGCGCGGACGATTGATTAATCAAGACAGTTTTAAACTTAAAAACAAAACTTTACTGCATAAATACTCACCAACAAAATACATTTCTACTGCTTAGTAATTGATAATTATTAGTCAATATTACTGCAAGTTCGAAGCAGTTAGCCCTTAGCAGCCATCCTATATTTGTAAATAATATACAATATCCCAGAGCCCATGCCAGGAATTTAGCACCGATGGCTATAGTCCTTGAGAGTCTCAGTCATGGCAGTGCTCAGATTCAAGAGCTCTTCAAGCAAGGATGTCAACACTGAAAAGGATGCCTTCCTTCCTCCTCCTCCAAGTGCAAATCCAGGATTTTCACCTTGTATAAAATATTGCAGTCTTTAGAGAGCTCTTAGTCCTTGACATCTGACTCCTAGGACTTTGAGAGACTTGCGGAGAGTACTTTCCCAGGCTGCAGCAGATGCCTTGTCTTGCTCATCAGTTATGGTCTTGGGTTTTTTCCTTATCTGTTGTTTAATTTCTGTTTCATTTCAAGCAGTCCTTTTCCATCTTTTAAGGTTGCAGCTCTTCAATGACCAGTAAGTAACCATGAGTAAGGTACTTACAATTCTGGAACCTTTGTTTTCAGCCTGTGCCCATATTTTCAAGGCCTTTACTGACATCCCAAGCTAAAGCTCCACATCGTAACAAGAGACACTTGGCATCAAGCTTCAGCTGACCTGCAAGTTCTCATAACATATGGTAACAAGCCTAATAGGCCAGGACTGACTGTCTTACACAGGCACAGAGATGATAAGGCTTGAGGTTTATTTCTGACAGGAGCAAAACTGTTTTTAATGAGCATGAAAATATTTCCAAGTTGTTTACACCTAATCAGTGTGATTTTTGTGTTCAAAGCAAGCTGATAATAATTACATATGGCTTAGCATGCTTCTACTTTCATGAGTGCCATGGGCATCTGCTTTGGCCACATAGAAAAGAGGTTTGAATAATGAAAACTAGTAGTGAGAAACCGGTACACATTTACTTAGTATTTCTTGGGTTTGTATACCTTATGAAAGGAATGAAGAAAACCAAAGGTATCAAGACTGACTGTTGATACTGAAATAATTACAATGACAAAAGTAGCCACAGTGACAATTCAGAGATAAATACTGCCTTGAACTGAGATATTGCATTACCCACTTTGAACATTGACCAGGGAATAGTAGACGCCCTTTTCAGCCAGCAGCTGCTGGTGGGTGCCCTGCTCTATGACCCTGCCGTTCTGGACCACGGCGATCTTGTCAGCGTTTTGGATGGTGGACAGGCGGTGAGCTATCACGATGCACGTTCGACCTTCTCGAGCCTTATCCAGCGCTTCCTGGACAATCTGCACAAGGAGCAGACCAAAAGGTGAGCTACTCTGGCAGCTGCTGTGACTTATACCTAAACTGCCATCTGTAAGCTCTAATATGACAGTGAAGGAAAGGGAATATATGTTGCTCAAGCTTCTTAATTTAGAATTAGCCTGTGTTGGCAGAGTCCAGACTGTTAGAGTGGATGATGCTGTGACAGTTACGAGAATTAGAAGGAACCAGGCTCATTACTGAGATGCACGGCAGGAGAAAAAAAGAAAATGGTTTTAAATTGTAGGAGATGTTCTGACTGGATATAAAAAGGATTCACTGCAAGGATAATTAGGCATTGGAACAGGGACAAAAACACCTCTACTGAATCTCCTTTAGATTTTCAAGTACCCTACCAGACACAGCATAAAGTAATCTGAGTTCAGTATTGGCCTTTGTGTGAAGAGGAGGTTTAATTGGGGACCTCCAGAGCTTCCTTTCATGTCTGATTAATTATATATGGAAGTCAATATTCTTGGGCCAGCTGCTATCATACTAGTTCTCATGATTTCACAGGGACTCCCATGAATCACATTTTTTTAAAGCGATCACTGGCAGAAAGACATTAAAAACAATCTCTGCTTTCTTGTATTTATTCCTTATGCTTATTAACACAGAAGAAAGTAAGAGGTTAAATTTAAATACCTAACTGGCATATAATCAAGAAAAAAATAGATAATGGGATTATTTAATGGCATTTTCCCTTAAACCTCATTTTTTCATGCCTACAATTGATCAAAACTTAGTAGAAAATGTTAACTTTCCAGATTATAATATATGAAATAATATTTGCCTCATTAATAGCAAGTATTGTTGTAGACTGTCTGTTAATTTTCTACAGCTGGATTGTACTTCTGTGGTATCAAGATTACAGCTTTGGGCTTAAAAAATAAGTAAATGTTCTAGCAATTTTTATCTAAAATTTTCGTTTCAACCATGAACATGTAGCAAGGACCAGAGAGCAATGGGAGAAGGAAGAAAACTTAAGAAAGCCACATATCATAGCTTCAAAGAAAAAAAACCCCAATGTTCTCTGGCAGTATCCTCAATCTTTTTTGTTTCTGTAGTTTGTGTGTCCTGATTCAATTTTGATATCACTTTCTCAGCTGAAGCCTGAAGACTTCTAGGCTAAGAAATGCATTCTTTATTGCAACTTCAATGTACCTACTGCCATACAGATGTAAAAAATACTTATTTTTCCCCCCAAGGAGGGATAAGACATTTGTATTTTCCTATTATTTGCCTAAATACGTAATTTGCATAAGACACCATATTTCCAGCTTTTGGCTTTAAGCTGTGGGAGTAAAAACAGTAGTCATAATCCAAAAAAAGAGTTTATATTCCAGGTTCCTGGCTCAGACTTAAGTTACCTTTTCGCTTTCTGTGTCTAAGGCAGAAGTAGCTTCATCCAGAAGCAGAATTTGGGGCTTGCGTACGAGAGCTCGGGCAATGGCGATGCGCTGCTTCTGGCCGCCAGAAAGCTGCGTTCCCTTGTCCCCTACACGGGTATTGTATTTCTGCAAAAAATGTGTTAAGTTCAGGCTTTGAATGAAAATCAGTTTGGATGTATATTGAAGCATATCAACTCTGATACCAGCCTCCCACAATCTGCATATTCCACACCAGCAGCTTGCTGAAAACTGACCATAATTTCTATCTGCCATAGATCTATAGATCTCTTACTAGTAGACTTCTTTATAATGTCCAGTGTTGAATGAATTCTAAGCAACAAGCCACTCTAAGGTTGAAATGACAATGTTATTCTCAATCAGATGACACAACACCAAACGTCAGTGAAAGTCTGTGACAATACTGGGGTTCAAATTCTGAAAAAAATCATTCAAAGTGAGATGAGTATTTAAGGGAAATGTGATTAAAGTTTTAGCCTTTCTGAATACTTGTAATTACATCTTCCTGGTCACTGCATAAGGACAAGATTTTGTGCATGGCAGACCTTTCCTCTGACCCAAGATGCTCTGTCTTGTATTATTATGTGTTTGTCTCATGCATATAGGTGAAAAATTCTTAGTAATTTTCAGACCACAGGAATACTTGAAATTCAAATTCTAGCTAGGTATAACTGGAAGAAAGTGTAAAAAAAAAAAGTTCAATTTTAAAAACTCCACCTCCTAGTATCTCCAACTCTCAGTTAGTTATAATTGTGTGTCTTCTTCCCTGAGATCTTAAAAGTGCCACTCTCCACCTGACAATGGAATCTCCCAGAGTGGAAATAAGTATTCTAAACACAGTTAAGTAAGGAAAATATTTTAAAAAATGTTTCAGATTTATTTTCATCTCAGAGAATTATTGAACCCCAGGTAATTATAAGCAGACAGTTTTTCCCGGCCACTTAAGTTCACATCCAGTTCTGAGAAGGAAAGAAAGGGAATAACTTACATCTGGCAGTGAGTCAATGAAGGAATGAATATTGGCCTGTTTTGCTGCACTAACAATTTCCTCATGGGACACCTGCCGACTGTTATCTCCGTAGGCGATGTTTTCGGCAATAGTGAAGTCAAACAGGATTGGTTCTTGTGAGACGATACCAATCTGAGCTCTCAGCCACTGGATATTCAGTGCCTTTGCAGTTTTGCCATCAAAAAGCTGAGAAAGCAAACATTTAAAATTTTAGTCACATGAGTATATATGAATTTGAGACTTACTGTAAATTCATACAGAGAAATTGTGCAATTGCAGCTCTTTCCCTTAGCTCTTTCTTACCAATTGCAAACCCACATAATCCCTTCCCCTCCTTCTTGTCTATGTTCCAAAATTTTCTAATTCATATAAGTGAATGCTGCCTCGGTCCTTTTCTTTACTTCAATATTTAATTAGGATTTTGAAGACAGTGGAAGATAGAATATGCTGAAGCAACTTCAAAGAACTTTGGGTAAAGTTCTTTCAATTGTTTCTTCAGCAGGAAAATTTTCCTCTATTTTGCATCTATAAAGAAGAAATTTCCTTCCTTAAGATGCCATTTGCAGCCAGTTTTCTTTATTGGCAACTCTCATACTTCTGTTAAATATGCCTGCTGAATAGCTATCATTTTATATTAGATAAATAAAAACAGAATTTCAATTTATTTTTAATGTATCATAATTACACCAGTCACCTTAATTTGGACACAAATATACCAGGACATTAAAAGGGCTGTTGAATCTCCACTAGAGTATCCCAGTGCAGCACTTAGGCTCTGTGTTGGGTGACATGATCAGCTGGATAGTTGAAGAATTGCCCCCTTTATAGCATGGCTGTTGGAGGAGATTATTCCACCAACTCCACAGCTGGTGCTAGAACAGTCAACTTTCAGCCAAGATAACTTTTTCTTCAATGGAAAAGGTTTCATAATGAACCTGATTCAAAATCCAGTGAAGTGAGGGAACTTTTGTGAACAGCTGCTCTGACAGTTTCTGCTTTAAGCTAAAACCCCTTTCACTCAGTTCACAGTGCAACTCAGATTGAGAATTAGTCCAACACTTTTGTGGTTTCTATGGCACAGGTGTGTGCTTCACCCTTCAGTAAACTGTTGTTGGTTATTTATGGACACAAGGCCAGAAACACTGGGAAGGAAGTTGCATTTTGTTAAACTCACTTTTGGGGCACCTATGCTGCCTCTTTCTACAGATCACTTTGCTACACTGAACCTTTTTGGCACTTTTAACCTCAAAAAATCTTTTCCATTGTATCTAGTCTTTATTTAATTACAGTTTTATGTTTTGTGAGTATCTCTGCAGAGACAAGTTCTAAAATCCTTCTTATTCTCACCTCATAAAGGCCAAAATGTGTGCTCTGTTTCAGACAAAACCTCTGAGCATATTTACACCAAAGATCAACAGCAATTAATAGCACCACTATGTGAAAAAAATTATAAAGTTGTTGAATGAGTAGTATAGGAAACCCTACATTTTAAACTGAAATTACTGAAAGTATTTACAATCTATCACTTAATAAGCAGTCATACTCTTAAAGATATTTCTGACAAGTAAAAATTATGAAAATAATTACTTTTGTCAATATTCACCTTTTTTTTTGAAAGATCATTGAAGATGGAAAATTCTATTACTAGATCATACAAAAGTAGATACATATATTTATAGTATTTAAACTGTTCTTGTTATAAAATCCTCAGGAAATTTGTCCTGAATTTAAAGCCATCATGAGACTGTGGATCAGTAATTGTAATGTGGGAAACTGGGACTTACATGCATCTAGTTTAATTAAGGACATCCCACTGCTGATTTTTACATTAAAAATACTTAAAATATAAAACTAGAAATACCTGTTGTACTTAAAACATCACAGAAAACTAATATAGAACACCTTCACTTAACCCATTGACATGCTCTTGCAAAAATACTTACCATTTCTCCATCGAGTGGATCATAAAATCTCTCCAGCAGCTGAACAACTGTGCTCTTTCCACAGCCACTGCTGCCAACAAGAGCCAAAGTTTGTCCCTTTTCTACTTTTAGATTCAACCCTTGGAGGATTTTGACCTCTGGACGGTTTGGGTAGTTAAATGCCACATCTTTGATTGTTATGTTTCCCTCAAATGTTTCCTATAATGAAAATATTATCACTGTTACATCTTTAAGACAATTTCACAGATTATTATGATAGAATTGCCGAAGTATCCCCACCCCCCAGAAATCAATAGAGATTTTCAAAACAAATACCCTTTTGACTCTATGTGCAAAAGCTGAACTCACAATAGAGAACTTGGTCCATGTTGTGTTTAGATAGTGTCAAAGATGCATTGTGCTAAGGATGTAATCAGAAGGAGAGGAAGAATCAGTTTGAAGAGAGTGAGGAGAGTACTGTCCATATCACCAGTAAATAGTGTCACCCAGCACTCGTGGCTTACTCACAGGCTTGTCTCCTTCCTCACTGTAGCTGTCTATTGAGGGCACTCTTTCAAACAGCAGAAACAAGTGGGCTGCTGATATCTTGGCTTTGGCATAGTCTGGGGCAAAAGAACTGGTTTGTCCTAGTGCCATTGCACCAAATACAACAGCTGAAAACACCCTATAAACAAATCAAGAAGAAAAATATCATGAAGAAAAGAACAGTGAAAATCTGGCTGCAGTCAACTTTTGCTCAGAGAGCTCAATTTACAAAGAATAAAGTAGTAATCAACTATTGTTTCTTTAATTATTAATTTAGTTCCAGAAATTTCTTTTTACCTTCTTTTAATGAAATGAGATAAACAGGCCTGCATTCCAAATTCAGTGTTATCATTACTTATTAGCAGTAATTTCTTTAGTTTCTTTTATTCTGGTTGGTATGGTTAAGTCTCAGCTGGGGCTATGAGGAAAGAGATCAAGGGATGGCATCACTGTTACTGTAATGCTGTTCCATCCTCACTGTGGTTTCCTCTCTAGGTTTCAATGGCCTTTGGGAATTAGTGATCACTTTTTAAGGCATCAATGAAAATAAGAAATCAAGCCTGTAACAAGGTGACAATAAAGATTTAATTTTCTACCACATCTCTGCGGAAAAAATTGCAGGATTTACAATGACAATAAAGGTTAAAAACTATGCTTTTGTTGGTTTTTGATGACTTTTATGTCATTTTATAGAATTTTATGTTTTTTATGTTTTATTCTGTCTTTGAACAGCAGAGAAGGCCTCACACAGTTTTTGCTCAAACCCTGCCTTTCAAATCTAACCAAAAATTCACTCCCTGGCTAGACATGTTCAGCTAGCAGATGGAATGCAGACACTTTCTAACATGATAAGCTGAGTTTACTGTCTTTAATTATGTTAGCAACAAAAAATCAGTATGGTTGACCTTCTTGGGTATTCAGGTCACTGATAACCACACTGGTAGGATCTCAGTCTATCATACTTGTTTTCATAGCCCTGTATTGAATTGGTGCTCTTAAATTATAAATATTTTTTCTGAACAGACAGAAAAGGGATTGTAAAAGAGATACTTACAAAAATACACTTTTATACTCCATGTGTCCATTTACCACTAGATAGGCACCAAAGCGGAAACAGCCGGCGTAGGTAAAGAACATCATTGCTTGTGAAAGGGCAAAACAAAAGCCAAATATATGTGCCTTCTTCACAGAATTTCTGTACAGAAAGAATGCATATTTTCATCAAAGTGTGCAGTCATACTGAAATCCCAAAAAACAATTGACTTCAATTGATACTGTTCGGAATGGAAAGTTTACATGCACCGAAACATTAACTAAAGCACATCTTCTCTCTCGTAGGACAGTAAGTTCTTATTTATGCTAGAACAACAGCAAGGTGAAAGTCTTGGAGCTAGCCCATCAATGTCAACCCAGAGAATGGTTAGGAATTGTTCTGAAAATCATGAGATATTAACTCAAAACCCAGCAGTCTGGGAAAAAAGCTAAGTAATGCCTTTTATGTCCTGCACTGTGCTCTAACCACTCATATATTATGGTGGATGTGTTAGTGGCACCCCTGCTTCTTTCCCATTATATCTGTGTACATATACTTTCATTTTCTTTACATTTCTCATAGATGTCTGAAAATGAAACAGTCCAGTCTGGAACAAATAAAACTTTAATTGGTAGAATCTATTTAGTTGTTTAAGGCTTTTAAATTTTTTAATTTTGATTTAATCTAGACAGACTTATATTACTTTATTTTGAGCCCCAAACCAGTAAGTATTTATTCAAATGTTTTAAATCTTATTAACACTTTAAAAAATGTAATATTCAATTTACATTAAAATAGTTTTAATTAAATATCCAACAAATCAGTGGTAGACCACTTTGAAAGCTCACTTAAAACCAGCATTTTTTCCAAACTAAGTAACATTGTAATAGGAGATACCAATATTATAATAGAAAATTAATTAAATCAAATTTTAAAAAATGTTGAGTGGTGGTGGTTGCATTTGTCAATACAAATATACAAAACATTGACATTAATTCTGAGATAATTAAATTATATATTAAATCATACACACTATTAAAAAACCTATTATTGTCAAAGTAAATGTTCGCAATTTATTACAGACATTTTTTAGCTTAGATATTTTTATTATACCTGTATGGTACAATCAGATGTTCTCCATACATTGACTCAAATTTTCTTTCTCGGGTCAAGCTAACAACAGTTCTAATATTTTCTATTGCTTCTGTGGCAATCTGCAATAGAAAAACAAATGCTTTGATCAAAGTTAAGTATGCTGTAATTCCTTATTTTAAATTAGTAGAGGATTCTGTTAGAATACAAGTTTATATTTTATACTGGTTATTAAAATCATCGACTGCTGATATAAAAATAAGCATTTTATATTTTTCTTTTTAGGACAATGAGATTTTCTTAAAATTCTCAGAATTTTCTAATAAGAATTCTATAATGTTCTACAAATAAATGGTGAAAAACCATTAGACAGCAATAACAAATATAGAGGAGATACTCAACATGAAAAATGGCACATTAGCATTCAACTTTGAGTCCACAGAGTTTGGGCTATACTCAAAATGTCCAGGTTATTTGGGTGCCTTAGAGCCTAACTGAGATCTCAGCAGTAAATATTTGCTCTAACACCTTCTTTTAGCTTGCAGATTCTTTAGACTTGAATCACTTGTATGCATAAATGTTCCAGGGGAGATTCAGATTAGAATAGATTCAAATAGATTGCCCAGGTAGGTGGTAGAGTCCCTGTCTCTGCAAGAGCTCAAGAGATAGATGTGGCACCTGGGGTATGTTTTAGGGGTCATTATGGTGGTGTTGCCTTGATGGTTGGACTTGATGACCTTGAAGGTCTCTTCCAATCTTGGTGATTCTCTCAAAAGACTCCCAAGGCTTCAATGCATTTTGCTATCATATACATTTCATGTAATTTTAGTTTAATTAAGACCATAAAGTAAGGTTTTTTAGTAACCCAAATGCAGCAATTCTTTAGAGAAAATGAATTTTCCAGGTGGAACATTATTTTTACTGAAAAAAATCTCCCATTTTTTTAAAAAATGTGAATTGAATTGAATAAAATGCCTATAGTCCAGTGCTTGCTTAGGTGGCCTTGAGAAGGGAAACTCAAATTACTATGAAAAGAAAATATTTTTTTTAAGTTTCAAAAAAAAAACCCAAACCATAAATATTTGAAACACCTGTGCTAATTCTTCACAATATGCTCCATTAGGAAAGTCTTTAGTGTTTATTCCAAGAATTATCAACTATTTTCTATCACATCTTACAACAAAACAAAATAAATGCTCATCCCTCAGAGAGAAGCAGAAGAAATGTATGGAGTTGAAAGGAAAGGAATGGAATTCCATGACCTTAGATAATTATTTTCTTTTCAGCAACTTTTAAAAAGGACACAGGAAGAGATCTTAGAAAAGTTTTACCTTGAAGAAAGCAATATCTGGGAAGTGATGAAATTGTTGCTCTGTCCCAAAAGGATTTTTGGAATGAAGTGACATTAAATACCATCATTTAATTTGTTAAACAAGAGTCTAGCCTTCTCGCTTCTCAGTTCTCATCTTTCTCTTCCACTCAAGAAACAAAGGAATGGCAAACAGAAACCAGTGGATATATACATATTATCACTGCAAACATTAATAAGATGAAGAAGGGGAGAGAAAAAAAAGAGCAGTGTAATAAATGTAAGACAGATGGCATGCCAAAAAGGGATGACAGGAAAAAAAAAAAAAAAGAATGTCAAAATGAAGGCAGTTGCAAAATAAGGAAAAGAAAGATGTCTAGAAAATGAATGAGAAAAGAACATGCCTGAATTGTCCTTAGCACATTTCAACATTTAACTACAAAAATATTCATTGGTTAATACCATAAGTCTTCAATTTGTATTGAAGAGGTGTGATGCTCTGCAGGTCTTCTAGTGTGCCTGGCTGTCTTTGGAACTCCCATATTGTGAAATGCTCTGGACTCAGAAGTCATACATCCATTAACAATGCTTTGGTAAACATGACTGTATACATTATACAGAAACAGATTAATTTCTCTAGACCCACCTTTCCTGCGGCTTCCAGCTCTCGTTTATCTTTCTTAGCGTGCCCAGCCAACATCTTCATTTCAATCATTCCTGCCACCGCAATGATGGGCACAACAGCTAAAAGCAGCAGGGTCAGCTGCCAGCCATAAATTAATGATATAAGAATTCCAGTCCCCAGGTTGGCTACGTTTTGGGCAATTAATGCTAGTCTGGCACCAGTTGCCTGGACAAAGAAAAAAGGCATTTCTTACCAACATAACTGCATTTTAAATAAGGAAAGCATTTTCATGCACAAAATTCCTGATTCTCAAAGCACTGCTTAGAAAGGCTTAACTCAGTTTTGCTAATTTTCAAAATGGTAGTTTCTTAGATGCTTTTGTAAAAAATTATCTAGATCATATTTATTTCTTCTTTCCCTATATTCTGATTACTTCAATTTACTCTGCAATTTCTAAATTCTGCTCTTGAAACAGAACAAGCTTTACCCTCATCACATACCCACATTTACATCTAAACATTAAAATCTGTCATATTTTCTACATCACAGAGCTACCTTTACAAGTCATCACACAGAATCCAATGAGGAAGAAAATTAAATATTTAACTTTTCCTATGGAAATAAAGCCAAAGATACTTCAGTATCCTTCGGTTTACAAAAAACCCAAGCACATAACTTCATGTAGCAGTAAAAATTTACCTAGGCATACCCAAATGATTACATTCAGTGTACTTTAGCTTGCTAGTACAGACACCTGAAAGCACAGAATTTACTTATAAAGAATCTCCATAAGGTAACAGAAAAAAGGAAGTCAATTGCTGAAAGTTCATTTTTTTTAATAAGAAATTGGCCCTACCAAAAAAATAGCAGAAGATCGTAAACTGTATACATTTAGTTGGATGTCTTTAGGTGAATAAGATCTCTTTAAAAAGACTACTTAGGTAAGAGATTCCCAATAAATTTGTTTAATAATAAAGATGACAACACAGCACAATAGGTTTTTTTAGAAAAATTTATTTGGAAATTAGTCTGTAAGTACATATTATCATAATTTTCATAAAGTGTATCAGTGCATGCTCTACCAGCTATTGGTGTATATATATAATTATTATATACATATCAGTAGCTGTTATAATAATTTATATATAGAATATACTATTTTATATTATATTTTAGTTGTCAAAATCAAGACTGTTATCCAGCTAGTCAAACCCAAGCTGCAACTTCATTACATGCTAAACCAAATAGGAAAACTTCCAACCCAAAATTTTACTTACTCCTTTCACTTGAGAGGCGTCATTAGCAAGTCTTGTAGTTAATGCTCCAGTGCTATTTTTAGGATTATCAAACCAGGCCATATCCTACAGTAAGAAAAATTATTTTTAAGACCAGATTTTGGACATTTCAAATAAACTGCTAAGTAAATCTGGTATGTGAATCTAAGTAAATCTGCCTCAGTTCTACATATTTAAATAAGTTTAATTCCATCATTGCACATTGAATATATTTAGAAAGAAGTGTAATCTTGTGAATCATTGATGTATTCATTGTCACTGCTGAGAAGGAAGGGGAGCAGCTGAGAGATTCCCAAAAGCAACATTTACCCTCCCTCACTGCTGCTCCTTCACTGAATCTGCTTGGAGGAGAGGACTCTTTGGTCACACTCCCTTGTGGTTGCAAAGCTTGTTGGGGAGGGGTTAAATGTAAAGCATTTTCAGGTTAAAAACAAAATATTTCTTGCTTTGTTTCTTCCCATGTTGAAGAGGCTTATTTGGAAGCTATGAGGCACCAACAAACCAACAACAACAACAAAAAACCCCAATCAAAAAATCAAACTATGCTACCTGATGAAAGCTAATTGCTGGGGTAAGGTACACAGTTTATGATTTATTAACCATGTGACTAAGTATCTGATTTAAACTGTCACATGTAGTATGCATTGAATGAGGTCCTGGTAAGGTATTACAGGCATTTGTGACCTCAAGACTCAATTGTCAGATTGCCTTTTCATTAGATTTTTAGTATGGCTGATCTATAAATCATGATTTTTCAGACTATAGTTGTTTTCTGTCACATTGAAAATAGTCATGTTCACATGAATCAAATTCTGTGTCTACATGTAGCTTTATGTGCAAGACTTAAAACCTCATAACTATCATATTTTGTATTTCAAAATCAAAAATACTGATCCTGAAATGATGCAAAACTAAGGCCAATTTAGAATTACTTAACAACATTACATTCTATTTATATTTTAACTCTATGAAAGTGGTTTTACTTTTCAATACACAATCTTGTTGTTGCATTAATAAACAACAATTAGAGATTTAGAGGCTTGTACAAATAAATTTAAAAAACCACATATCTGTACATATCACAATTCAAATCAGACATTTGAAGTAAGAGTTACAGTGTAAGATGTGTGGCATTTCTTTAGGGGAGATAGAGCCCAAAGAAAGCAAAGCAGGTAAATGAACAGATAATGGGATACTGCTGGTGCGTATCCACTTGTCATGCCCTTGTAACTTGGCTGTAAAACTGAGTCTTTGCAAGGAGTACATAAAAAAACTCTTGTATTGATTTAAGACTCTCCCTAAGGACACTTTGCATAACCACATGTAATTAATCAAATTGGTTTCTAGTCAAATTTTAAAAATCTTCTCTGTATGATAGAGTGATGTAAAATACAATTATTTTATATCAATACCATCAATTATTTTGAGAACCTTGGAAATCAAAATATTTATTATCTTTACCTGTCTAAGCATTGCTTTAAACGCCATGAATCGAAGCCTCATTGTCAGAATTTCTCCAGCTTTGCCAAATGTGAAACCCTGTTTGAGAAAAAGTACAATGCTTGGTATAGTAATACACTGTTTGTGTTTATTCAATAAATATTTTAGATAAATTGCCTGTACAACGTCAAAGTAAAAAATATTGCAGTCCTGTTTGCAGAAAGTAAAACCAGGTTTAATATACATAAATTCCATTAGGTTCACAGTACTGACATTCAAATACTGTTAATGAAAAAAATATAGGGAGCATAGCAATATTTCCTAGCACTGCTTCACCAGCATGCTTTAAGGAGAAGGTTACTAATCAACCCTTTGACTTCATTTGTCTGAGTCAATGTAAGTCAGATTTAAATAAGTAACATTTAGGTCATTCATTTTAGATTAAAGGCTTTTCAAGGCAACCTGGGTTCAGTCAAATGCATCAGTCAAATTTAAAAACATTACCTGAACATTTCTGAACTGAGCAAACCTATCACAGCCCTGCACTACTCAGCCTTCCATACTCAAGACCATTTTTCGCTTGTGCAACGAGACAATTCCACAAACAAACCAGGTTTCTGCAAGAGGCTGTTTATGCTGCTGTCCCAAGCATGTTATTATTTCACTCCATGGGCTTACTTAACAGATAAAATTATACCAATATGTTCCTACATTATAAAATGGACTATATATGAAAATATTTAATATGATTACTACCTTTTTTTCTTTTTAAGTGGCGCTGTTGTAGGAGGTACAACCCTTAGTATTTCAGCAGGAGGAAGTAAATATCAGTGTGGTGAATGTTACCTGACAAACTGGGCCTGGGAGTCTCCCACAGGAGAAATATGGGACATTCTCTTGGACAAGGAAAGGGTTAGGGAAGTAACAAATTGGAGAACAAAGGCATGAGATTGATAGATTTTCAGTTACTAACAGATTCAAATAGGAAGGCTTGAGGTGAGAGGGGGGTGGTAGAATGTGAGGACTGGAGAGGTTGCCTGCTAGCTGGCAGTGGAATATGAGCGAAAAAATCCAGAGTTTTGTGCTGGGAAGTGTCTGACTGATGAACAAGATGGGAATTTCTAAAGTTAAGAGGTCTGAATAGATTCAAAACACTCTTAAACACAAGCAGCTCTATGTCAAAAAAGTTTCAGCACAAGACGTATCTAGAACCATAAATACAGGTTCTGGTTTGAGTTGGAGACATTTTATGAAGATGCAAATTTTTAGAATATTTCAGGTTTCTAAAACATGATGAACAATTAAAATAAGGTTAAAATATTAAAACATACCTGAAAAAAGAAAGTAAAAAAGGAAATGATCCCAAGTACTAAAAACAGCAGTGAATATAAGTTGCTCTGTTTTCTTAAGATGTCCTTGTCAGTCTCTGAAAAAATCTATAACATAAAATTTGAAACAAAGTTTTTATAAAATTAACTACCAATGTAAAATACTCTCATCTTTCTCAGTAAATTTTTTGGTAGTCAATTGCATTAATATGAAATTTGATAATATATTACATAATATTTAATGTATAACAAGTGTATTTCAGGTTGTAGCAAGATTTTTAGCATTTTGTGTCATACAATTTTTCAGATTTCTGTAAGAATGCTTTATCCACTCTTCAGCCTCAGTGATTGTTTTTAGTGATTGTTTTTAACCTAATTTTATGAGACATGAATATTGTGGGCTTATAGTTTTTTGCTTATTTTATTCCAACTTACCCCAATAATTTCAGAAAATATGACTGCAAATGCAGGTTGTAAAGCTCCATTGATAATTGCACACAAGGTTCCAGCTACAAAGTATGGCCATTCAGTTTTGTTTAACTTCATAATTTTCAGAAATGAAGCTGGAGGTATTTCTTCAGCCTAAAAAAATGTGAATTGCATTAGCACAAACATGAATGTATTTGGAGAAATACAGAGAAAAGGAGAGATTAATAATCAATTTCTTATTCCCAGAATCTATTCAGGGGAAGCAAAAACTGTATAGTTTTTAATAACATGAATAAATGATTGTGCATTTTTTTTGTTGTTCTAACACAAGGGAGATCTGTACACTATATCTACAGCACTTTTCTTTTTATATTAGTTTATCCATGAAATTTTTGTTGGTGAATACTTTGGTATAGGTCAGTGATGACTGAACTACTCATTCTGGGCATATTACTGTGAGTAATCCATGCCTGGATTAATTCAAGTAATTGTTCATGAAGCAATTTATAACAGTAAAATAATTGCTGTAAATATGAATGTAATCATATATGGGGGGTGGGTTTGCAATTTTTGTTGTAAGTTGTTATGTTGGGCTAAATATTTTGTTTCTTATCCAAAAATGAACGTTTAACCTGTACAGGTTATGTTGGTATGGTACGTAAGTATATGCACCATGTATGAAGTATGTTTCATTTAAAGGAAATTTACTTTCAATAACAAATTAATCATCTTTGTTATATTACTATTTTATTTGTATTATAATTTATGTTGAAACTAAAAAAAAAGTTAATATTATCAGTCAAAGGCTACTTAAGTATTTAAAAATTCTCATGTCTTGTACTTTTTTTCAGCAGGAGAATGAATTTAACTTTGTTTAAAGGAATTAAGTTCACTAACAGCTCTGCAAAGATACTTACAGGTGAAGTTTTTTCCTCATCAGGACTATCATTTTGCTCTCCTGGCTTTTTCATGCTTCTCCGAGTTGATCGTCTTCTCAATCCTCTAGTTAAGGATTCTTCAGAGTCTGGTTCAGATTCCCTGTTTTTGACACTACATACATTCTCATAATTTTCTGATAATGGAAGTACACTCTCATAATTTTCTGATGATGGAAGTACATTCTCATAATTTTCTGATGATGGAACTTCTGCTTCTATTGCCTAAAAGTGGGAAGAACATTTAGCTAAGATTAAACATGCGCATGTTACTTCAAACTTCCAAAATTATGAGGTAATCAAAGTAAAAGTAACTTTGTTTCAGTTAAAAGAGATATTGAGGAATAACACATAATGCATTAAGGAGGTATAAAAATCTGTATAATATTTATTAGAGCTCTATCTCCAGAGCTTTAGTCATATATGAGTTTTGCATCTCTCATGAAAATTCTTATAGTAAGTGGAAGATGAGGACTGAGAGTAGCTGCTCTATTTTTTAATAAATTAAACCAAAAGTTTTAAATTGAGAGTAAACCATTTGCACACCTCTTGGGATCTTTTAGAATGAGTTCTTGGGGGATGTACAGTTTATTTATGAAGTGATAAAACATTACTGCCTTTACTGGAAAACACACTGAACAGTTCCTGGCTTTAAATGGAATAAGGAAGTTCAGGAGGAAACAAGTCAAAAAGATTTTGACGGAAAAATTAGAGTAGCCTGGAAAGGAGCCTTATCCTTGGTGATACTTTTGCAAGTCTCTTTGAGAGAATAAATAAATGTCTACCCACCCTGAGGTATTTGATAGCAGCTGTATTCAAAGTTGCCTTCAACTTGTGTTTTGTTTTTCCAGATTTTTTTATTTCTTACTGCTTTTTGAATTGCTAACAAAAATATCTCTTTTTACTAGCTTTCAATTTTTTATTTTCCTTTTTTATTGTTTTTTAAATTTTCTTTTTATTTTATATTTCCTCATTTTCCCCATATTTGCATTTGCTTGGATACAAAATTACTTTGAATCTAAGGTAACCAAATGCATTCTCCTATGAAGAAATATTTTAATTGCTCTGGTTAACCTCTTCAGTGTGACATACTGAGATAGTGTCAGTTTCTTTAATGGACATAGAGGTTATGAAGTAAAACAAAGGCTACAATGAAAATCTGCTATAAATGTTCACATGGGACATTGGGATGTAAGTATCAAAGTATCTTGGTCTTCATTTAATAACTAACACATTTCAGAAATTTATTATAATTTTCAATCTCTTTTTTTCTATCTGTATAAGTTAAGAACACATTTTTGCTCTTGGCATAGCTGAATTAATTTTCTTTTTCTTCTATTCCAACCCTTTTTTTTTCTTTAGAAAGGAATTCAGTATGAAGGATTATAACTAAACAGCTTAAAATATGCATGCTGTATTCCTCCAGAGTCAGCTACTGTAGTTTACCTTTTATCAGACTAAGAACAAGCAATGGAATACCAAATGACGGTAGTTATCTGCTCTACACTAACTGCATAAAAGGAAAACATAAAATCATCTTTGAAGTTTAAATACCTAGAGGATTAAAAATGTACTGTCCTGGGTTTAAACAGGTCTTGTAGCCAAACTAGTGGTCCCTCTCAAATTATTACTCTCCTTTCAAAGTACATGAGTCTTTCGCTGTTATCAAAATATGCTGCAGAATTTCTCATACTTCTGCAAAATGGGTGTGGGGAAAAAAAGGAAATGAGGCAACAGCTAGAGACAGAAGTACCTGCATGTTAACAAGTTTGTAGTAGATTCCCTTTCTCTCAAGCAATTCAGCATGATTCCCTATCTCTGTGATAACTCCACCTTCAAACACAGCAATCACATCTGCATTTCGGACTGTTGACAGTCGATGAGCTACCACAACCGTGGTGCGTCCTTCCCTTGCCTGGAAACAGCAATATTTAGTGTGAGTATGTATAAGTAAATGCAAAAACTGTTCATCTTCATAGCAGAGTTGAATAGGACCTAAAAGAAACATTAAAATGGTTCACAGAAAAATATAACTTAAAAAAAAATTTAAAACATATTTCAATGAGTTCCTTAAAACAGGAATATAATTTAAAGATTGAAATTTAGTATTAAAGATCATCTTTCATTGTGGCACATAAATACATCAAATTTGATCAAAAATATCTAAATAAAAATCTCAATATCTAAAATTTTAGAATGCTACAAGCCATACATTTTTTTTAATGCTATATTTTTTTATATTTAGGTTCATAGTTGCCCACTTAAACCTTAAAACCCATGGAGAATTTATACTTAGAAACATTAGAAAATATTTTACACTTTTAAAGATATCAGTGTTTTAAGCTCTAAGTCATTGCTATCTCAAGTGACTACAATAAAAATAAATTTCTCTACAAGTTCATATGAATTGTATTTCAAGTAAGTACCTCTCTTTGGGTATTTATAAGCATAATACATTTAATGTTCCAAACATCACAGCTTGTCATTTTAATTATGAGGCTCTTTTAAAGTGATCAAGCAAATTTTAGTTTAAATAATGAATGTAATGATCCCAAGCAGTGGAATTCTGTTGGAAACTGGCTGGAGTTCATCTTCAGTAATGTCCCTCAAGAGGTCCATACTGGGACCCATACTATTCAGTATCTTCATCACTGATACTGGTAGAAGGGACTGAGTGCACACTCAGCAAGTTCAGGGGTCACATCGGGCTGAGCAGGGCAGTTTATTCACCTGAGCGAAGGGGTGGCATTCAGGAGATCTCTGACAGGCCTGAGGAGCAGGCCCAGGAGAACCTCATGAGGCTCAGCAAGGACAGGTGACTGACAACAATATGAACAGCAGTATGACAGATAATGGATGAGGATGGTATTTACACCAAGAAAATGTTGATTTAAGCTTAATAATGCAGAAAATATAATTCCATCTTCTAATTTGAAATAAGATTTCTCTCTGTGATACCTGCAGGAACTCAAAAATTCTCTGTACAAAGAATATTTGCCAGATTCAAGTTTACATTTTGTGTTTTTATGTGTCTCTATTTTCAACAAAAGTCCAGGAAAGAAGTAAATATTAGGCTCCTACTTAAATGCTTCATTTTAAAACACTACTGACCTTGTCCAGTGCTGCTTGCACAACTGATTCACTCTCAGTATCCAAAGCTGATGTTGCCTCATCAAGCAGAAGAATTTTAGGATTGCGAACCAAAGCTCTGGCAATTGCTATTCTTTGCTTCTGGCCTCCACTGAGCTGTGCCCCTCTTTCTCCAACCACAGTTTCAAACTTCTACAAGACAAACACATGTATTGAAAACACTCAGTGGCACAATCCTTCCTCTAAAGATGTCAGTAATGCCAGAGATGCCGGTAACGCCTTCTCCTTTCTCTACAGGAATGAACACCTACTTAGATAAACCTGATTAATCATCTGTGTTCTTGGAATTCTAGTGGTTCTTCAAATGACAGCCAAATCATTGCCTGAAGATATAAAATCAACATTCATCTCAAAAGTTATGAGGAAGATCTGCATATTCACAGGTCCAGAGATAGCTTCCTGTCTTAACAAGCATTCCTTCTGAGGAACTGTTTGGCACAAGAAGGTTTAGAAGAAATTATTGCAGCAGGACGCCTGATCTGCTTACATTGGGTAGCTTCATGATGAAGTCATAAGCATTTGCCTCCTTGGTGGCTTTTTCAATCTCCTCCATGGTGACATCCTCACGGCCATAACGAATGTTTTCTGCAATAGTAGTGGCAAAGAGCACGGGCTCCTGATTCACCACACCAATAACCTCGCGCAGATACCGTACGTTTAAGGTCTTAATATCCTGCCCATCAATGGTAACCTAAACAAAAGAGAGCAGACAAAAACTGTTTACTGCTTGTTTTGATCAAAGAACCTCTCTCTCCATGCCAGCATGTGCCATTTTAGGGGAGACTTCACCATGTCACTGGAAAATTGACAAGAGCAGTCGGGCTGGAACTAGGCTTTCAGCACGTGTGACATGCAGAGCAGTCATTCACTTGAGGTGTCTTACCGTGCCTTCCTTGGGATCATAAAATCTCTGGATGAGCTGAACTGTTGTGCTTTTCCCACAGCCACTGCCACCAACCAGGGCCACTGTCTGGCCAGAATTAATCTTGAGATTCAAGCCCTTCAGTATCTGTCCATATAATAAGGTTGGTCAAAAACATAGCAGTATTTACAAATGTCAAGGTAAATTTGAAAGACTAGAATGCAATAACCTTTATATTTCTAGCAGAATTTGGTAAAAAACATTTATAAACATGTGGATTTAAATTTTGTATTACTGATTACTTCAGCTTAATTTTCCTTATAATTTACATCACAATTGACTCAGTATCAATGTATTATACAATTAATTTCTCAATTACCTGTCTCATGAACCAGTTCATATGACAAAATAATAATAATACACTATTCATATTCATTTAGTTATTCATAACTAAAATATAATACAGAAACAATACAATGCAAAATTTCTGTATTATATTACCTCACCTTTTTCTTTAATTCATCATGCTGACTACAGGGAAGCTACGTAAAAGTCATGGTTAAAAGCTGAGTGTATTTCCTTTCTGCCTATCAAAAGTGACTTTATCAAGGTCAGTGATAGTTCATATGACAAAATAATAATAATACACTATTCATAACTAAAATATAATACAGAAAAAATACAATGCAAAATTTCTGTATTATATTACCTCACCTTTTTCTTTAATTCATCATGCTGACTACAGGGAAGCTACGTAAAAGTCATGGTTAAAAGCTGAGTGTACTTCCTTTCTGCCTATCACTTATCAAGGTCAGTGATTTCCTTCAAGGTAAGGAAGGGAACAGTTACATAATGCAAAGACACTCCATGTAAATCTTTTCAGGAATCATTCATATGTTGTCTATCATCACTGCATTAAGATTCTGAATATATGACAATGCTTTTAAAAGGAAACTTATTCTCTGTCTAGACAAATACAGATTCTGATCTCTATTCCATAAACAGCAAGTCCTTGCTGGAGCTGCTTTCTTTTTTTCCTGGTTCAGACACAGTCATAATAGAGCTGCATTGCAATTATTTTAAAACTTACTAGCTCATTATCATTACTATACACAAACACTTGAGTTGGGATTGTAAATTTATTCTGATAGAAATATATATTTAGAGTTTTTTACATAGCCACACTAACTAGGGCACCAGGCAAAAAAATTATTCAGGAAATTTAACATATTTATCTAAGGTGGAAAAAAATTAACTAAAATCACTGTGATGACGAGGTAGTTTTATATACATTAGAGAATCATTCTGAACTTATTAGATTTTCAACAAAAATTAATTTATGTGACTTTTTAATGATTTTTTTCCCAACACATTATCCATATGTTCAACTGTAATATATATATAAAGTTTCAATTACAGTACCTCAACATCTGGTCTTGATGGATAATTGAAGTAAACATTTTTTAATTCCAAGTTCCCTTTTATGTGGTCTGGTTTGTAACCTGTCTCTGAATAACTGTCAATTTGAGGCTCCTGTGCAAAATAAAATACAAAAAAAACCCACAAATTTTTTTTTTTCATAAAGAAGTCCTCAAGTGCACCATTATTCTGCAGAAATGTTAACATGTTTTTTAAGTAATTTAGGCGAGATTTCTGAAAATCTAAATTGCACAATGTTTTGCTCCCTCGCTGCTACTTTGATGATATGCTCATGCAAGAATACTTATAATTTTTTTCCATTAAGCTTCTGTGTGAATTTAGTTCCTGTCTTTAAAAAGAAGACTGTCTTACCTTCAAAAGAAGTTTTGAAATGATAGTGAGGGCAATGATACTCACATTGTCTATTATATTAAAGATGGCATAGGCAGCTCCTCTTGCACTTGCAAATGCCTCTATGCTTGGAGCAGTCTGTCCAATACTGAAAGCTCCAATCAATACAGAGAAAAAGACCTGAAAGAAATGTTTACAGAGGCATGTATTCATTCTTATTTAAGATGAAAATTATATTTATTTATTTATTTATTTCCACTAGGTATTTTTGGGTAAGGAGATCCCATGCCTGTTAAGGGAAGTTTAAGGAATCCAGAATTAAAGCAAAACTTAAAAGGTCTCTCTCAGGCAGAGAAAAACATTAAGAAAAGGGCTTTTTAAGGTTCAGATCAGAACTGAGAAGCTGTTCATTAATTTTGCAAATACATTGAGAAAAAGTGAAAAAGTGACTCAGACTTATAAAACATATGACAAAAAATTTAGAATTGCACTTCATGCCTCAGGATTTATTGTACTAATGCATTCATTGGCCAAAGACTGGAAAGTGTATTACATATATGCCAACGGAACGACAACAGATGTGCAAAACACTATCATTCTGCTTTCAAAGAGACCTTGAAATAGAAGTATAGAAACCCAAGTTTTTCACCAAAAAGTAATAAAGGATCTCCTGCTTCAATGAAAGAGTGAAGTGCAAGCAAACAAGAACAGCAGCAGAAGAGAAAAAATTAATAATTTTCTCAGAATAGCAGTTAATTGCTTTCAGTTAGTATCAAAACAAAAGCAGTTAAACCACCCTGCTCAGAGATCACAACAGCAATAGCAGTCAGAGCAAAGTCTGTCACACCCATCCTCTTGAACAGGGGTTATTCACAGATTTTACACATGATAATGCATCATCCATGTTGTAAAAACATTGTTTGAACTACAACACAGACAATTTGCAATAGAATTTGCAAATACTTTGAACAGAATAAATTACACATAAGGTCATGAACTTCACTCAGAGGTTCCATATGCCAACCTGTACAAAAGATTCAAAAGAGCCAAAACCACATATCAGAGATGTTTTCCACAAACTTCAGTGATTCATAAACAAAACCATTTAAAAAATATAAAAATATATGCATCTGTTCAACTGGCTGAGTTTCATCATGGTTAACAAAGTTATTCTTTTTACCCTGTTTACTTCATATTTCATGCAAAATTAGAATGGTTTCCTCACCAAGAGAAGAATTGAAGTTATGACCGAAGTGTTATGGTTCCTTCCTTCAGTTAGATGGTGACATATACCTTAGTCACAAGTCTATTTTTATCCCCCTCAATTTCTAAAAATACTGAGAAGCGATTCCAACCTCTCATGGTGCATAACATAAATATTAATAAAATTATCTACTTAGACTGCACAACAGATTAAAAAAAAGTATTTGTTTCTGCACCCTGAAAATATATTCAGCCCTCTGAAAGCAAATAGCAACCAGAAAGAGTATTGTACTTCAGTTTTTGCTTGAACTGTTTCTATATCAGTCTGATCTTATGAAAGTCAGAAAATATATAGGAACAGTTGAAAACCATATATGTTTTAATTGGGTTCATATAGATTTTGAGATCCTATATAAACAACGTGTAGGCTTTTGTGGTGAGAATCTTTTTGTTAAGAAGGGATGCTACTTTGCCAATTTTGTAACATAATTCTTATTACAGTCAAATATACACTTTAATGTTTGTTCTTTATTTCTCGCTGTAAGTGAGAATTTACTCATTAATACTTACTGTAAGAACTTTGCCAATAGTGTAATCATCAGTTAAGATCAAAGTAGTCCCATACCAGAATGCCAGTGCATATGATGCATATATCAGTAAGAAAGCAGCACCCATAGAAATATTAGCTGTAATAGCCTTTCTTATTCCAATCCGTTTAGCATCTTCTAAATTTTTATGGTATCTGGAAGAAAGATAGAAGTTCAAAATAGACTCACACTTGTACCACGGCAGACACCACAAAAACTCTGTGGATGGATCAGAAAAAGAATGTTTACAAAGTACAGCAGTTAGGTACATAAAATTTCTAACCCTAAGACTGTATAAAGGCAAGCCTGCTAGTCAGGCATGAACTTTCTAAGGTAACTCCTAAAAATGCCAACATTAGTCAACTTGGTATATAGAAATAAAAGGGCATTGCAGGCCAGGGACTGGCATTTCCGTTGTTTCTGCAGATCAGTGAACTTTGATTGTGAACCACTCAAGATTAAAGGTTAAAATATATCAGCAGATCTATATTTTACAGTACAGCGGAAATAGAGACACTGTTCATCAGCACCTTCACAACTACTGAGTAATCAGATTAGATTACCAAGGATATCATCATCTCTTCACAGAACAGTGTCCTCTCATGGTAAGATATTTGAAGTAGCCTGCGTACCTTTTAATGCAGAGACAACATATCAACTCTAGAAAAATAACAAATTGTTTTTCAACATGTAGCAAACCTTGTAACAGCCTCTAACAACCTCTCATTAACTAAAATTGCAGAAAGCACAAGACTTTCAAGAGAAAATGTACAAGAAAATCTCAAACCACTTGAAGTGAGTATTTTAAAATCCACCGATGAAAGCAAATATTGCTCTTACCTTTTAATTTCTTTTTCCTGTCCTCCAAAAGCTATTACAGTACGGATTGCTGCCAGAACTTCTTCTGCAACAGCACCTGCTTTTGCATATGCGGCCTGTTCTTTGTCCGTGAAAGCAGAGAGAACCTAATACAGAATCAAGTATTTTGACATATGAAAACCAGAATAAACTCAAGCACTCAAAATGGCTTTTATCACAATTAGTATTTTCCAGTATGAAGCCTTTTGACTATATTAGGCATGGGTGCAGAATATCCAATATCCAGATTCCTAAGTATGCTGTGAATTCAATCAAATAATTCCACGCTACACAACTAAGGCCTGGACTTTCCCTTCTGCTTTCACTCAGTGCAAGAGATAAGAGGGGTACTCATAGTGAGCTGGTGTGGTTCTCCCCAGGCACACCTCCTTAGCTCATTCGCATCTCTGGCTGCCTTAGCCAGAGGACCCTGTTAGGAGGACCTTAGCTTAGACTGTGAAGAAGTGGCCACAGTCTGTGAAGACTCAGCCAGCTGACAAACTTGGCACGTACATCTCTAATCCTACCTTTTCTGCAATATACTCACTCAAGACAGTGAAAGTTTTAATGATCTTTGAAATATAAGGGAAATAAAATACTATAAAAAGCTGAAGACTAAAAATGTAAGGCACTCTGGTCCTATGGAAATTTGGACCTTTTCTTATCTAGGTCTGTATAGAATTTCTTACAAAATTTGTTAACAACTATGAAAAAAACTGTGTCTGAGACAAAGGTTTTTTCTAAATTATTTTCTTATTTTCCAGGAGGCGCAATTATTTCTTTCAAGAGAAAAAGTACTTATACAGATGTAAGTTAAAGAGCTATAAGTGTGGATTCTACACATATACCTTGCTTCTTTCTCTGTATGTGCTATACAAGCAGAAACAGCTTCAAACCAAAAAAGTCTGCCCGATCTATGGGAATTATAATATTCAAATTATATAGAATTACTGAATAGTAGAATGACCTTGGAAGGGATCTTAAAGATAGCTAGTTCCAGCTACTCTGGCATGGGCAGAGACACCTTCTACTAGACCAGGTTGCTCAGAGCCCCATCTGACCGGGTGTTGAATGAGAGGGTACTGATACATAGTTCATCTAAGAGCTTATGTACCTAAGTGTTATCTAAAGCTACAATTGCTCTAAGCAACACATTCTAATACTAAGACTTACAGATATGTAGATTTATTTCATTATCTGTCATTAATATAAAAGCTGACACTGTACATATGTTTACTTACCTTTGCCCAGAGGGCTGCTGAAAGTCCCAGGACGGGGCTAACTGCTAGTATTACAAGGGTTAATTTCCATCCTCTTATGAGACCAACAATAAATCCTGTCACAAATGTTGTTAGTGCTTGAACAAGCAATCCAATCTTGTCACCTATTCCTTCATTAATCTTGGAGACATCACTGAAAAACAAATTACATACAGAGAGGAAGAAAAATGCATAAAGAACAAGGAAGCTTTCCAGTTTTGTTACATGGAAGACAATCTCTATTATTCAATTACTGCTTCCAGTAACAGTTTTCTTCAAGGTAAAGCATTATGTAGTGTGGCCAAGGAAAATTTTGTATTTCTTGTGAAACTGTAATGCTATAAACCTGCTTTTGTCTGGAAAGTTGAAATTCTTCCTGTGTTAGTGTAGAGTAGTGTAAAACTACTCTCACTTTCTTAATTCCAAAGTTTTGATCAGTTTGGTACTTGTGTGCTATTTGGAAATAAAAAGTAAAGGATTTCATCTAGCAACTGCAATGTTATGCAGTTGAAGCTATTCATATTCATATTCCTGGGCTGAGCCAGCACTTTTTTCAGTCCTCATTGTGCCCAGAAATGAACTCTTAATGGGGTAATAACTTAGGCTGGGTTTTAGTCATCCTTTAGTCATCCTTGGAGTCCAAGGGAACTTACCAAAATGCTCTTCTGACATCTTTGTGACGGTCCTGTATCAGAAGTATTACAAATTCAATCCCTGAGATTCTCCGTTAGGAAATATGAAAACTTCGTTTCTCAGTGAAATAATTTAATTTAAAAATAAAAATTTCCAAGTCCTGCATGTCTAACAAGATAAAATAATATGGGAAAGGTAGAGTGTACTTACTCTAGAAGACGAGTGTTAAGTTCTCCCACATCATTTACATCAAACCATCCAATTTCCTGTCTCATAATTGCATGAAAAAAATTTTCTCTAATTTTTTTTATTTGCCGACCTGCTGCTAAGGTCCAGAATGAAGTCTGAATATAAGCAGCAAGAAGAACACCAGCTGCTATTCCAGAATAGTAGTATGCATATCTGTAAGAAAATAAAAAGGGCAAGATTCTCTGAAATCAGGTTAAAATTGTTTTAATTACCTTGCAAGTGTGAATTTAGCATGATGCTTACTTTTCTTGTTTGATTTGAATTAGGGTTTATATGCTTATACTAAAACTTACTTACACTTCACTGTAAAACTTGCTGAGTTTTCCATGATTAGCATTTAATGTCAAAATTACCTTTTTTTAAAATTTAGTAGATATTCTCTCATAAGATTCTTTTAGAACTGTATTTCTGATGCAACACCCTTTTCACTTAAATCTGTCATGTCCAAAAACTGTCTAGCATTTTTAACACATATAGATAGATCAAATCACATATATGTATATTATACACACATTTAAATCACAAACATATCTGTCTATGTAAATAAATAAATAAATAAATAAGTGCATGGATGCAGTAAATATTTCCTGATTTGAGAATACAGCATTACTATACTTACAGCTACTGAAAACAAATGACATTAGATCAAAAATTCTTTGGATCTCTTATTCATAACTGATATTTTATTTTTACATTTATTCAGTTCTGTGCTATGAGCAGGGTGTCAAATCCAAACCAGGAGTATGTGAACCACGATATTTCTCAAACTGTAAGTAAATATGAGTCACAGCTTTGAACTATTTAAAATAATAAAATAGATTTTGATTTGATGAAAAATTACATCAGAATCAGTTATAATTGAACTTACACCAGAACTGAATAAAAAAAATGTAACTTAATGGATTTCATTTGCAAAACACAACCAAAATCAATGATTAAATATTTATGATGTATATTACCTGCAATTATAAGAATAATGTATCTACATAAAAGTAAACCATTACCAAAAAACTTGACTCATGACTTTTTGTGAACTCTCGTGACCTTGACTCTTTTACTAATTTATGCATACTGATTTTATAGAACTTTAAAATGAAAGGAGAATTTTCTCTTTGGCAGGAGAAATTTCAGTAATCTGTGTGCAAATGCTCTGCTCTAAGAGAGAATGGCTTTAAGAATTAAACTTCTCAAATTTTATTCCAATCTGTCTTGTGGCTGTAATATCATACAGTTCAGTTAGGGACTTCGAAACTACACTCATTATGAAATTCATTTAATCAAAACTGTTTAAAAAAATCAGGTTAATGCCTAACAGAAATCTGGTTAGTTGAATATTGACCTCAGTCACATTCAGCTGCATTAAAACTCCACAAACAAAAAAAAAAGCCTCTCAAACTAAACCAAGAACACAGATTCTAAATTCAGCAGTAATTACTTTAGACAATTACTTTATGATGCTACATCCTTCAAATAGTTGATTTATGCTTGGACTTTGTTTACTGACAAATCATATCCAAAGAGATTCATGTCTTTGCCAGATTCCATGCCGATGGAATATTTTCTGTAAATTCACTGCTGCAACTTATCAGAGAATAAATGCATGTTGCATTGAAAAATAATAGTTCTTTTTCTTTTGAGAAATAGTTATCATTGAGGCAAACTGTTTGAGTAACAAACTTGACTAAGTCCACGTGTATAGTTCAGTACTTGAACACACCTGTGTGAGAACTCTGTCCTTGCAAACAGTTTCTATCATTATTTGACCTGCTGGCAGGCGTTCTAGAGAAACAAGGAGTTGGAGCAAAGAGCTTTGCCACACCGGTGAACATGCCAACTCAAGGCTCTATCTAGAAATTTGGAAAAGACCACCCATTCTTGTGCTGCTATTAATATATTTATCAGGGAACAGTTTGTTTCTAAAGGGAAACTAGGGCTGCCTTTTATTCTTGCTTGTACTTTCAGAATTAATTTGTGGTGGTTTGACCCTGGTTGGATTCCAGGTGCCCACTGAGGACACTACCACTTCTCTTCCTCAGCTAGACTCAGAAGAGAAAAACTTAATTCAAATCTTGTAGGTCAAGATAAGGGCAGGGAGAGATCATTCACCAAATAAATAATGGGCAAAACAAATCCTAAAATTGCATATGTAGCAATTTTCTAGTAATTATTTTTAAAGTTCTTTTAGAATAAACTCGAGACGGAGTTTGAAAATGTGCAGCTAGGCATTAGGTGTTTACCAAACACAGAACAGTTAGGGTAACTTCACCCACCCACACATTATTTTATTTGCAATTCTGCCTTCAAATTTGTTTTCAAATCACTGAAAACAAGTATATTCCACTGAGCATTTGTAGGCATTACTTACATTCATGTCAGAGACTGACAGAAATATTGCAGGAGCAAGAAATTCTCCTATGAAGCATAATTGCCAATTCCCTCTTGATTCATTCTCATTACATTAATGTTCTTCATTTCTAAGAAACAGCCTTCTCCTAACTTGTTCATTTTTTTTTTTTATGGTAAAGAGTTGTTTGAGTATGTTTTGGTTTGGGTTTTTTTTTGTAAATAGTCATAGGTTTTTTAATTGCAAAAATTAACTACTGAAGCTACATAAGTTTACAGTCCACTATTACTCAAAATTATAATGCACTTTGATATAAACCAGCAAGAGTTACTACAGACAATGCCTTATCTCCTTGTCTTCAAAAAAGACAATTGCCTTGAAGAGTACATCAGACATTTTTCAATATCTAATCAGGAAGAGAGTTCAACCTGAAGAAAAGAACCTGAAGTGGTACAAGAAACACACAAGCTTTAGACTTCCTGCATAAACCAAATGTATGGACAATGGTTAATAAAGACTCTTAACAAAACACATCTATTAGTAGCTTATGTTTCTTCTTATTCAATCTTTTCTTTATGGAGTTTTGTAGCGGAAGCACCTACTGGCTGTTGTCTTCTGCTGTTTCCAGCTATGGAATGCTAGATTTAAGGTAGTATATAATCTGAATCTGCATTTTCTACAGTCTGCAAGTCTAGATAATTATAGAATTTTTAGGTTGGTAGAGATCTCTAAAATATTTGAATCCAACCATTAACTCAGCATTGCCAAATCGATCACTAAAACATGTCTCTCAGTCTCACATCCACAAATCTTTTGTGGGGGACGGTCACTCAACCGCATCCCTGGGCATCCTGTTCCCACGTTTGGCAGCCCTTACCACAAAGATATTTTTTCTAACATCCAACCTCCCTGGCACAATTTGAGGCCTTTTCCTTTTGTTGTGTTGCTTATTAGCTGGCAGAAGAGACTGAACCCCACTTTGCTATAATCTCCTTTCAGGTACTTGTAGAGAGTGATTTAGCTGAACTTGATGCTGTGGCAGCAAAGTAAGTACTACCTGACAATTCAATTTTTTTTTTTTTTGCAAGTGAATCACCACAGCTCAGTTTATCAACAGATTATAATCAATATATTTTTTTATCATAACAATTACTCTTTATGAATTCAGAGGAAGAGAAGAAAGAAGGAAGGTAATGCAGATTTCACTGGGATACAGAACACCCCTGAAATGCATCAGGATGGGTCAGAGCAAGAGATTACAGGGAAATAGTTGGGAATAGCTGGGAATGTTCAAGAATCTTACCAGGATCTCAAATAATCCCTTGTACCAATCTTTAGTTACACAATTGCTTTTATGTTGTTTAAATGTGCAAAACATCCTTGAGAGAGGAATGGCTTGACTAGAAATGTGTGGCTACATTAAAAAAAGAAGAGGAAATATAAATTTTTAATTACCTTGTCATATCTTCTTCCAGCTTGTGAAGCATTTCTGAAGTGAAATTCATTGAACTGTTTCCTTAGAAAAGAAGAGAAGAGTAAATACTTTTAATAGAGCGAGATTTAACAAACTAGTTTTCCTGCATGCTGTTCAGTATATCTGGAGTTGCTACATCTCCTTTTGAATCAACATGATTTGGAAGAAAGGAGGAAATTTTAATGCATATGAATGAACATTACTAACACAGGGTTAGTCATAACTCCACTGACTACAAAACTACATCACTGTAATTTGAGATTAAAAAGTCTTACTGAGCATACACACATAGAAGAACAAAATGGTTTGGGTTGGAAAGGGCCTTAAGGAATCCACCCAGTTTTAACCCCCCTGCCATGAACAGGGAGACCTTCCACTAGACCAGGTTGCTCAGGGCCCCATCCAAGCTGGCCTTGAACATTTCCAGGGATCAGGCATCCACATCTCTGGTAAACTTGTTCCAGTCTCTCATCGCACTCATAGTGAGGAAATTCTTCCTGATATCTCATCTAAATTGTCCCTCTTTCTGTTTAAAGTCATTACCCCTCATCTGATTACTACAGGTTGCTGTAAAAAGTCGCTCTCCAGTTCTCTTGTGGCCCTGTTTCAGGTACTGAAAGGCTGATATAAGGTCTCCCAGGAATCTTCTCTAGGGTGAACAGCCCCAGGTTGCTCAGTCTGTCCTCATAAGGGATCCTCTGATCATGTTCATGGCCCTCCTTTGGACTTACTCCAACAGGTATCCTTCTTATGGTGGAGGGTTCCAGAGCTGAATGCAGCACTCCAGAGAGATGTAGAGAGGGTATAATCACCTCCCTCCTTGTGCTAGTCACAGTTCTTTTGATGCAGCCCATGATATCACTTCCTGAAGCGCAAGCCTACAGTGCTGGCTCATGTTGAGCCATCTTCGAATCATTTTCCTCAGGGCTGCTTTCAAACCATTTTTCTCCCAGACTGTATTTGCGCTTGGGATTGCCCCAACCCACATGCAGGACTTGCACTTTGCCTTGTTGAACTTCATGAGATTCCCAGAAACTCACCTCTCCAGCCTGTCAAGTTCCCTCTGGATGCACCCCTTCCCTCGAGCACGTCAACTGCACTGCACTGCCTGGTGTCATTGGCAAAATTGCTGAGGGTGCGCTTGATCCCACTGTCCATGTCATTGACAAAGTGTTGAACAGTGTCAGTCCCAATACTGACCCCTGAAGAACCCATTCATCACTGGTCTCCACTTGGAAAACTCCTTGAGTGTGACCCTCTAGCCAATTTGTTATCCACCAAGTGATCCATCCATCAAACTCATGCCTCTCCAATTTAGTGAGAATGATGTTGATTGGGACAGTGTCAAATGCTTTGCAGATAGTCCAGCTAGATGATGTCCAAGCTCTTCCCTACACACCAAATCTGTAACCCAGTCTTAAAATGCCATCAAATTTGTCAGGCATTATTTGCCCTTAAAAAAGTAATGTTGGCCATCATCAATCATCTCCTTATATTCCATGTGCCTTAGCACAGTTTCCAGGAGGATCTGCTTCATGCTGGGCACAGAGGTGAGATTGACTGGCCTGGAGTTTCCTTGGGTCTTCCTTTCTCCCTTTTTAAAAATGAGCGTTATGTTTCTGCCTTTTTTGGTCAGTGGGAACTTCATCAGACTGCCATTACATCTCAAATATAATGGATAGGGGCTTAGCAACTTCCTCCATCAGCTCCCTCAGGCCCTACAGATGCATCTCATCAGGTGTCATGGACTTGTGCACCTTCAGAAGCCTTAGATATTCTCAAACCTGACCTCCTACAGCAGGCAGTTCTTCATTCTCCAAGTCCCTGCCTTTCCTGTTGTGATTTGGTCAGTGTGCCTGGAATATCTGCCAGTGAAGACTGAGGCAACCTTTGAGTCACTCAACCCTTTCCATATCTCAAGTAACCCTTTCCTTCTGGAGAGGGCCCATATTTCCTCTCATCTCCCTTTGACCACTGACCTACCTATGGAAGCTTTACTTGTTGCCCTTGCCATCCCCGGGCAGATTTAATTCTATCAGGGCTTTAGCTTTCCTAACTGAATCCCTGTCTTCTTGGACAGTTATTCTGTATTCCTCCCAAGCTCCCTTTCCTTGCTTCCACCCTCTCAAGGCTTGCTTTTTTTGTTTGATTTTGCCTCCTTATTCATCCATGCAGGCCTTCTGGTGTTTCTGCCTGACTTCTTTGTTGGGCCGCATCGCTCCTGAGCTTGGAGAAGGTCATCCTTGAATATCAACCAGCTTTCTTGGGCTCCTCTTCCCTCCAAGGCTTTATCCCATGGTGCTCTACCAAGCAGGTCCTTGAGGAGGTCCAGGCCTGCTCTGCTGAGGTTCTAGACAGTGATCTTGCTGTCCTCCCTCCTCTCTGCCCTGAAACTCCACCATTTCATGGTCACTGCAGCCCAGGCTGCCCTTCCGGTTCACATTCCCCACCAGTCCCTCCTCTTTAGCAAGAGCAAGGTCCAGCATAGCACCTCTCCTCACTGCCTCCTCTATCATTTGCAGTTATTATCAACACAATCCAGGAAGCTCCTGTACTGCTTATGCCTGGTGGTGTTGTTCCTCCAGCAGTTATTGGGGGGGTTGCAGACCCCCATGAGGACCAGGCTTGTGAAGGCAAGGTTGTTCCAATCTGTCTACAGAGGACCTCATCTGCTCGGTCTTTCTGCTCAGGCAGCCTACAGGGGACTCCCACTACAATGTCACCCCAACCACAGTGTATCTCTATTACGATGAACACGAGCTACTAATTTGCATCATAGTATAGCATTGTGGTTTCTGACATCTGTACCGCATGCCAAGATGCGTGAATCTTCCTGTTTCTTTTCTAAATAGGAGACATTGTTCTTGTCATAACAGATATATTCTTACCTGTAAAATTTGTGTCTCCAGATGCAACAAAGCTATCAGTCATATCACCAAAAATTATCATTGCAAAAGGGAGACTGCTTCCATGGGCTATTGCCATCAGAGTGCCCAGTATCATTAATAATTTATCTGACCAGCTGGAGTATCGAAACTGTGAGTGAGAAGAGAAATTCATTCTAACTCTTGCATTAGAATGCTAACACAATGCTATGTCTAGAAAGTCAAGAAAGTAAAGAAAAAAGCTATAAATTGTACACCTGCTGTTCCAAACCTACAACTCTATCTTTTTAGGAATACAGTTTAAAAACAGTTTAAATGTACAGGAATAAATACTTTCTGTATAAGAACTTTTATACTATAAACTCTCAAAACCAGAGAGATGTGGCATTTTAATACACTAGTATCTGCACCTGGGTAATAAAGACCATAGGAAAACAAGGCATAAAAAAATGTATGCTTTTAAAATTTGCCATTTAAAGTTCAAATTACAATGAATTTTAATGGTGTTATGATAACTAAGGCAATAATTGCTTTTACTGTAAATTCATTATTATGCAGGCAGAAAAACTGTTCCTAATGTATTGTAGACATCATAAAAAGGTATTGAAATCTCACATCCTCTTGCCATTGAACTTAATAAAGCTTGAGTCATCTATTACAAAATGATTTGGTTTATTCTCTACTGTAAACTACTGAGTTTAATGATGTAAATTATAGTTGTATGATGTAATTGTACTAGTGTAAACTGATATAGCAAAGCAAAGAAATTGAGCACTGGCCGCCATCATGTACTATAGTTTTATGTTTGTTCTTTGCAGTGTCATTGCTGTGTATTACACACACTAAACATACAAAATATAAAATATTTCAGTATGACTAAAAGAGGACCTAGGATTTATTTGACTAAATATTAAAAGGTTGTCTTTTAAAAAACATACAGAAAATTTTAAAGAATCTGGAACCTTTTAGCATACAATTCTTAATTTTAATTTTCATCAGTGGCATGGAATTTCCCTTTATTGCTGACTCAGGTGATTGAATAATGACTCATGGGGATAATTAGTGTGATTAGTACCTGACTCTGGTAATTTAGAGGACAAGACCACACTCAGTGTAGGTATATGGTCACGCCTCTCGCTGTGAACATGGAAATTCCTATCTTTCACAAACAAATATCTGGTATGGGCGTGTTTAAGATAATAATTTACCAAGGGAACACTCCTAAGAATACTTATCTGTAAAAGGCAGCTTCTTTAGTACAACTACATTCACAAAAAGAACTGCTTGATTTCTATACTATAGCCAACATTCTGTACATGAACATATTTGGTAGAGACAGCATCATATATGCAGGATACTAACATAACTGTAACCATTTTTGATTACACTTTGAAATGTGCCTGTGTGTATGTATATGTAGACACATATATAGAGAATAAACCTTACCAGTGCAAATGGGCTCACTACCTTAGGTTTTTCCCCTTTCTTCTGCTTCTTCTTTGCCCTGCTAAAAAAAGTGTGGCAGCTTTAGTGAATTTTAAAATGGACCTCATTTTGCAGAAATACTAATTCAACATATTAGTACAGTTCAATTATATTATAATTTTGAAATCATTTTACAGCAATCAATTGTGTAAAATGAACATGATTTATTGGGCATTCTTGAGATGTTTCTATTTAAATCTTCAGCAATATAAGTAGCATCACCTCCTAACTTCTGTAAATTTAAGTCATGTTCTTCCCAGTTTATCCCTTCAAGGATGAAACAACACCAGTGGGGTGGTGGTTCCACTATCTGGTCAGGGAAGTTGTGAACTAAAGCACTGTATAGATTTGAAAACACAAGCGAGGAAAACCTTTGTACATAGTGGATAGGGAATACATAACATGTTCAAGGTATGTAAAATGTTGATTGACTGCTGTACTAAAAATATTAAGATAATTTTTAGTAGATGACATAAATGTATCCAATGTTTCCATTCCAACATAATTTCTGTCATATTTTAGAACTGTTTTTCTAGTCAATACTGTGGACACTTTAAAGGCAAAAATAAGTAGTCCTTTTGCATTAAATTAATGTGCCAATCAATGCTAATCTTAAGTTGATACAAAGCTTTCTCTTACTAGGTCTTCCTAGCAAAATCAGTTAAAATAAGACTTAAATACGAATTTCAATAAAATATAAACCGAGGTAATGGAGTCTAATAAGCTTCAATACATAATGTTTACTATATTTAAGAATACTTACTGTTTGTCTTCAGATTCATGATCCTGGCTGGATGCAGCGATCTCATGACTATTTCCATCTGCAGTATACTTCTTCTCTTCTTCAGAATGCATTTTACATTTATTGAAGATAGTTTCCTGTAAAATAATATTTGACTGAGATATACACAATCTTAAGCTGAGGACAGTAATCTCAACAATCATTTGTTTGAAAGAAAAATAAGGGTACTTATTACAATCAGTAAAATTATTAATATCACACATTGCAAAGTGAAAATTCATAATGCAGAAATATAAGAATATCGAAAGAAGTCCAGAAGTATGGAGTTTCCTTACAAACATTTATATTCTGTATTTACCCATTTGATAACTCTGTCATTTATTGAATTTCATTTGAATGATATAAGAATAATATTTTCTGCAAAGAAGCACAGATATACAAAATAAATGAAAAATTAAATGTGTATTTAAAAGAATATGCAATTAATTAGATTTGTTTTAGTTTTCAGTGAATTTATAAAATTCACTTTATTAGAGGTGTAAAAAAACCCCTCCAAACCACTGACATACCGTGAAAGGTTGTTCCCGGCTTGTGTCTACTCCTCTGAAAAATTATTCAAACCTGAGTAGAATTAATATGGTTAAGGACATGCAGCATGATTGGACTTTGCTCCTCTTATGTAAGACAGACATAACAAATAGCTTTCTCTTGGATTTTTTTCCCACTCCAATAACCTCGCTTATCTTGGATAGTAAAGTGTATGCACTTTGGACTGTACCTCCCTTTTCCTAAAGGGAATAACACTGGTCCTCGAATGCATGCACATTTCATTGTCACCTGGGAAAACAAGCCTGAATATTTTATTCTTCCACCAGAAAAAGTTCCCTGTTATAGGCACTGTTGTATTAGTTATGCCCCTAAAACTGAAAGGAACTCCTCTTTACCTTATTAGAGATGTTGCTGAACGCTCGAAGTAACTGTTGCACTTAAGGATGAATCCATTCTTGAATACACAGTGAGAATGAAACCAGGTAACACCAAAACATTGTTTTAGTCTTTTGCTTCCTTTCCCGTCTTCTAAATCTAATCCAGGAGAACATTACCCATCTAGCATGAAAGAAAACAGGATTTTACTATAGCACATACTGAGTAACTGCAGAACAGCAAGATGAGTTTCAGAATCAGTTTAGAAGTGTTTTGGAAACAGCTCTGGTCAGCAGAAATGTGCTTAACTAGTATTCTGGTTTTTTTAATGTATGTTTATATTCTAAACTGTTTGAAATGGGCCATTTGTTTTATTGTGGAATGCATTGTTTTTATCAGTATCTGTAGGCATTACTTCAATGAAAATAACAAATATTTTAAACACTTAAATAAATCATTTGCACTTATTTCAATATATGTATTAAAGTAGACATGTTCAAAACTTACACAGAAGTAAAATTTAGGAAAAATTAAATAAAAATGCTTGTCCTAGAAGACAAGTAGGTTTACATGAATTTTTCTGTAGGTCTTCTATCACTTTACTTACAAAATTTACTTAATCTGATAATTACCCAGAAGAAATTATTTTTGTTCTTTTTTGTCATGCATTCCTGTAATCTCAAAATGTTAGCGAAATAGTATTTTTATAAAGTTTTGGAATAAAGATAGCCTTATCAGATTGAGGATTACTTTAGAAAGGATAGTTCATCATTGCCAGTCAAGCAGAATATAAAGAGTTAATAAGTATAATATGTTTATCAAAAGTCATTGTGATATATTTATATAGAAGGCCATCCACAGCAGTTAATGGGAATACTGGGTTTTAACTTGTGTCCCTAAATGCTTTCCTGGACTTCATCTTAATGGACTGGTCCAATTATTTCAGTGGGAACCAAAAAAACTAAAGTAAGAATCTTTAAAGAAAAGTCAATTGATTAAAAAAAAAAGAGAGAGAGAAAAGGAATAATATATGCAGTTCTTTCACAACTGTTTTGCCTTAAATAGAAAATAGAGAGAACTACAAGATCTGTCAGAATGTTCTGTTATCTCATTGCTATGTCTCAATGGTATTGCAGTGCAATCATGATAAGAAACGGAAACAGAAATAAAACACAAGAGCAATTTTTACCAGAGTTTCTCTTGCCTGCATACAGTAATGCAAAGAAAATAAAATACGTGGTTTTATCACACTAGGAGCTGAATGAACTAAATTGATATTTAAAAGTGGGAAAATTGGGGAAGTACAGTATTTCACATCTACTTAATAAGATACAAAATTCTGTAACTTCTCTATAGCTTCTGTAGTTTGTTCAGTCACATAGCTCCACAATTGCAGTGAATTTGAAATCAGAGAAGACCACTAAACCTCTCTTCTAATCTCTCATATCTTGTTTAAAACTGATAATTTGGGTGAGAATATATAATTTCAGCCTGAAGAGATTAAATCTGTAAAATAAATCAACAACAGTAGAATCTGAGGCATCACCGTTGCACATTACCTGACTATATAAAAATAGTGTGGGTGAACATAGTAACTGATTTACAACCAAAATGTACGAAACCACCTAGAAACAATGTAAGTTCCAGTCAGTCTAATCCAAAGAGAAATACTTTCTCATCCAAAGTCTGGCGACTGGTTTTGCCCTAAATACATTAGCAGGATTCATAAAGCCAGTGTTTGAAAACTCAGATCAGTTATTTGGTTACATCAACAGCTTATGCTCAGCTTTACCCAATCATTGATGTCATCAAGGAGGAATTTTTAATTCTTTAGGCCAAAGACTTCAAGCATGAAATCTTGTATAGACATTGTGTGTATCAAGAAGCTAAGTAAGGATGTCTTGAAAGCAGAGTGTCCTGATCATTCAATAGTTCAAGACGAAAGAAAATGTTTTGTTGTTTTTTTTAACTTCTACTTATTAGTCACAAAATTTCTTACAGAAGCGGGATTTAAACAGAGATGACCAATCTATGACCTTTGAGCTATTTAAGGCTCATAAACAACTTAAAATTCCTTCTCAACCCAGTTTGTTATACTATGATTAAAAGCAGAGATCTGGTAATATGGGAACTGTTGGACAATTCAAATCCCTTGTTGAAGAAGCAAATAAAGAATGGCTGATAAGTTTCATCCACCTGGACTATATAAAGCTCTGCTACATGTCCATTTCAGCCCTATCCAACAGTGGATGAGTGGGATTTTATGAAGATAATGACAACTGCAGCTCAAAGAGTGACCTTTACTGAGTTATGGAGTAAATGTTTTAAGAGATTTTAGCCAGTTGAAAGTTCAGTAAAACGACTCATGAGATCAGGTAAGTTGGTGTTGTCTAAAGCAATGCCTGTAAAAGAGAAAAACTTCTAATTTTACACTAAAAATTACAAGTGGTCATAAGTTTGTTACACCTATTGGCTAACTGCTTCTATGCTCCATTTCCCCTCACAGACATTGTTTAGTTGAAGATAGAACAATACCTCCTGGATATTATAATTTCTGTGAAGCTCTGCATCATCAGATATATTTTCTATGTGAAAATACTTACATATATTCATAAGGTTTACTCAATCCCCTCTTTATTATGATAATAGTCAATTTCCCTTTGCCTAATATACTTTTATTGTTTCTGCATTATATTCACACATATTTTTTAGAATTTTAAGCATAAATAATTTTTACGTGTGTGAAATATGTTGAAATGTTCTGTCAACGTTGATTCTGCAGACTGAAGCACAGTTAATGCCTTTCTCTCACATGTTATAAATGCATGGTTTGAATAATCTCTCTTGGGCACTCCAGTATAATGAGAGATTGTATTGGCACAATAAACTGCACCTTAAATCATTCTTTGAGTCAGCACTCTTACAGACCATTCACCAGACTTTTCAGTATAACTCTTAAGTTGCAGTTTGCATGATCATAACATAATTTTTTGGGCTGCAGTTAAATTAGGTATATACAGATCATCATGCACCATACTCACTATTAATTATTTCAGACTGTTTCCATGTATTTAATTATCTAAATTTACTTATCCAACATCCTTCTTGTGTCAAAATGTCTCATTATGTTATTAACAAACTGATCATGAGCTATGAGTTTCTGATACTGCAGAAAAAGGCATTTGAAAAATAGGGTTCTCAGGTTTTGTTGTGAAGTTTCAACTACTTATGCTTCTAAAAAATAATTTATGTTGAGAAAATCTTATCCCACAAATCACACATTAGACCTATGCTTTTTTTTTATCTTAAGCAGGCCAGCACATCACATATGATATTGGAACTACTGACACAGAGACATTAATCTAACTTTTGTATCAGAGAAAAACTGTTGTGAAATGATGGCACAACACCATCAAAATTTCTAAACAATATCAAGAAAAGCTAACCTTTTTTATATACTTACTCACAAAACTAGCAAACAAGACAAGAAACTGAAGCAAATGCTTCAATGTCTGCATATACTGTGACCAGAGAAAATCACATAAACTATTTTTTTTTTCTTCTATTTACTTTAAAGATGGAAAGTTGGATTTTTCTAATAAGAGTCAGGTAGGCAAAATGCTAGAAAGAATTTCAGGAATTCTGTAACGATCCACAATGACACTCAACCCTAGCATAAAATCAGAACACCAGTGAAGAACCTCTGATTTATGGTACTAGAACTCCTGCTGTATTTTAGCAGCCTGTTAATCAGGGCTGGAAAATGATCATAATCTGTAAAGGGATTTTGCCAGCTTGAATACCATTCTATCAGTGAGAATGGTCCTATATGAAGGGAATTATTATACTGTCAGAAACAGACAATTTTGCTTTCCTTTAACTATGCTGTATGCTCAGCTACAGGATAATTCCTATTGTAGTTGCTGGACCTTTTATTTTTCCTGGATGAAGCATGAGAACAAATCAAGTTAATGTAAACATCAAGCTTCTATTTGTATTTAAAAGGAAATGTTCTGTTCTGAAAAGCGTGTTTTAAAATTACAAAACTTCACTCTTACTGTCTGTGATTTGATTTGGAGTTATTTTTTTATTCTTATAAGGAGGACTGCCACAAACCAATGTCACTGGATTTCTACCACTAATGTGCTAGTTTTCAGCTTTACAAACTCGGCCTTGTTTCTGAAAACATAATCATTACTTGCTGAATAGCTGCATTTAAAGTTATATTATTACTACAGTTAAAAAAATTAATTTAAAGAAATATAATACAGAACATTAGGGCTTTAAAAATTCAGGACTTTATTTTACAAATGAAAACTGATGGGAAAAGATAAACAAAATTACTTTTTGTGCAGGTGGAAAACATTTTTCCCACTTAAATCTGAATAAAATATATAATAAATATGACATGTCCAATTTTTTGTCCATATAACTTTTCTAGGCAAGGATATGTCTGGTGACATTGTAACAGTACAAGTAATCCTTCCCTCGCTGAGTGGCTTTGATTGGACAGCCACTGTTTGCCATGCACAAAGAGCCCTTTGTAAACTGAATACACACAGCTTAAAAGTATTCAGCAGTTACTGATTAGTTACCATACATCACCATTTTTTGATAACTTGAATTAATGAAATATTAAACTGAGTGTTGGTATATCCAATGCTCTGAAGCAAGAAACAGGGAAAATCTTTGTGGGCTAAGAAGTCCTCAATGAGGTAAGGTCGAGCTGGTTTCTACTGCCCCTGGAATGGATTCTCATTGGGACTGAATTACCAACTTCCAAAGCCCTGCTTTTCCCTTAGGATTTTATTTATTTTCATGATGATATTTTTTTCTCTTGAATCCCTAAACTGCTGCTTAACTCCATTTCAAGAGACTTACCCCTGTCTGCAACCTTTCTTAC
Source organism: Onychostruthus taczanowskii (assembly GCF_017590055.1). Classification (NCBI taxonomy): domain Eukaryota; kingdom Metazoa; phylum Chordata; class Aves; order Passeriformes; family Passeridae; genus Onychostruthus; species Onychostruthus taczanowskii. Next base: position 4,791,161 of record NW_024500349.1, on the reverse strand, counting down.
CTTGCAGAACCCCAGTTTTATCAACTTCTTTGCATCTCTTGCTCCAAATTAGGCAATTTTCTCAAAAGTCTGAAAGATGGTTACACTTCTGTCTTGGATCACAGACAGCTGAACACCTGAAAAACAAGAAAAGGAGTTTACAAAAGGAGTTTCACTACAAATGAAATATGTAAGAGCATTGATATTATATTTTATGCAGAAATCAAAGCTGTTGACTTATTCCCTTGTACAATACTATTCAAAGCCATATTTGCTAACTGCTTGCATTCTATTCCATACTGTGTGTGAAATGTCTAGATCACACAGGAATTTATGAGACTGAAAAACCTCCCATTCAGCTTCTTCCCAGTAATACTGAATTTCAAGTTTTTATTTCTATAGCTACAGTTCATTGTATGTGGAAGACATATAAAGTCAAAATGCCATCCTGTCCATCCTCCCTCCTTCAGATCACATCAAATATTACATATTAATTTCTTAACAGGTGTTTGAATTCTGTACCTCCACTGTTAGTTTCCAAAAGCAAAGAGGGAAACTTCAGACTATCTGAACTGTTGAAGAAGATGAAACAGGAAAGCCTTATAAATATGATTGCCTGGCAAAAGATTTTGAGAAGATGGAAACGATAAGCAAGATTGAAATGAAAGTAAGCTTTGAGATACCTTAGTTACTGAACAACTGGAAAACAATGGTATGGCTGGCTGAAGGTAATCTCCTTTTGGTGGAACAATACCCTCTGCTTGCAGACAGGTCCAAGGGTCAGAGCAGACCATCCTAGCTTGGCAGAAGGGGTCCAAAGAGTAGTTTTTAGGGTTTAAAATGTAACACAGTATGGCAATTTAAGTATTCGTATAGGCTAGATGTAAGTGCTATAGGATTTGTATCTTATATTAGATTGGTTAGTAAGAATTAGAATATTCAACACAGAAGAAGACTTACTGTATTGTAACGGGAGCCATTCATTCTTTCTCTCTTTACCACGCTCTTGCATTCATTCTCTTTTCTCTTCCTCCTCTCTCATTCTCTCTCTCTACCACTCTCTTTACCTCTCTCTCTTGGGTCTGCTCCGAGCTGTGGCTGGCAGCTCCAAGCAGGGCCCCTGCGCCCACGCCCTCTGCAATAAACCGCAAGTTCCAAGACCTGGCTTCAGAGATCTCTCGTCTCTGTCTGTCCCGACTGTCCTACCCCCTGCCGCTCCTACCCTGAACTACTTGGAGGTTTTTTGGATGTCAAAAATGAATTGTCCTTGAGACAAGTTAGACCTGTTACCCCTTCCCTGTCCACAACAAATAGGAAGAACTTCTTCCACTTCACTTTACAGTACTTTCAAAATTTTAATGTTGCTTTCACAAGTGTTGCCTGTTGTCTCTCAAAAAAACAAAAAAAAACCAAAAAAACCCAAAAAAACCACAACAAAAACAAGAAAACCAAAGCCCAAACCAAAAGAAACAAACCTCCCTGCACCCTCATCCCCCCTCCCCCCATCCCCCAGTTGCTATAACCCCTCTGGGCAGAATTGGTTCTATTGATCTTTGACATTACTATCCTCTGGACACAAACTATGCCAAAGATTTGGGTTGTTTTCAGGAAAGTAGCCCCAAACTAGGGGTTATTTCAAGAATAGGTAAATATTTCTAATTTCTGTAAGTAATTTGACTTCCATTTTCTGTGGCAGCATGGAAGTATACTTACTTATTTTATTTGATCTTAGACATTGGATTTTGTAGCTGCGGTGAAATGACCAAAAATAATCCTCTCTTAAGACATTGCTTATGTCACTGTGACCACATTCTGCATGCTATCTTTAACCACAATCAAATTGCCTTGTTCCTTTTTGATGTTTACTGTGAAACAATGATAGTGCACTCTAAGGTAAATGTGTTTCTACAGGCAATTGGATACACAGACACAAATTCATAGGCTCCAAAACTTTCAAACAGCCATAACCACAGACAATAGAGGTAATGCTCCCTCATGTAATTTCTGCTTCCAGAAACATCTTCCACATGCCACACACCTCTACTTTACATGTCAACACCTATGATGCCTGACAGCAATCCAGGGAGACTCCCCAGGAAGATTCCAGTTATGACATCAAGATATGTCTGCATGTGATCCTTTTGCAAGAAACAGTCCTAAAGAGACTGGAGGAAATAGCTCTTCACCATGCAGGACTCCAGCAATTACAAAATCAGATTTCTCTCTTTTGTGACCAACTACATTGTGGCTACAGTAACTGAAAAGGCAATTAGTCTTTCTAGTGACTCAGATTAGATACTCTCATGTCTGATTCATCTACCTGCATCTTCTCTAAGTCCCCATTTCCCTAATTCCATACAGGATCTTTAATCTTAATTTCCATAAATTCATCATAACATCATTAAAATGTATTTTGATTGCAACAAAGTTTATAGTTCTATCTGCAGATATTATCCTTCTTAAGGGAAAACCAACATTTTCCCATACGCTTCCCACTGAAACTTGAATTTATTAGACTTTGCATAGCAAATCCAGATTTCAGGGCATTTTTCTTATTCATTTTTTACTGTTGTCTAAGTATAAACTTTGTATAAAAGTGACATAACATATTAAACAGTAATGCAATCAATGAAACTTAAGAAGTGCTAATCATGGCCAAACTCATATTAATAATATTAGGAAATTCAGACCTTCCTCCCAAGAAACAGAAGAAAGCACCCATATAAGATATCTAACTAATCAGCAAGCCTCAGAGGTCTTCCTCAATGTTCCTTCCCTTCCCTGTGAGGACAGTGAAATCACAACATATCTTCCTACTTCCCAGACAGAATGGAAGATAAAGGCTGCAGGTCAGAACCAGACAGACTGGCAGGTGGCTCCCCAGATGTTGATATTCATGGGGACCCTTGAATCACAAGGCTTTGGACAGTGTTGCAGCACCACAAAATTATAATTGAAGGAACAAAGTGATCTCTGCTCATATTCCAACCTCCTCTCTCTTTGCACTCTAGACATCCTCCTTTCTGACTCAGCCCTGTCATGACCTCTGTGCAGTTTACATTCTGCTTTCATGCAATGACACGTGACCCTGTGTGAGTGTCACAACAGCAAATTTAATTCCTTGATTTGGTTTTATAGTCAACAATAAATCACGAATGATTAACAGCTCACCCTGATTAAGTAAGGTGTTCAGAGCAGTCCTGTTTCTATAATGCCACTCACTGAGAGTACATGAGTTTGTCAGTCTGGAAAACATCCAAGAAAGCAATTCTCAGCACCTCATTCAAGCACCTAGTCAAACCAAGATACCCCTTACTGTAAGAACAAATCTACTCTCCTTGCATTCATCGTCTGCACCTGGCACACAAGGAATGCTGTTCCAGCAGAAATTAGGGAACCTAAGGCAAATATCCTAAGGATTCAGAGATTCCCTGTGGGCAAGGTATGCTTATTAAATGCTACTGAGATTCCTCAATGGGAGCATCCTCTGGGGTTCTCTGAATAGTCAGTACTATGAAGCAGAACCAAATTTAGAAAACTGATCTTTTTTACACTACCTCTCGTGAGTATCTATGGGACTTGGCATGCAAAAAGATCTTTTTATCTAACCAATAGAAGAAAAAGCCTGGCAGTGACTCCATGTCATGGGCCATTTGCAAAAGACAAATTATAGGACTTTTCATGGTGTCTGAAGATGGATATATTGCTAAATTATCCCACACCCTAAAGATGACAAATGATTTCTGCAGTGATCACGCATGGCTGACAATCAGTCCATGAAGACATCCACTGCGCTGGAAGTTATAAGCAGGTGTGAGCAGAACCAGGCCAAGTCCTGTAATGAAAATGATTCCATGGTATGGTGCACAAGAGGGAGGAGAATGTATCAGCCTAGGTTATTTATGGAACACCTCAGCAACACATTAGCAAAGAAAGATGCTTATTACTGTGTGTGACAGGACTAGAAAAATTTCTCACACACTAATGGCATAATCTAACGTGTATATGAAATGGTATGTTTTCAAGAACAAAAATTATTTAAATACACTACTTTATTTTGTTCCAAATACATAAATGACAAAATCTCTTTCTGAATACTGGTGTGATGCATTGTTCCACAGAACAGACTTACGACCTACTTTCCTAATAGATGTCCACCTATATTCATATATCAAATAAATGGAACTATTTAAGAGTGGTAGGTGTCTTAGGGAAAGCATGTGTACATGTTTCCTTAAGGCCTAAAAATTAAGCTAAGCCTAAGTCATCGTGAGTGCATGGTCTTTTCATGCACTGGGGGTTGGATTATGTTATTGCATTAAATTTGTTCCAGAGTTCACCTTGCTCCATTATCTATCACTAGAACTGACAATTTCCTCTGTTTCACAAAAGGGTGAAGTTGGGCAAACAGAATAATGCTTACATCAAATTTCATAGCAAGATATTCCCCATAAATATTTTAACCCCAAGAACAGTAAAAGTTATCTTGCTCCTTTTTTATGTGCCACCACTATGGTTGTCATTAAAACATCCTTTGTGCTACCTCAATATTCATAGTAGTGGCTATTCTGATAATGGTAAACTAAGCAAACTGATCTCCTCCCAACAGATCACATGGACACGTAAGGACCTGATTGTCATGCCATATCAGATGACTCATATTAATGTTAAATCATGATAGGAAAGAGAAGAAAAGAATAATTACATTGTTCAACTCTGAAAAATCCCCTTCTTCTTCATAATATTTAGATGAATACATAAAAAAGAGGGGTGAACAACAGAAAAGGGGATATATATATGTATATCTTCTATATCAGCAAAATATGAGTGGAAAAAATGGCAAATCTTACCAAAATCTTACCTCTGTTGTGCATCAGTTTTGATCTAGCTGATAATCAGAACATTCAGGCTTTTGTCTCTCTTCAGATCTGGGTGTATAATACTAGTCTAATGGTGTTTAAAAGTAGATTCTCAGTTTCTGATTGCTAGGTTTACCTTATAGTTTTTCCAGTGAACCATTTACTAACTTGAAGACACACCCTGAAACCTCTACCGCACAGATGGATTTTTGCACACTCAGAAAGCCATTCTACTTCATCCCCAGTCACCCAGAACACAACTGTCAACTATACATACAGAGATATAAGGGAAACTCAGACCACAACTATACTGAAAATTCAGGTTAAAGTGGCAACAAAATAGGCTTTTATGATCTAGTTATGTTGTTCTAACCAAAACAGTGGTACAAAAAGAATACACCTCGCTGGTTACTCCTGCTTGGGTTGTGCTGCTCCTAAAATGTGGGAGATTACTATAACAATAGCAGCTGACCTGTCTGCAGAGCAAGCAAGAGTATTTGCTTAAAACTTGAGGCCACTGAATTCAGAAACTTTTAAAATGGGGCTTTTGGGACTAAAGCTTTCCTTAACTACTAAAGATGGCACAGCCTCAGAATGGAGTATGATTATCATCTCTACTGCAGGTACAATATCTAAATTTCTGTAAGAAATTCAGGAGGTAGATATCTCAGAACAGTTATCTAAACAATGACAGGAGACTTGGCTAATAGGTTATTCCACTTAGAATGCTATGAGATTGTAAAATACTGTGAATCCTGGGATAATTGTTGGTATTGTCATCTCGGAATGTATCTGATCAAATAGAGCCACTGTCTTTCATGTAGCAGTGGTACAAGACTTAAGCTGGCAAGATCAATTATCAGACTTGGGAATCAAGCAGAGCTACAATGGAAAGAGGTGCAAATTCAGCTTCAGCAGGCATGGACAAGGAAAATGGACAAGGTAACATAGGTAAGAAAAAATACAAGGAAATCCCAGTTCTGTGGGTCTCCTAAACAGTCTACAAACTGTAGACATTACAGACTGTAATTTTCAGAAATACAGCCTTAAATGACCCACAGTCTCCATTTAAGATAACAATAAAAAGGGACAGAAAAGGAAAAAAACAGTCTTCAGTGTGGGTTAAGCTCTTTATGTAAAAAGTGGTGGTAATGGTAACTGCAAAATATTATTGGAGAACATGGTAAAAACATCCTTTTGCAGACATCGATGAAAATTCAGGAAGAAAACATGGTAAAATTTGAGAAAAAGAGGAATAGATTTTAGAAAATAGAATAGAATACATAAATTCCTTGCTGGCTCATTTTGTCAAGCAAATAAAAAATCATGAAGAATGAAAACTACAGAAAATAATAGGTCCCTCTCAGCTAAGCCCTCAGACATCATCTCTTCCTCTCAGTAACAAAGACTGGGGAGACTCTGCTGTCTATTTGCCCCTGGTCAAGTGGTAAAATTACAATATAACCAATGGAAATGGCCAATAACCATATCAGTACTGGCTGGTCAAGGGAAGAATGCTAGCTACCACTAGTGCCATGATGTTAATTGATACTGTAATGTCAATAACCACTCTCCTCAACAAATATTTGTTCCAGCTGTAGCCCAAGAAATAGGGAAAATGATAAAACTTACTGCATTATATGCATGAATGGATGTTCAAGTACCTGTATTAAGATCTCTGCCTGATGTTAAATAGCTGCCAAGTTCAAGAGTCTCCTTCTCCTGTTTCTTCAGGAATGGGAGGATCCCTCTTAGGAACACCAGGGAATTATTGGCACAGCCTTGTAAAAACAAAATGGATTAGCTACAGATTTTGCTACGGATGTTTGTGAAATTGGGCCTGGCCAGTGGGAGGTGAGGGTGGAGTGATTCCTGCAAGTCATTGATGCTTTGTTATCAAGAATCCGGAGGAAGCAAAAACAGTGGATATTTGGGTAACAGAATTTCCTCAAGTTTTGTGTGTCTGTAATTTAAAATGTGAAAAAATAGAAATTGTGTTTTAATGGCAAAGGAAGGACTCCAATCCACCATCAACAAGTTTACTGGTAGGCAAAATCTTAGTACAGAAAGCTATTATTTTAACATCCTATTTGTCCAAGGTTAAAAGCAAAGAAAAAAAGCTAAAAGTGAGATTTTTAACACTTAAATAATGTAGCTATCTCTCAGGTTGTTTGTGTGCATGAAATTTGTGTAACACTAAGCAGATTATTTGACTATTTTGTTACTGATTTAGCCAGTGCTTTCTTTGCAATTCCACTGACAGAGCAGAGCTGGTAACAACAAACACTTAGCTGTAAGAGAAAGTAAGGTTGTTTCATCCATGTTCCTTCAGACTTTCTGATCAAATACAACACATATGCATGGAATTACCATCAGAATGTGTTATGTTATACCATGCATGAATGATATGCCAGTACACATAAACAATGAAAGTTTGGGAATATACTCAAAAAGTAGCCAGCATTACTGAAAACATAGGTTTCAAAGATAATCATGACAAAACTCAAGTACATAGGCTTCAAAGCTAATCATGACAAAACTCAGATACAATCTAAAGTGAAATACTCAGTTTTAGGTCAAAGGAATGGTGATGCTGGCATCAGCAAAGGGTAGAACTGACTATGAGAATCCATGCATGAAAAAATTGTATTTGTTTCACTTTTGCAGCTGCTTACATTTTTGTGAGAATCATATTTGCAGAAATGAGTAAACCACTAATCAAATTAGTGAAGAAATCTCACAAAAAAGAATGGAAAGAATAAAAAGAAGTAAAACTGCAATCATTCAAATGCTGGCCTTTAGATGCACATTACTGTAAGCTGTTTCACATTACTGTTCAGCTGCCACTACTGATCTACATGGTGCTATTTAAAGAACACAGAAATTGAACTATTTTGCTTTGAGATTCTTAAGATTTGTGGGGAAAAAACTGTATTCCTTATTAAAAAACATGTTTAGCATTAGTATAGGTAACTAGTTTTGGATAGACATCACTAAAGGCTTTGCAGCAGTCCATATCGCACATGCTCCAATAGAGTACATATCACACATGCTTCACTGAAGTACATAATCAGTGGAAAAGTAAAAACCCAGGCCAGCTGATGCACACTGGCTTTTATAAATAAGTGCTTTCTGTAGAAGAGGGAAAGACTTTATCACTAGCTCTACGGGGTTTTTAACCACTGGAAAGAACAGAAGTGCACTTTACCTTTTTATGTGTCTCTCACCAGATATAAGCTCCGTTATTCATTTCGTACCACAGGTTATTCAGTGTGGTTCACAAATGGCTCCAGTTTTTATCAAAACTATGGAAAATCCTCTATTAGATATGCTGGGAAAAATAAAAAGGACTGTCTGCCTTCACTTTGCGCAAGCAACAGAGCCACAACCTCTGCTAATGATTTTAAAAGAGAAACCCAAAGGAAATGACCTAGCTTCATACTTAGTTTCAGACCGGATACATCAAGCTTTAACTATTTGGCTACCAAAGTAGAATAAAAATCACCTACAAACACAGAATGGAAATCTGGTAGCCTCTCCATCATGGAAAGGAAATCCTGAACATAGGATAATAAACACAGAATGGGGGGGGAAAAAAAAAAAAAAAAAAAAAAAAAGCAGGTCATGTAGAAGTCTACCAAAAAGAAACATACAGAGGTAGCAATACTGGAATTATAGTCAAGCACACACCTTTGCCAAGGTTGTGGTAGTCCCAGTAGATTTGACATTGGAAGAAACACCCAGCCCAGCTGGTAAACAAACTGAAGAAAGTTATAGAAAGTAAGGTATACAAAGATAGAACAACTTTACAATATGGAAATGAGGGTTAATGTAGGAAAAGTTTAATAACTGGAGCAAAGTAAAATAAAACAACAACAACAACAATAATAATAGTAGTAGCAGTAATAATGAAAGAGAGAGAGAGAGAGGGAGATAAAACCCAGGAGAAATAAGTGATGCACAAGATAATTGCTCCCCACTCACTAACTGATGTTCAGCCTGTCCCTGCACTGCGATCGGCTCCTCCCAGGCAGCTCCCCCACCTTACAGGATGTTCTGTGGTAGGAAATATTCCTTTGGCCATCTCAGGTCAGCCATCCTGACTGTGCTCCCCCTGCTCCCAGCTTCTTGTGCAGCTCTTCACTGGCAGAACATGAGACACTAAGAAGTCCTTGATTTAGGGTAAGCACTACTTAGCAACAGCCGAAACATCAGTGAGAAACATCAGAAGAAAATGAACTCTATCCTAGCCAAACCAGGACAAACAGACTACACCAGAATATGTGCAGTCTCACCTTAGTCCCACATACCATGCAAAGTGGGACTAAGCATGGTTTCCTAATTCTAGAATCACTGACAAATATGGTTGAGGTAGTTCAGTAAAGAAAGCTATAGCAAGTGTACCACCATGCAGGCATTTATCATTGTATTTTCCAGATGCAATTTAAACCAATAAATTTATTTGACACAAGGAACATATATTCCAGGGAAAATCATCAAGGAATTATGTGGAAGCCTGTGAAGAAAAGAAGGGCTCCATGTTGCTGTGAACTTGCAGTTCAAGGTAAACTGAACGGTCCAATGGAACTATAAAAATAGCACTAAGCCAAAAAGTGAAAAATTACAGAAGGGTTTGGGATATTGCATCATCTTGTCATTGTAATGACCTGTGAGCCACAGCTTCTCCCAATTTCATGTGATTTAGAGCTATGCCTGGGAGAAAAAAAGTCTGCCCAATGTTTTAACTGAAGAATAGCTACTGACCCTATCTAAACACATGGAAAGAGATTAATGTTGCTATAGCAACTTAGATGGGAAGGAATGCTCAATGCACTAATAAACAAGCAAGAATGAACTACTACTTTGCAGAATGGCAAGCAGGGTGGTGAGTAATGTTGCATATTTTCCACGCAAGTTTACAGACTAAACCGTAAATGGGATGAACCAGCTTCAATTATAAACAAAGTAGGATCTTACGTAGGATAAGACAAACTCATAAGCAGGATCAAGATAAACTCATAAACGGAAAATAGCCTAAAAATAGCCTAGTTGCAGTTTAAATTTTAATTATGGCAAGGTAAATAAGCTAACAACAACAAGAGTGTTATGTTATAAATGTTGCTATTAAAATTTAAGAGTACATAAGGGAAGTCGCACCAGAATTATAGACAGCAGAAAGGCTTTTAAAAGAAGCAGCATAAATTAATTATTAAGTTTTGTCTGAGTGAAGTTTGTCTGCTCTTATTTTTATTATTAACTATGTTAGGTTCAAAATTGTGAATATTTGCTTGCATAACAAGGGAAGTAGTAAGCACTCTGCTCTTTATTGATAATAGACCTTATCTGTAGTGACAGTGGAAAACTCTTTGAACCAAAGACAATGAAAACATTAGATACATGTCTTCACTACTTTAAAATTGTGGGAAAAAAATGTGAGGGCTAAACACAAACATCTATGTTCCATTATGCCAAAAATTATATTGTGATTTTAATAAATGTCTCTGATTTTAAGGGAATGTATTATGGGCACTTGAAGCAGCATACAAATTTAACTTGCATATTTTATATCTATTTACTTGGATAAAAATCAAAGTAATGCACAAAAATTGTGATGGAACCTGGACAACCTGAAATATGAGTGGAAAACTCATAACCAGAGACAGTTAGACTAAGAAAACCAGAAGTGAAATGGAAATCAAAATTAAAAAAAAAAAAAGTCAAATGCTTACTTCACAGCATTTTGTTCTTGGTATGGTTAACTTTTTTAACTAAAGATTCCAGTTGAGAGAAAATTCAAAATTTTATATATAGAAATGCTATACAGTTGCAACAAATTAATTAGAGTGCATGTTGCTGTGAACAAAGCATTTACTCCGACTTTTCTAAGGCAGAACAGATATACTGCTTTTATTAAAGGGTCATTGCAACACTGACCCAGAAATGGATTTTGTGTGACTGAGTACAACAAACCAAGAGTTTTTATGGATACCATTTTAGAGGGAGTAGAAATGGTGACTGGAATTTTGAACACAATTATATAGAAACTTTGACTTGTGAGTTATCAAAACTGGAGCATATTATAAGCAACATTCAAACCCCAGGAAATAAAAATACATATAAGTAAATAATTGAATATTATTTATCTGAGATGTAGCAATGTTACAAAGGAATAAAAATATGGATAGAAGTAGCAAAAATAATAGTTTTAGAGAAAAAAAGGCACTGAAAGTAGAAAGTGCTATTAACATTATTAAACCATCAGTAGACTCTTTAAGCAGTAATCACCAACACACATCTTATGGGCACTCAGACTGTAGGATACCAAATAGCGTCAACTATTGAAATGGAATAGAGATGTAATTTTAGGAGAGAGGAAGGCCAGATCCCATACTGAAGATGGCATAGAGATGATTGTAAAACAGCGCATGCACAACCCACATTGCTATTGCCTGAAGAGGTGTTATCAGTCACTGTGTGGAAGGTAAGGGGCTTTACTGATGGGCTATTAACAGATTCAGGAAAGAATGTAAGAAACAGGGTTATAGTCACTGCTCCTGTCCCAGAGAAAAGTGTCTGAAGAAGGCTCCACAATGGAAACAGAGTATTACTCCTACAGTAGCAGTAGCTACTTGAGTGTGGACCCAAATAGTTAATGATTCCAGGACCTATGATACCTAATACAGATAAACATAATTGTTTCTTTGTATTTCAGTAGAAATTGTCAGAAGACTGTGCTTTGTGTAGAGAAATAAGTATGCCATGCTTCTCATCTATATAATTTTGGGTAAACGTTTGCAATATTCACTTACACCAGCAGAATTATAATATCCAGAACATGAGCACCCTGGGGATAACTGGCATCTTTATAATAAAAACATTAAGGAATCATGGAAAACTGAGCAAATAGCTAAAAAAACCCTGTCACAAATAAGCACCAAGCAGTGAAAGGACATATTGCTTCAGAGAATCAACAACCACTAAGATCAGGAAAGAATAAAGAAACCTTGAATCTACTATGGTAATTTAAGAGGACAGTCAAGCACTGCTAAAAGAATCCAATATTTTAGCCATAAATCATTGCCTGTGTGTTAACTAGATATCTTTTTGTTCCAGCTTGCAGTATGTCTTGTAGTGTGTGACAGAAGACCTGGGGCTATCTGGAGCTATACAATTGCAAAAAGACCTACATAGATTTTGCAAGAAAATCTCAAGACTGAAGCAGGGTGACAGTGCACTTACTTGCTCTGAGGCAGTACCTAGCCTTGAGCCAGCAGAGTGTGAGACTGTGGGTTCAGAATCACAGAATGGTTGAGGCTGGAAGGCCATTTGGTCCAACCTCTTTGCTTACAGAGGGTCCCCTACAGTCTATTACTCAGTATTGCATCCAGATGGGTCGTTTCCCTACCAGGGAAGGAGACTCCACAACCATTCTGGGAAAGCTGCTCCAATGCTCATTTACCACCACAGTAAAGTTCTTCCTCATATTTAAGGTGCAATTTCCCATGCATTGGTTTCTCCCCGTTGCCTCTTGTCCAATTGCTTGGAGCCACCAAAAGAGCCTGGTCCATCCTCTTGACCTCCTCCCTTCAGATACTCATAAACATTGGTGAGGTCCCCTCTCAGCTGCTTCTTTTCAAGGCTGAACAGGCCGAGCTCTCCCAGCCTTTCCTTGTAAAATAGATGCTCCTGTCCCCCAGTCATCTTCATTCTCCTCTGCTAGACCCACCCCAGAAGCTCCATTTCTTCCATATACTGATGATCTCAAAACTGGACACAGCACTCCAGATGTGGCCTCACCAGGGCTGAGTAGAGGGGCAGAATCACCTCCCTTGACCTGTTGGCAATGACCTTCTAATGCACCTCAGGATACCATTGGCCTGCAAGGCCACAAGGGCACTGCTGGCTCATGGACAGCTTGTTGTCCACCAGGACCCCCAGGTCCTTCTCCTCAGAGCTACCTCCCAGCAGGTCAGCTCCTGGCCTGTACTGGTGTGTGGGATTATTCTTACCCATGTACAGGACCCTGCATTTGTCTTTGTTGAATTTCAAAAGTTCTGCTCTGCCAATCCCTCCAGCCTGTCAAGGTCCCTCTGAAGGGCTGCACAGCACTCCAGGGCATCGGCCACTCCTCTCAGCTTTGTGTCATCAGTGAACTTGCTGAGCAGGCATCTGGCCCTTCATCCAAGAATGAACAAGTTAAACAATTCCTGTACTGAACCTTGGGGGACATCACTAGTAACAGTCCAGCTAGACCCTGTACCACTGCTCAAAACCCTCTGAGACCTGCCATCCAGCCAGTTCTCAATCCACCTCACCATCCACTCATCCTGCCCGCTCTTCCTGAGCTTGCAAGGCATGGGGAATTGGCAAGAATCTTGCCAAGGCAGAAGATTTTCATGAGTAGGTGTCCTAAGCATGATATAATAAATATTTTCTTGCGTTGAACTCAGACAGAAGTACACTAAACCAGCAAACCCAGTAACAACAAACTAGTATTTTGTGACATAGCTTATAATACAAATAATATGGAACCACAGAGGGACAGAGACTTGGCATACAGTTTCACAAAAGTGATACAGAAAAACATTTTCAAGTAATAAAATCTGAAAAATAAGAACTAAGGATGCAGAACAAGTAGGAAAGAAGCCTGGCAAAATCAAAATTATTGGTAGCAGACACGATCCTCTGCTTGTTTTGATTGAGAAGGGGTATGGAACATTAAAACTTCAAGGATGGGAGAGGAAGAATGGGGAGAAAAATCATTCACTCAAGTTCTACTCTTACTGAAGAGCTCTTAAATCTGACCACCCCAACATCAGTGATTCAGACCCTTGAGAACTACAACAGCAATCACCACAGCATCCATATATTCATTGCAAAAAGGGATATATTACTCTTGGATGTGTAGGAAAATCATGTCAAGGTTTGAATTGCATACTCGTGAAGTGTGCAATTAACTTACATTTTTTATCTTCTATTACTGATCAAATGAGGCCACCAAGTGGCAACATAAATATTTTAAGCCACAAAGGAAAAGTGTAATAACTTTGAATAACGTAACTTTAGAATATGTAAAAAGAATAATCAAGAGAAATTAACACAGATCAAACTTTATGTGCCATAGCATAAAGCAGTAATCTCATTTATCTCACAAGTAATCTTCCAAGCATAACTTTCAAAAGCTACAATGTTTAAGTCATGATGTCTTCAAATGTTGCTGTCTTACTCATTTTAGGCAAGCAACCTTAAACCAACTTGCAACAAGTTTTAAAACTCAGATTGAAATTTACAACCTTCCAATCCTAAATCACAAACATATTTCATATTTATATTACTTTTCCTTGGCCATCTCTACTATGATGATATAATTTTGTAAAATTCAGGTTTGCTCTTATTCTCCTTCTGTTCATGACTGTCACCCAAGTATGCTCTAAAAGACATATGGTACTCTGCTTTCCTCAATTCCTGTCACTCCTTCCACAGAACTAAGTATCAGCAGTATGCCAAAAAAAGAAGGTGGGTGGAATTCCGTGTTCTAACATGCCCTCAAACCTTTCTTTTAAAGGCTCCTGTACAGATTTTCTAAGACATAAAGATAAGGAATAATTCAAAGGCGCAAGATCTAAAAATAATCTGAAAAATTGACCCATTCTGAGAATTCTTGTAGGATAGAGCAATTTGGAAAAGTGCAAGTACAACTTCAAATTATACCTATCATGTTTCACTACAAAGATGTGGTAAATCAGATATTCGTAGATACCCAGATATGCTGCCAATAATAAAAAAACAAACAAACAAAACAAAACAATAAAACCACCAAAAAGCACAAAACAAAACAGAAAAAAAAAAAAAAAAGCCCAGCAAAATAAAAAATAAGCCCAAGTGATTTCAAATCATGAAATTAAAAAGAGCAAGTGTGTAAAGTGTGTATGCCCGATATACAGAATCACAGAATTGCTTGGATTGGAAAGGGCCTCTGGAGATCATCTTGTCCAGACCCCTGCCAGGACAGGGTCACCTGGAGCAAGAGACACAGGAACACGTCCAGGAGAGTTTTGAATGTCTCTGGAGAGAACACTCCTTGACCTCCCCGGGCAGCCTGTGGCAGTGCTCTGCTGCCTTCAACATAGAGAAGGTTCTTCCTTTATGTTGAGGTGAAACATCTTTTGGTTTAGTTATGGTTCATATGCAAAGCCAGGCAGCTGACTAGAATCCATGGGATGTGTTCTGTACTACCAGCATACTCAAAATCACCCTAAGTGCAATAGTAAAATATATCACATCTCATATCAATTTGTGTTTTGCTCCTAACTGAGGGAGTCCTATGTGATAGCTTGAGATAATTTTCTCCTACTATAAATGACAATACAGTGCCAACTTGTGGATTAATCCTGGTCAGCAGCTAAGGCCCATGCAGGCACTTATTCACTTCTGCTTAGTGGGATGGGAGGGACAGAATTGTACTGGAAAAGGAGCAAAACTTGTGGGCTGAGTTAAAGACAGTTTAATAAGTGAAGTAAAGCAGTATATGCAAGCAAAGCAAAATAAGGAATACATTTACTGCTTCCCATCAACAGGAAAATCTTTAGCTGTTTCCAGGAAAAGAGGGAACAGTTACTTGGGAACATAAACGGTGTAACTCAAATGTCCCTGCCTCTTCTTTCTCTCCCTGAGTTTTTACCACTGGACACAATGCCATATGGTATGGTTCCTTATATCAGTTGGAATCCATTGTCCTGGATGTGCCCCCTAACATCTTCTTGCACATCCCCAGTGCTTAAACATCTTTGCATCAGGAATTTTTCCCAATACCATTTGGGAAAATCATTTGTTGCAGCTTCTGGCAATTGCCCCTTGTCTGTTTGCTCTGCACTCCTCAGAAAAATCTTTTCCTCTATCCTCCCATTGGCTAATTGAAGGCAGTAAGATTTTCCCTTAGTCTATTTTTCTTACAGAGAGGCTTTAAAAATTCAAGACTTACCACAGACTTACACATTTCCTGATAAATTTATTGAGCTTTCCAAAGCAGCTGATGATATTCAAATTATTATTTTTTATTCTTTTGAAGTCTTCTAGAACCTTTTTACATTTTCTACTTTGATAAGACAGTAGTTGAAGATAAACTATATTTGAAAGAAAGCAACAGTTTTTAAGGAAGTCCATTTACTTGAGGACTAAAACTTACTAATATTAGAATCTAAGACTTGGTCCAGCAGATAAGTCTGATTTAATCTTAAATCTATTTCAAGTATAAAAATAAAAACTTGCAGTTTCTGGGGAAAGGGTAAAGAGAGAAGATACTTCTGGTTTTGATATATGTAGAAAAGTTCTCTTGGTTTTTTGGGTTTTTTTTTTGGTTAAATATTAGTAACTATCCAGTATGTTTATCATTAGTTCAAGAACAACAAACCTGGCAGCTGAAGTTGCTCATCTGCAGAGACTAAATTTACTTCAGCCTTAGCTTGAATTTAATTGAAAGTTTATTCAATCTGCATAAATCTCTTAACAGAAGCTACAGAAACAATGGGCCTTAAAAAAGTCTGAGAAGAAACCAGAAGACAGGCTTTTAATTTCTGAGAAGCAACAATTAACACATGCAGCATTTCCCCTTGAGAGCTTGAAAGAAAAAGTAAAGAACAACAGCTTGCTTCAATCTTTTACTAGTATAGCCACTTAAAATTAACAAAAAAATAAGTATTATTCTTAGTAGAAAGGACATCCTCCTTCAGATTCACCTGTGCCTGGACTGAACCATTATAGCTTTAGGGGGTAACAGAACACACCAAATGAATCCTGCACCACAACACCTCTACTTCTTTATTATGTTTCTGGAGCAGAGAGGAAGAGAGGCAGAAACAAAATTATGAATTACCTTGCAATGAATTTGAATGGTAATATGCTTGGGGAAAAAACACTGAAGCGAAGAAGAAGCTTTAAACTGCCTTTAGAGAAGTAAACTGCCTTTAGAGAAGGCAGAACAGTTTACTTACCATTACCTATCAAGTTCAATGAAGATAAAGATTAGGTCAAATTTACTCAGTTATATGTTGAGTGAGGTGAGAACATAGCATATCAAGTAATATGTTATGACCTTGGAAGTTTTGGTAAGCAGTAATACTTGAATCAATTTATGAGATATCTTCTGATGAAAAAAAGGTTATATGCTACTACATTTGAAAAAAAATAGGCATCTATATGGTAATCTACTTTTCAAACTTCTTATGTCAACATAATTCGTCTTCATGTAACACAATTATGCTGGACACACTTCTAGTTTGACAGAAGCTGTCACAAATAGCTTCATATCTACAAGGGATAT
The DNA here is from genome assembly GCF_017590055.1 of Onychostruthus taczanowskii. NCBI lineage: Eukaryota > Metazoa > Chordata > Aves > Passeriformes > Passeridae > Onychostruthus > Onychostruthus taczanowskii. The sequence goes on along the minus strand of NW_024500349.1, from coordinate 4,774,004 downwards.
TATCCAAAGAAACTAAAATCCAATGAGGATTTGCACGTAAGTAAAAAGGAATTTTTATGTTTCATTTATAGGAATGGGTAGGTTGGAATTTAACAGACATATTTATGAGTATTATGTATGTAACTCAGTAGAAGGAAGAGTTGTGCCAAAATTTATTTCACCATTCACCCTCATTGCAAACAAATAAAGTTTGTAAATCAAACAAAATTATTTTTTTAGGCTGAAAGGGAACTTTCTCCCATAAGGGAAGCAATCCCCAACTAACCAGCCAAATCTACTCCTTCACAGCCACAAACCATAATTAGTTTACTGCTAGGCTTTTTTCTGCAGTGCTTTGTCTTCCTGTCTTCCAGAGACACGAACTTCACGCAATTCTTCATCTTGATGCCAAGGCAAAGCTCCATTGCCAGAGCTCTTACACCTGTCTTCCAGAGACACGAACTTCACGCAATTCTGCGTCTTGATGCCAAGGCTAAGCTCTTCCGAGCACGTCTTAGATCAGAGCTGGGCCAGCTGTAGTTTGGCGGCAAAGTGTGTTCCCACTTCATTCCCGTATTCCCACAAGCATGGCCTGGAAAGCTGATCTATTTCATAAAGCATTGTCCAGCACTGTAACAGACTGCCCAGGGAGGTGATGGAGTCACGTCCTGGAGGAGTTCAAGAAGCGATGTGGCACCTAGTGGCATCTAGTTGATACGGTGGTGTTCAGTCAAAGGTCGGACTCCACGATCTCGGAGGTTTTTTTTCAACTTTGTAATTCTATGATCCTAATTAACGACTGACAGCATTTCAAACTCTAAAAGCTACAACCAGGGAAGTTCTCGCATTCTAGACGCCCGGGCTAATGAAGAACTGATAACAACTGAAGGAAGACCACAATTTTACAGACGCTGGGAGAGCCGCTGGGAGACACGCTGGGAGAGCCGCAGGGCTCCCTCGGGGCTCCGACCGAACGCCGGCCCCGCCGGCCCCGCGGCCGCCTCAGGCGCGGCCCC